>NC_092063.1:29789250-30147250 GCF_039877785.1 Chaetodon trifascialis
CCGGTGAGATTTTATTCACAAAAATTGCTTCATTTTTTGAAGAGAACAAGTTGGATTTGGCGCGCGTTAACATGTTGGTGACGGATGGTGCGCCCTCGATGGCGGGCAGGGAGCAGGGGCTCGCCGCGAGGATGGCAGCCGCGGCTCCGCAGCTGAGATCGGTTCATTGCCTCATCCACCAAAGCCTCCTGTGTGCCAAGCTAAGTGGTGAGTTAAAAGAGACCATGGACTCCGTCATGGCAATTATAAACTTTATCCGCTGTACCTCCAGCTTACAGCACCGACTTTTCCGCAAGTTGTTGACTGACATGTCAGCTGAATACAAAGATTTGCTCATTCACAATGACATTAGATGGCTTAGCAAAGGAAACGCATTGAAACGATTTTGTGAACTAAGAGAGGAGATTGTGGTGTTTCTCCGGAATTCAAAGCTGAAAAAAGCTGGCAAGTTCCTGTCTCTGATGGAAAATAACGAGTTTAATGCTGCTGTATGCTTTTTGAGCGATATTTTCCATCATTTGAACCAACTCAACATGGAACTGCAGGGCAGAGATAAAACAGTCACGCAACTTGTGGAGAGACTTCATGCTTTTCAAAGGAAGCTCTCACTTTTCTCAGCTGATCTTTGTCCAGGGAAGATGCTCCACTTCCCCACATTGAGGAAATCAGGCCTACAAATCACAAAAGTGTTGTCAGGTTTTATTGACTCATTAAAAAACAACTTTGCCACTAGGTTTGATGATTTCAGCATCCCCCATGAAGTGATGAGATTTGTGAAGGACCCTTTCTGTGTGAACATTGAGGCAGACTTTGCAATGAAAGCAAAGGAGCTGATCACGTCATTGGACGAGGCACCTTTACAACTGGAACTCATTGACATTCAGTCATCAGAAGACTTGCGACAGTCATTGCAGCAGGCAGGTTTTGAAAAATTCTGGACTCATGAAGTCAGCCAAGAGAAATTTCCACTCTCAAGGGGTCTTGCACTTTTTCTCCTTACAATGTTTGGCTCAACATACACTTGTGAATCGTCATTCTCACACATGAATGCCATTAAAACTCACAATCGGATATCTCTCACTGACCAGCATTTGCAACACTGCTTGCGCATTGCTCTGACAACATATACCCCTGACTTCACTGCTCTTGCTAAGTCAAGAAAATGCCATTTCTCTCATTAGATGGATGAGGTAACAGGCATGTTAGTCAAGCCAGCAATGAGGACTCATTTTTGAACAGTGTGATGCAGTTTACATGTTATTCACCCCATAATGCCATATTATGCACTTAATGTTTTTCTTCATGTGGTATGGCTCAGCTGAACTGAATATTGAGGTGTCTGGTACAATTTTTGGACAGATAAGAATGAAAAGCCCTCACCAAATCTCCTTATCAGTGTGTCTGCTTTTGGCTGAGTAGTTGGAGCAGAGGAAGAGTTTCACATTGGTATTGTCAAGCAAGGTCAACTAAGGGACTGTTAAATTGATCATCTCATCTCAGGATCTCATGTTTTAGCAGGACTAACCTGGATGAAGTGATTAGTTTTGGATGCAATTTGAAACATTTTGGCTTGATAAAATACCATGCACTGTTAGTTGGTATAATTCTGTTCAGTAGCATAGTATGTAGTCTTGTTTTGTATTTGTTGGTGCATTTGAAGTTTACTTTGTCTGTCAGTCCATGTGCCATATCTGTTATTTAGAATTTTATTCATTTAACAGAGTGATGCAATTTGAAATACTTTGCCTTGATAAAATAGCATGCAGTGATATGTTGCTATAATTCTATTCTATTTGCTGTTCTATTCACTGGTTTTATCATTGTTGGTGGAGTTCTGATTTTGCCTGTCAGTCAAACTAGTGAAATATTAAATATGTGTGATATGGCTCTGATTTTTGAACATGATGTTGCTATTTGAAATTAACAGTGCCTTGGACCTATGTGTCTTAATATAACACAATGCACATGTTGCCATGCACTTACAAAATAAATTCTATATTAACTCCTTCAGTATGTTGTTAAAATTTGTTCATATGTTACCATGATTACTAATTTTCTGGCCCCTTATTTGGCCTCAGTTTCATGAACTGGCCCCAGTTCCCCAGTAATTGAATAGCCCTGCTGTAAAGTTTAGAATAGAGTTTAAAATTCTCCTCCTTACTTACAAAGCCATAAATGGCCAGGCACCTTCTTATCTTAAAGAGCTCATAGTACCTTATTGCCCTACTTGAACACTGCGTTCCCAGAATGCAGGTCTACTTATGGTTCCTAAAGTCTCAAAAAGCAGAACAGGAGTCAGAGCATTTAGCTATCAAGCTCCTCTCCTGTGGAACCATCTTCCAGTCTTTGTCCGGGAGGCAGACACTGTCTCTACATTTAAGAGTAGGCTTAAAACTTTCCTTTTTGATAAAGCTTATAGTTAGGGCTGGCTCAGGCTTGTCCTGGACCAGCCCCTAGTTATGCTGCTGTAGGATTAGACTGTCGGGGGACATCCAAAGATACAGCGAGCTCCTCTGTCCTTCTGTCTCTCTCCATCCGCACGCTCTCATGTCCTACCACGGCGTGTTACTAACTTAGCTCCTTCCCCGGAGTCTCTGTGCTTTGTCGTCTTGCAGGTTCCCATGGACAGTGGCTGAATCTGGATTGTGGATTTCAGCTGCATCTCCGGCCTTGGCCCTGCCTGACATCCACTGCAACTGCTACTGCTGTTATTACATCCACTTTCACTGTTACTGTGACTGCATGTCTGTCTCTCTGTCTCTGTCTCTGTCTCTGTCTCTGTCTCTCTCTCTCTCTCTCTGACTGCATTTCTGTCTGTCTGTCTGTCTGTCTGTCTCACTCTCCCTCTCTTGCTCTTCCTCTCTCACCCAACCGGTCGAGGCAGATGGCCGCCCACCCAGAGTCTGGTTCTGCTTGAGGTTTCTGCCTGTTAAAAGGAAGTTTTTCCTCGCCACTGTCGCCAAGTGCTTGCTCATGGGGGAATTGTTGGTTTCTTTGTAGATAAAAGAGCTTGGTCTGTACCAGCTCTATATGGAAAGTGTCCTGAGACAACTTCTGTTGTGATTTGGCGCTATACAAATAAAATTGAATTGAATTGAATTGAATTGAATTAAACCACCATTACAAGAAATAATTAAAATCCTTCTGAGCTGAGGAAGGTTGGTGCCCCTATTTTATTAACGAATGCAACATTAACTGAGAGGTTTATGAAGTGATTCCCCTACAATACAAATAGGTTTATTTGTTCCATCTGTAAGGCACACCACAGAAGTTCTGCCTTGCTTTGTCAGCATTTAAGACTCTACTACGGTTTATATCCTGGAAAGACATTATATTTGAAATGAAGGCAGCCGGGATGTTCATTTTGCACTTATTCAGGTTTTAGGAAGCACTTTATTCATTAATGCTGACAGTGTGGACACTCAAAATAGAAGTTGCAAAACATCGGGTGTTGCTTGTAATTTGATGAAATTCTAAAGCCTGTCGTTAATGATCTTAAAACACCCAAAACACAGGGAATTGAGGTGCCTTTCTCAGACTCACCATTGCTCAGTTCTGTTGTACAAGTAACAGGTTACATGCACTTTTGGTTTTGTTGAATTCTTCAGTGCGACATATATCCGTAGATTTTATTTGACAAGTAAGGATGAGTTACAAGGCTCTATTTTCGATTCCACCACCGGTGCGGCGGAGGCGTGCCGCAAAATCAGGTCCGCAGTGGCCGAATCTACGGCCTGGCAAAATTTATTTCAATACTGTCTGTTTAGTGTGGAAAGTTATTGATCGTCAGATGTTTTCTGAACTGATGTAACTGCAAATACTCAATGAAAAAGCTGGGCGGCGAGGCGCTCTGCTGCTCTCCCAGTTGACACGGCACATGCAGTTCAGCCTCTCTCCATCTTAAGTCCCTTAGTGTGTCCTCTGTGAGTTCAGAGTGACATCCACGTCGTACAGCCATGTTGTGTAAAACGCAACATGCCATGACGAATGCACCAACACTCTGAGGGCTGTATGTTAATGAACCACCTGTTTGGTCCAGACATCTAAAACGTATTTTGAGAACCCCAAATGTGCGTTCGATGACTGACCGAGCACTACTGAAAACACTGTTAAAACCATGCTGCTGTCTTGTTGAAGGTGTGACATATGGCGTCATCAACCACATTTTCAGTGGAAAGCCGTTATCACCTAGCAACCACCCATCCAGTCGGGTGTCCCCCTGAAACGCTAGGGATGGATGGAATGCTAGAATTCGTCAGGATGAGCGAGTCATTGGCATACACGTCTGTCACCAGGCAATTTGAGTCACAGATCACCAGACACCCCTGTTTCACCTGTGTACACTCAGTCAGGTTAAGTGACCTTTACGCGTGCCGAACGCGCTTGCGATGTGGTCAGATGAGAGACGGATCAAAATATATAAATTTAGGTCTGACTGTATGTGCTGACTCAGATAGTTGCATTGAATTGTGTCTGTTGCTAATTATTGATCACAGTGCAATGCCAGACACTGCGGAAACCTGCCTGTGAGGTATTTGTGACATGGGCGCACAACTCCGCCAGTTTCTGAAAATCCACTTGCCCAGCAAGCAAGCAGCAAGAGTTGACCAGGTCTAGGGTGGCGAGCCTTCAGCGCACTTTTACGCCACCGGCGTGGACCAAAATGGACCGAAAATCTAAATCCGCCGGCTGATTATGCCGACACCTCCCCCTACTGCACCGCAACGCCCATCCTGGCGCACCTCTGTGCGCCTCGGTTTACCAAAATACCAAGAGCGCTGCGTGCCCGTCTGCGCTGCACAAAAATACCACTGCGCGGAGTGCACAACCTGCGCCCCTCTAGTGGCGGGGATGAAAATAGAGCCCAATGTTTTTAAAAGATCTGTGAAGAATATCAACATATCACAGAAGCATTAGTTAAACAGCACCACAGACAGCTAGCCCTGGGAGAATTTAAATTTTCAGAGATTTGAGTTTGGTCCAGTGAAGAGGGAAACTATTGACACTATAGCTTGGAAGGAGGTAAGATTGTAATTGTTTTTTTTGTTGTTGTTGTTTTGTTTGTTTTTTTGTTTTTTTTTTCTATGAATGCATACGGTGAAGTGTTTGTGAAGAACTATGGAAAAGAATATCAGATTGGTTGTGTGGAAAATTCCAGTTTTCAGAATATCATTATAAATGATGATAAAGCTTTCATTTTGACTTGCAGAGTGGACTCTTTACTTTGACAATCACTTCAATGGATATTGTGTCAAGGAGAGAGCAGATTCATTCTCTGTTTTGCTGATTAAGGAGTTGATTTATTACAGGCCCTATGACAAATGACCCTATTTTCTAATGAAATGGATGGAAAAACTTACATTGTGCCACATTGTCATCTGTTTCATCAATTGTAGTATTGTTTCTGGAAAATTGGGTATTATTAATTGACTCAGTAGTATTTTTAAAATGGAAACAAACTATAAAAAATTACATATTGAGTTACATATCAGACTGCCTATAGTGTTAATATACACTGAACAATAATATAAACGCAACACTTTTGTTTTTGCTCCCATTTTTAATGAGTTGAACTCAAAGATCTAAAACATTTTCTACATACACAAAAAAAACATTTCTCTCAAAAATTGTTCACAAATCTGTCTAAATCTGTGTTAGTGAGCACTTCTCCTTTGCCAAGATAATCCATCCCACCTCACAGGTGTGGCATATCAAGATACTGATTAGACAGCATGATAATTGCAGAGGTGTGCTTAGGCTGGCCACAATAAAGGAGTACTAAAAATAGGACTCAAACAATTGGACTCCATGGGCAACTTAAATGGCTGCTGTTCAGGGCACACACCCCTCAATTACAAAAAAATTTCCTGTAAAATCTCACTGTCAAAGACTGGCTATGTTAATTACACATATTTCAATTTCAATTTCAATTTTATTTATTTGTATAGCGCCAAATCACAACAGAAGTTGTCTCAGATGATATCTCTCATATCATCTGTATAATAAACCATTGTCTTTACTTCATTCACTTGTTTCCCCTAATTGAGATATAAGTACCCGAACATAGTAATCAGGCACAGGATACACACAAGCTTGAACATATCAAGTTTTTACTTTTACCAGTGATGATGATGTAGCACTGTGTTTGCATACTTACTGTGTCCACTGTTTTGCACTCTTGTGTGTTTTTATATTTCATCATCCATTACATCCCTGCAATATCTTGTGCAATATTTAGTGCTTTCAATCGATTAAAATATTTAATTGCGATTAATCTCATGAATGTCATAGTTAACTCGCGTTAATGCAAATTAATCGCACATTTTTATCTATTCTAAATGTCCCATTAATTATCATTTTAATACTGTTATCAACATGGAAAAGTGGATAGGCTTGCTTTGTGCAAATGTTTTTTATTGAAAACAGCAACGTGTAGTGTTATATATTATTTTAACATTCTCACTTTGAGTAGTCATTCATATTTGAATCAAATCTCACACAATTTAACACTGTCAATAAAAAAATGACCAAAAAAAAAAAAAAAAAACTTGGTTACAAAAAAGCCCCATGGCTTAAACTTTCCTTTCTTAAATTTCCTTTGAACATACAAGCAGTCAGACTATAATGCTCTTCTATTTATTCACCAGAGCCAACCCAGCCTCTTATTTCTCTCCAGAAAGAATGAACATTACTTGGCGATGGCTGCAGTAAGCTTGATCTTAGTTGCCGTATCCATATGATTTTGCTCTCTGCAATTGTTTGTGTTATTTCATACACACACATACACACATATATATATATATATATACATTAGTGCTGTCAAAAATATCGCGTTATTAAGGCGTTAACGCAAATCAATTTTAACAGCATCATTTTCTTTATCGTGCGATTAACGTTCTTTGTGACCTAGTGAACTTGTAGTTTTTTTATAAGCTGTGGCCACTGCTAGTAACGTTACAAAAACTATAGGATCCGAATGTAAACCGGAAACAAAACAATAGGCACGCCCCACGCATGTTTTGGTCTCGCCTGCTCGCTAGCTGTGAAAGTGTAGGCGGATGTCAAGCGTGAAACGCCGAAATGGATGCGCACAAGATTCTGAATAGAAAGTTTAGTTTCAAAAAGTTGCCAGATGGGTCGACTGACAAGACCAAAGTTTGGACAGAGGCATATGGATACCGCAACTAAAAACAAGCTTACTGCAGCCATAGCCAAGTAATGTTCATTCTTTCTGGAGAAAAATAAGAGGCTGGGTTGATAAGCCTCTGGTGAATAAACAGAAGAGCATTATAGTCTGACTGCTTGTATGTTCAAAGGAAACTTAAGAAAGGAAAGTTTAAGCCATGGTTTAACTGCACTATAGCCTGAGTCCTAGTTTACAATGATGTGCACTTTAATTTTATCTTGTATCACCCTGTTTTGATCCCTTAGAAAGGGTTGTTGAAGGGGCTTTTTTGAAACCAAGTATTTATTTTTGTCATCTGTTTATTGACAGTGTTAAATTGTGTGAGATTTGATTCATTCAAATGTGAATGACTGCTCAAAGTGAGAATGTTAGTGTGAAATATAACACTACACATTGTTTTCAATAAAAAACATTTGCACAAAGCAAGCCTATTCAATTTTCCATCTTGATAACAGTATTAAAATGATAATTAATGGGACATTTAGAATAGATAAAAATGTGCGATTAATTTGCGATTAATCGCGAGTTAACTATGACATTTATGCGAATAATCGCGATTAAATATTTTAATCGATTGACAGCACTAATGTGTATGTATGTATGTATATATATATATATATATATATATATATATATATATATATTTCAATTTGATCTCACGGTATATATATACAGTGAGATCAATTAGTATTTGATCACCCTGTGATTTTGCAAGTTCTCCCACTTAGACATCATGGAGGGGTCTAAAATTTTCGTAGTAGGTGCATTTCCACTGTGAGAGACAGAATCTAAAAAAAAAAAAAATCCAGAAATCACATTGTATGATATTTTTTAAACAATTTATTTGTATATTACTATGTCAAATAAGTATTTGATCACTTGCTTATCAGACAGATTTCTGACCTGCAAAAGACCTACTATGCTGCTTTTAAATAGTCCAACTCCACTCTGCTCATGATTCTAATTTAGTAGCAGCTGTGTGAGGTTGTTAGCTTTCATAAAGGTACCTGTGCACCCCACAATCAGTCAAAAGTCTAACTACCAACATGGGCAAAACCAAAGAGCTGTCAAAAGACACAAGAAACAAAATTGTAGACCTTCACAAAGCTGGAAAGGGCTACGGGGCAATTGCCAAGCAGCTTGGTGAGAAAAGAACAACTGTTGGAGCAATTGTCAGAAAATGGAAGAAGTTAATGATGACTGTCAATGTCCCTCGGACTGGGGCCCCACGCAAGATCTCACCTCGTGGGGTATCAGTGATGCTAAGGAAAGTGAAGAATCAGCCCAGGACTACACGGGAGGAGCTGGTCAATGACCTGAAGAGAGCTGGGACCACCGTTTCCAAGGCTACTATCAGTAATACACTAAGACGTCATGGTTTAAAATCATGCAGCGCACGGAGGGTTCCCTTGCTGAAGTCAGCCCATGTCAAGACCCGTCTGAAGTTTGCCAATGACCATCTGGATGATCCAGAGGAGTCATGGGAGAAAGTCATGTGGTCAGATGAGACCAAAATAGAACTTCTTGATCTTAACTCCATTCGCCGTGTTTGGAGGAGGAAGAAGGAGGAGTATCATCCCAAGAACACTATACCTACAGTGAAGCATGGGGGTGGAAGCATCATGCTCTGGGGGTGTTTTTCTGCACAGGGGACAGGACGACTGCACTGTATTAAGAAGAGGATGAACGGGGCCATGTACTATGAGATATTGGGCAAAAACCTCCTTCTCTCAATCAGAGCGTTGAAGATGGGTCGTGGCTGGGTCTTTCAACATGACAACGACCCAAAGCACACAGCCAGGAAAACCAAGGAGTGGCTCCGTAAGAAGCATATCAAGGTTCTGGAGTGGCCTAGTCAGTCTCCAGACTTAAATCCAATAGAAAATCTTTGGAGGGAGCTGAAACTCTGTGTTGCTCAGCAACAGCCCCAAAACCTGACAGATCTAGAGAAGATCTGTATGGAGGAGTGGGCCAAAATGCCTGCTGCAGTGTGTGCAAACCTGGTCAAGAACTACAGGAACCGTTTGACCTCTGTAATTGTTAACAAAGGTTTCTGTACCAAATATTAAAATTGTTTGACTCAAGTGATCAAATACTTATTTGACACTGTAATATACAAATAAATTTAAAAAAAAATCATACAATGTGATTTCTGGATTTTTTTTTTTTTTAGATTCTGTTTCTCACAGTGGAAATGCACCTATGATGAAAATTTTAGACCCCTCCATGATTTCTAAGTGGGAGAAATTGCAAAATCACAGAGTGATCAAATACTTATTGACCTCACTGTGAGAGGCGAGAGGCAGAGTACACCATGGACCGTTCGCCAGTCGATCGCAGGGCAACATATATACACAAACAACCATTCACGCTCACACTCACGCCTAAGGGCATTTTTATACTCTATTTTAGTCCCTCCTAAGTCTCCTTTTATATTCCTGATACTATTGCTGCTGCCTATAACACCCTACATTAATTTAGGGTTTAGTGTTATCTTATCTTCCGAAGTCCTCCCAAAGCTTCCTCCCCACCAACATACTTTAAACTACTTTAAACTAGTAAGTGCCACGAGTAGAAGAATTTTTAAATTGAATTATTTCAGTTTTGTTTTTGTTGATGAACTGTCTCCATTCTTTACACTCTTCAGTAGTGCCGACATTTGTTAGAGCATTTGTTACAGTTTTTCTTCAAATGACAAAGTCATCTGTATGCAAAATAATACTTATCATTTGCTTTCCACATATTATCTGACATTTATAGCTTTCATTTCTTTTGCAAAATCATTTATGTAAATTGCAAACAATGTGGAGGACAAAACATCACATTGTTTCAGAACTGATGAAGTTGAAAAGCAGTTTGTGTAATGCTAATTTAATCTCACACATGCTGCGAGATCACTGTGGAGGGCCTGTAGACCCCTATAGAAACATCAATGTACCCCATATTCAATTGGTCTAAAATTAGGCTAAAAAAAAGCTTAATTATCCTGTTGCTAATATTGTTTGATCATATTTACTAATTCTATTTGTTGTGACTATAGACAGCACAGAAATATCATTTTCATGAAACCTATTATGCTCTTCACAAGCAGGCCTTGCCTCTCCACACAACATGGAGCCTCACATAGAATGCACCTCATTAGGCTGATACCTCTGTAATTTAATTGCATCTTTGGGTCCTCACTGTGGATATTTAGTATTGGGTTTATAGTGGACTTGAGCAACATAGATTATACTTTTGCAGATTCAAAGCATGTTTAAATAGTTTGCATAAAATGTCAAAGAATTTGAGTGACATTAATATTTACCTTGGCATTTTTTCAGTTCCTATTGAACTTCACTGAGTGAGATCCTTATTGAGCATATTTACACACTATTCCCCCTTTGATATGCGGCTCCTTATGATATTTTCCATCAAATATACTTCTTTGTAATATCTTTCTTCAAAATCTGTCCTATTGCTAGAAAAAGTTTCTTTTCAACCGGACCAAATTTCTTAATTTCAGGCCAATATCTGTGTGGTTTTGGTCTTTGAATCTCTTCTGGCTCTCAACGAAGGTGGACGCTTTTTCTCTTGCTCCCTCCCTGCCCTTATCTGCCCTGCTGCTGTTCTTTGTCTTGTGCTGTCTGTGTCTGATCTATTGGAGCCTCTCTCTGCATTCTCTCCGAAAACCCAAAATCATGGATTTGATTAGCTGGTCTCTCAATGCAATCGATCAAATTTTCTCGACAAAGAGACTGGGTCAAGGTGAGCCCTCCTGCCCTGACGGAACGCTTGCAGCCGGATACACGATGGACTCCTGGGAGAGGTGGAGGATCGTGTGCCTGTCGATCCTTTCCGTTGAGGATGTTGAAGATATCTACACATTTGGATTTATGATAACAGGCTTTCTGCTGTCTGGAGTTAGCAGCTTCCTGATTTATCGCAAAGTTTGGAAGTTGATGGCAGGACACTTGGCTACCAAGAGGCTGCCCATCATGGTTGAGGGAATGTGCAGGGCTGTCAACACTCAGACTCAAGCAATAAGTGAGATCGGTCGCAAACTGGATGCGATTCTTAATCAAAATCGTAGGCTGGATGCGAATTCTGAACTCCTTCACAGGGTGGATTCCAACTTGGAGAAGTTTTCAGCTTGGCTTGGATCAAATTGACCACCGAATTTGGATATATTTAAATTACAGCCACCGGGAGACTCAGAAAGACTCAAGGCAGACGAAAATTGCAGTGTTGGCCTAACCTAAACAAATTGTTATCTTCATCAACATCCTCTACTCCCGTGAACTTTGTTTCTGGATCAGAACTCTCCGAGGTCGTCTCCATGGTTACGGCTGTGTCTTCGTCATCAGACGGAAGAGACAATGGGTTTTGTTGCAATGTTTTATTATGTTGCTTGTGTGCTGAGGTGTTTTTTTCCTAATCCCACACTTTGCCCCCCCCACCCCCCACCCCACCCACACACACACACACACACACACACACACACACACACACACACACACACACACACACACACACACACACACACACACACACACACACAGGAGTCTAGTTTGGGATTTGCTTTTTTTTTGCCTCTTCCTCCCTCTTGTTCTCCTTTTTCTTATCTAAGTAAACGGGGCGCTGATTGCTGGATTGTGCAGACCCACAGTTCTCCTGTTCCTGTACTCCACATGTTATGTGTCATTGTTCTTTTCATGTTTCTTGGATGGGATGTAACCGAAATGAAATTTCCCCTCCGGGGGACTAATAAAGGCTTTCTGATTCTGATTTCTGATTCTGAATGTTCTCTTTCAAAACACTTTTTTATAAGAATTTGTGCATTCTGTAGATCATAAGCTCCCTATTCTTCAAGGCAATGTCTTCTATGTCTTTATTACATTTTAACAACAGTAAAGAGTAAAGATCTGGAATTTTACTTCTTTCTCAAATTAAATTCATACAGTTTGCAAACTAATACTAGCTAATAATTCAAAGCCACAGTCATAGTTTTTTTTAAGCAGTCATATGGTCAAAGTATACTGTCAACCACCGCTGAACTATTCAAGGATATAAGCACGATATATAATTGCTATTCAGTTATATAAGTTTATACATTTCAAAGAAATACTGATGACAACTATTTATCTCTCAATAATCTTTGAAAAATACGTGCAATGTGTCATAGCAGATTGCTGTGAATTGAATTAGACCATCTGCATTTTTCCTGGCAGACAATACAGCAAGTCAAATATTAAACATGTCAAAAGGTCTTTTTTTTCATACAGTAGACAGTTTCAACTACTTGCCATATAGTGTGATTGCACTCCGTGTTGTTAACCATTTCCACTGTCATATATAATGTTTGTTTTTACTGTAGTTGTAACATTTTGTCATTAGCCTGCATTAGCCGAGAAAGAATTAGACAACCCGGAGAGTAATGTGGTTCTGCCTCGACTGTTCAGTGAAATGGAGAGCCTGTTTAAAGGAATTATTCTTTGAGAGTTGGGAGAGAAGGATATCTGTTCAGCTATGTGCATGAGATGTTGCCGTAAGAAAATTTGATATGAGTCAGCTGAGTTAAGTTAGCTATTAATTTATAGCTATTTTTTCCACTTGTTGCACATGTGGTGTGGTTGCCTAAATATATTTTTTAGACTTCGACAAAGTCTCTTGAGTCAACCACACATTTTCTCGACCTTGTGGTCAGACTTCCCTACTTTGTGTTATTAGTTGCATTTTGTGTTGATGCCAGGTTTGTTAGTTGGCCAGCAAGATTTATTTGGCTAAGAATAAAACAAGTCGCATCTTGAGTTTGTCTAGATGTGAGAGACATTGATGGACTAGTATAAAGGGAGCCATACTTACTTTCCAGCATGATACACTTCCGCTGTGTCAAAAAGATTGATTCCATTCTCATATGCCAAAGTCATCAGCTCCTCTGCCACCTTCAACAACATAATTTGAGATAACAAAGATGAGCAAAGTGTGAAGCTGTTGTATTTTCTCTAATTTTAACCTCTGGGAAGCCCTTTCTGCTCACAAGTTTAAAGGTTCTTCAAAAGGCAAACAGTTGTCATCAAGAACGGTTCACTGTCTAACCTAATTAAGAGAGACTTCTGAGCCACAGTGATGGCATGGTTGCAGGGATGACAGTGTCAACTAGTTGCTTGGTAGGTCCAGCACTTCAGATCTCAACATCTATTTAATGTATTTCTGTATTTGTGCCGTTTTGTAAAAATATTTAAGGTCCACAAAGGATGAATCCCAATGAATTTTCCTTTGAGGACCATGATGTTGACATTTTTGGTTTTCAGTGAGATATCTTGATGACCATTGGCAGGAATGCCATGGAATTTGCTACAGATATTTAAGGTCTCTAATTACTTTGTCTACATTTTCTGAATCTAAGACGATTCCGCTAATTGATAGTGATAGGGACACATGAATTAGTCAATTCACATATTTGAAATTTTGTGAAATACAGACAATAATTCCATCGTATTAGAGTGACAATTACATGTTGGTGCAAGACTTTCATAATGTCCTTGACAGATTGTAAACCACAGCTTCACAGTACCATCTAACAACATTTCACATGTACTTTAGTCTTCAGATAACTAACAACACTGAAATGTCATGCATGACACATTATAATGGTGGGACTGGGGAATGGTGCAGTTTGCAGTGATTTGTGATTGTGGAGGGCTTGGGGGCTGTGATACAGCACCACCCAGTGTCAAGGAAATTTCGGATCAGGGAGGGATGCAGTGTGAGCTGTCCTCCGTAATTCCCAGAACAGGTGTGAGATGGACACTTGGTTGTACAAATTGGGCTTAAAATAGAAATTTCAGAACAAAGAGCCATATTAACAAAACATCAAAAGGTAGCACCTAATTAAGTGAATTATGAGAAACTATCCTAAAATATTGGGCATGTCAGTCCAAACTTTAAGCAATTACTTTTTTAAGAAATAAAGGAAATAACACACGTAGTGTTGATATCACGTCAGTGCATCATGGCGAATAAGTAGATGCACAGTTGGACAAATGTGTGTTGAGTTCTCGGAGTTTCTATCAAGTTTAGTCCTTGAAGCAGATAAAGTAATTATTGTAGGTAACTTTAATGTACATGTCGACGTTGATAATGACAGCCTTAGCACTGCGTTTATATCAGTATTAGACTCAGTTGGCTTCCGCCAGAATGTACATGAACCGACTCACTGTTTGAACCACACCCTTGACCTTGTTCTGACATATGGCTTTGAAATCGAAGACTTAATAGTCTCCTCACAGAATCCTCTTTTATCAGACCATCATTTAATAACTTTCGAATTCATATTACCAGACTACCAGCCAGTAGGCAAAAATTCTTATACCAGACTCCTGTCTGATAGTGCTGTAGCTAAATTTAAGGATATGATCCCATCAGCATTTAATTCAATGCCATGTCTCAATACAACAGAGGAGTCTTATGCTAACCTTAGTCCCTCCCAGATTGACTACCTGGTTGATAGTGCTACAGGATCGTTGCGTATGACACTTGACTCTGTTGCTCCCCTAAAAAAGAAGAAAATTAAACAGAGGAGGTTAGCTCCATGGTATACTCCTCAAACCCGCAAATTAAAGCAAACTTCACGGAAAATAGAAAGGAAATGGCGTTCTACCAATTTGGAAGAATTTCGGTCCGCCTGGCAAGACAGTCTTAAAATATACAGGAAAGCCCTCCGCAGTGCCAGGGCAGCCTATTACTCTACACTAATAGAGGAAAATAAGAACAATCCCAGGTTTCTCTTCAGCACTGTAGCCAGGCTGACAGAGAGCCATAATTCTATTGAACCATGTATTCCTTTAGCTCTGAACAGTAATGACTTCATGAGCTTCTTTAATGATAAAATTCTAACTATTAGAGACAGAATTCATCGGCTCCTGCCGTCAACAGGTACTGTTTTGTCTTCAAACACAGAAACCGTAGAAACTGTTGCTCAGTCTGTCGCAGTCTTAGACTGTTTTACTCCTGTTGACCTTCACCAACTAATTTCAATAATTTCATCATCAAAATCATCTACCTGTATTTTAGATCCTATCCCGACTAAGCTGTTTAAAGAAGTATTACCTCTAATTGACTCTTCAGTATTAGACATGATCAATCTCTCTTTATCAACAGGCTACGTACCACAGTCCTTTAAAATAGCTGTGATAAAACCGCTACTGAAAAAGCCTACTCTTGATCCAGGGGTTTTAGCCAACTATAGACCGATATCCAACCTTCCCTTTCTCTCAAAAACTCTTGAGAAAGCAGTTGCCAATCAGCTGTGTGACTTTCTAAACAATAATAGTTTATTCGAGGATTTCCAGTCAGGATTTAGAGTGCATTATAGCACAGAGACAGCACTGGTTAAAGTTACAAATGACCTTCTAATTGCATCTGATAAAGGATTTGTCTCTGTACTAGTCTTATTGGATCTTAGTGCTGCATTTGACACCATTGACCATGGCATCCTATTGCAGACACTGGAACATTTCATTGGCATTAAGGGAACTGCGCTAAGCTGGTTTAAATCCTACTACTCGCTCTCAGTTTGTACGCGTTAATGATGACTCCTCTGTGCTCACTAAAGGCAGCTATGGAGTTCTGCAGGGTTCTGTGCTTGGACCAATTCTATTCATCTTATATATGCTTCCTTTAGGTAAGATTATCAGGAAGCACTCAATAAATTTTCATTGCTATGCAGATGATACCCAGCTATATTTATCAATGAAGCCGGAAGAAACCAGTCAGTTAACTAGACTACAAGCATGTCTTCATGACATAAAGACCTGGATGACCTGCAATTTTTTGATGCTAAACTCGGACAAAACTGAAGTTATAGTAGTAGGCCCTAAACATCTTAGAAATTCACTTTCTGATGACATAGCAGCTATGGATGGCATTGCGCTGGCCTCCAGCACCACTGTAAAGAATCTGGGAGTTATCTTTGACCAAGACATGTCCTTTCACTCCCATGTAAAACAAATTTCAAGGACTGCCTTTTTTCACCTACGTAATATCGCAAAAATCAGGCATATTTTGTCTCAAAGTGATGCAGAAAAACTAGTCCATGCATTCGTAACTTCCAGGCTGGATTATTGCAATTCCTTACTATCAGGCTGCCCAAATTCGTTGCTGAATATTCTCCAGTTGCTCCAGAATGCTGCAGCACGTGTTCTGACAAAAACCAGGAAGAGAGATCATATTTCTCCAATACTCGCCACTTTGCACTGGCTCCCTGTAAAGTTTAGAATAGAGTTTAAAATTCTCCTCCTTACTTACAAAGCCATAAATGGCCAGGCACCTTCTTATCTTAAAGAGCTCATAGTACCTTATTGCCCTACTCAAACACTGCATTCCCAGAATGCAGGTCTACTTATGGTTCCTAAAGTCTCAAAAAGCAGAACAGGAGTCAGAGCATTTAGCTATCAAGCTCCTCTCCTGTGGAACCATCTTCCAGTCTTTGTCCAGGAGGCAGACACTGTCTCTACATTTAAGAGTAGGCTTAAAACTTTCCTTTTTGATAAAGCTTATAGTTAGGTCTGGCTCAGGCTTGTCCTGGAGCAGCCCCTAGTTATGCTGCTATAGGATTAGACTGTCGGGGGACATCCAAAGATACACCAAGCTCCTCTGTCCTTCTGTCCCTCTCCATCCGCATGCTTTCATGTCCTACCACGGTGTGTTACTAACTTAGCTCCTTCCCCGGAGTCTCTGTGCTTTGTCGTCTTGCAGGTTCCCATGGACAGTGGCTGAATCTGGATTGTGGATTGCAGCTGCGTCTCCTGCCTTGGCCCTGCCTGACATCCACTGCAGCTGCTACTGCTATTATTACATCCACTGTCACTGTTACTGTGATTGCATGTCCGTCTCTCCGTCTCTCTGTCTCTCTCTCTCTCTCTCTCTCTCTCTGACTGCATTTCTGTCTGTCTGTCTGTCTGTCTGTCTGTCTGTCTCACTCTCCCTCTCTTGCTCTTCCTCCCTCACCCAACCGGTTGAGGCAGATGGCCGCCCACCCAAAGTCTGGTTCTGCTCAAGGTTTCTGCCTGTTAAAAGGAAGTTTTTCCTCGCCACTGTCGCCAAGTGCTTGCTCATGGGGGAATTGTTGGTTTCTTTGTAGATAAAAGAGCTTGGTCTGTACCAGCTCTATATGGAAAGTGTCCTGAGACAACTTCTGTTGTGATTTGGCGCTATACAAATAAAATTGAATTGAATTGAATTGAAAATTGAATACTGTGGGCAGATATTTTAAAAACTGAGTTTCAAAAACTGAGTTCTGCTCAAGACTGACTGATCCAAGACTGACTGATCCAAACTACACCAAAGAGAAGCAGTTCCAGTAAGGGGTGGCCGGGGGGGGGGGGGGGGGGGGCTGCTGCTTTGTCCTGCCCTGTGAGTGGCCTAATTGTTTGCATCGGTGTTCTAGTCTGTGGGGTACCACACAGTGATGGAGGAGGTCAGGGCACTCTTAATGGTGGCTCTGTAGAACTTGGTGTGAACTTTCAAGGAGCTGTTCATCTCTCTGAGCAGTCTGAAGAAGAACATTTTCCGGTGAGCTCAATTGATGAGATGAGTGTGTCTCCCATATCAGATCGCTGGTGATTGAGGTACCCAAAAACTTTCAGATTGTGTGTGTGTGTGTGTGTGTGTGTGTGTGTGTGTGTGTGTGTGTGTGTGTGTGTGTGTGTGTGTGTGTGTGTGTGTGTGTGAACACACACACACACAAAAACAAAAGTTGTCTCAGGACACTTTCCATGTAGAGCTGGTACAGACCGCACTACATACAAGCACTTGGCGACAGTGGCGAGGAAAAACTTCCTTTTAACAGTGTGGCAGAACTGACCTGTAACTGACCCTGCTCCCCCCTTTTTGCATTCCTTCAGGAGAAATGGAGTGGTAAAACAGATTTGGAATGTTCACAGGGAGGTGTGATTTCAGAGAGTGACAGGATTTCTGGCTTAGAAACCCCTCTTCCACATTCTTTCAGGGAAGCGAGAAACACCGATACCTCTACTTCAAAGGTTTCTCATGGAGATGCTAATTCTTTCTTGATAGCCCCATGGGAGATAAGGACAATAAAACTGTCTGGATGAACAAGAGCCATGTCTCAGAGGGTTGTAAATTAGACATTCCTGAAGCAAACTGTGTGTGTAACCCCAGGATAACAAGATCTCTATGTTTGATTTAACTTTTACTGTTTTATATTACTAAGCCCATAATCTGTATGATATCAATGCTTTTCCGGTGTTTCTAGCTTATAAAATGACGAAACTGTGATCATAACTCTCCTAAAAAAAGTTTATCCGAGTTTCTACCATGGAACCATACTGCCATCTAGAGGTTTGTAGCGGTTAGGTTGAATATGCTTTACATGAGACAGTTATTAATAGTAACCATAATAGTGACAATCATTTTGGCAAATATAGTCTGCCTTACTTTATTTATTAGTTATATTAAGTTAGTTATACCCTGAGTCATCATGTATATTAGGATGAGTATTAGAAATTGTCATCATGATTATTGTTGAATGTTGTCATCTATTCATAAGAACTGTCTAACGCATGTTGTGAACAATGTTGAAATGCCATTGAAAATTGATCATTTAAAATATATCTGATTGACCATAGTGAGAAACAGATGCGCCCCTTGTATGAATCATTAGTTCTTGCTCTATACGGTGAAATCATATCGCTCGCCTGCGAACCATCCCACATGCGTGACAGCCTATTGATTAGACACGCCGTGGAATGAATATACTGTCTGTAGCACGCAGCAGACACGCACTTCTTATTCCAGTTTCATTCTTCTTCTTGTTCTTAGTTTTCTCTGAGTCTTATTCTAGTCTTCTCTCTATCTTTAGTCTTGTCTTGTACTTTTCTAGTTTTTCCTCTTCATGAAACTTTAATTTTTGTTCACCACGTTAAGCCGCATGATTTTTTTTAATTAGTTAAATTCTAGTCACGTAATAATAATATTGGAGACATTTTCAACCGGCCATCGAAGAGGCTCTCAATCTTATTATTAATCTAAAGTCTTGCCATATGGTCGCTAACTCAACTGAAGACCTGCAGCCAGCTGCTGACCCACTGGTTCGGGTTCAATAACCATCAGAAGCCGTTCCTCGTCTGCAACCAACACCGGAGGCCCTCCACCTCCTGAAACATCCCTGTCCAACATTGGCTCTCCACCTTGGTTTGCTTGGACTGCAGCGCAGATCAGAGCCACGGACGACAGCTGGAGCCCCTTCATGTTAGTTCGGAGCAGACATCCATGGGAGCGTCGCTGGCAAAGTTTTGCCATAAGTTTCTCTATACAGTTGTTTGTGTTACGTCATATCACCCATATTCTCTGTCGTACTATTCATTATTCATTATTCATTATTGTGTTTAATAAGTAAGACCTTTCATTCAAGTCGTGATCAGACGTTATCCTTTTGAGCTGGCTATGGACAATCCCTGTATCAAGAGTTTACGCTTATCAGATTGGTCTACTGTTGGTTCATTTGTCAGCAATACATCAGCATTACAAGAAATAATCAATAAAATCCTTCTTAGCTGAGGAAGGTTGATGCCCGGTATTTTATTAATGAATGCAACATTAAATTAGAGCTTTAATAAACTGATTCCCCTACAACAGGCAGAAACCTCAGGCAGAACCAGGCTCTGGGTGGGCAGCTATCTGCCTCAACCGGTTGGGTGAGAGAGGGAGAGACAGAGAGAGAGACAGACAGAAATGCAATCACATAAGAGGGGACCAACAACCTAACTGTGGATACTGTAACGCCAAGGCAAGGAAGGCAGGACTCAGATGCAGAGTGGCAATGATAAGACAGTTTATTAAACAAAGTATCAAAAGAAAACTCTCAGAGGCTGGAATCAGTGCACTGCTGAGGAAGACAGTCTGCGCTGGAGGGAAGCTCGACAGCGGAACTCAAAACTCCAAAACTGGGAAGGCACACAGGCCGAGGACGACAGGAAACAAGGCTGGAGGAAAAAACTCGACAGCTGAAACGAAAAACTCCGTTAGGGAAAAATGCACTCAGGCAGACAAAATAAAGAACACGTACTGGAGGAAAACACTCAACAGCACTGAAGAACAAAAAATCACCGTCAGGGAAAACAGGCACTCAGGCAGAACACAAAACACTCGAGATAACTGAACACAGGCTTAACTCAGCGGCGGGAGATACGTGGCAGGGACCAGAGACCATCAACCATTCGACACTCACTCAGGGAAGAACCATAATCTTCTGGCACCTGAGAGTGAGAGAAGCGCGCTTAAGAGAGGGAGCTCTGATCAGTGAGAATTACTTGCAGGTGCGTCTGGCTGCTGCTCAGTCTCAGGTGAGATCAGCCCCGCCCCTGCCACGTACCAGCCCTGAGGCCTGTACCATAAAGCTTGATTAACCTAGCTTCCTCTTACTTATCGGGCTTCACGTAACAAGACATCCGCCCTCCGGATTTTCGGTACCATAAAGCCGGCTATCAACTCACTAATTCAATTCAGGCTTGTCCAATCTAGATCTGTACGCGCTCACATAAAAAGGGCAGAGTTTGCTGCATGCGACCAATCGCAAACATGGAAAAATCAGCCCGAGCCGCATATTTCACTACGGAGGAGCAAACAATAATAATTAATAAATACGAGGAATACAAATCAATAATCCAGGCAAAAAGCAACACAGTTGCAGCTGCCAAACGACGCAAGGATTGCTGGCAAAAAATCGCTGACTGTGTCAATGCGTAAGTTAGTGCCATTATAATATTACTTCCCCACTATGACTGCACTTGTATATCTGACTACATTTGTGTGTTCCATAAATGTATGTGTGTATGAAATTTTTCGTTATGGCATGTGATTGTAGCCTTATTATTTCAGATGCAACCCGAGTGGAGCAAAGAGAACATGGGAGCAAATCAAACATAAGTATAAAAATATACTTCAAAGTGGTCAGTACGCTTACTATATCTTATACATGTAGCATATGTATATGTAGGCCTACATGTTGGAGGCTATATACAATACAATATACAACGGCAAACATCCCAGGGCTTAGTCTACATTATGCAAATTACACATCAACCTTGCTTACCTGCGATGTCATAAAAGCCCTCTTTGATGCATTGCGTGGGCAGGTGGCCAGGAAACACCACGAATGCATCGACAAGCTCAGTCAGGGCCCCCGCGACTTTATGAATAGCTCTACATACAGTGCTTTTCCCGAGGTTTTTGGCATCGCCAACAGAATACATAAAAGTACCTATGAATGAATGAATCAATCCATGATTTACTTAAACAAATAATTGATTAATGGCATTTTATCTGTGGCTTGCTTGTAACCCATCCAACGAGGGATTTAAAGACATCATAATAATTACAAACATCACTAAGAAATATATTACCTGTGGCAAAAAACCTCAGTGCAATGCACACTGTCTGCGGGACTGTCAGCGCGTGGTTGCGGTGCGTTACATTACTGATGTAAGGCTCCAGCAGCGGACAGATGTATTGTAACCCCTCTCCCGAAAACCTGTACCTTTCGTACAGTGATTGTTCAGACAATTCGAACGGATTACAGCGATCTCTAAATATTCTCTCGCGCCTGAGTGCTCTTCGCACAAGCTGTGCACCAAGATCCACCGGGTTCTCATAAAACGGACAGGCCATTTTCCAAGAGAACTGATTGGTCAGTAGGTGGGGCTATTATACCTGCTGAGCTCTTATCCTGAATTTATCCTGCTCCGGAGCAGGTTAGGTGTTCAGCATAGGTTACCACGGCAACGTAGCCCGATAGAAAGTAAGCCACCTTTATGGTACCGAAAAGCCAGGGTTAAACCTGTTATCGCGCTAAGCCATAATCCAGCTTTATGGTACAGGCCTCTGGAGAGACACAAAACCAAAACACAAATAAAAGCAAAAAAAACCCCAGCCATAACAGTACCCCCCCTCTAAGGGGCGCCACCTGGCGTCCTACCAGACTTACCTGGAAACCGGTCGTAAAAATCCCGCAACAGTTGTGGGTCGAGGATCAGACCCCTCCCAGTCCACGAGATAGCGATAACCGTGGACCCACCTGCGGACATCCAAGATGCAGGAGACAGAGAACGCCGGCTGACCATCGATGAGGCGGGGGGGGGGGGGGGGGGGGCGGAGCGGCTCGAGGGTGCAGACCACCGGCTTCAGAAGAGAGATGTGGAAAACCGGGTGAATCCAGAGGGGTGCAGGGAGCTTGAGACGGACTGTACAGGGGTTGATGATTTTGTCGACGGTGTATGGACCGATGAACCTAGGAGCCATCTTGCGGGAATCCGTCTGCAGGGGGAGGTCTCGAGACGACAGCCATACCCGCTGACCAACCTGGTAATCGGGCGGCGGAGTGCGGTGGCGGTCCGCCAACTGACGATTACGCTCTCGCCACACTCGCCGGGCCCGGCGGAACTGAGCCTGGACGGAGGGGACAGCCACGTCCAACTCCACCCAGGGCAGGTGAGATGACCAGGAGGCTGGGAGACGCGAAGCCACGCACCGTAAGGAGGACTCCAACGACTGGTTAGCCCGCTCTGTCTGGCCGTTAGACTGCGGATGGTAGCCCGAGGAGAGACTGGCTGAGGCCCCCAGCGTCTGGCAGAAGGCTGTCCAAACCCGTGACGTGAACTGAGGTCCCCTGTCAGAGACAATGTCCTGAGGGATGCCATGAAGGCGAAAAACATGGAGAACCAACAGATTCGCTGTCTCCAAGGCCAAGGGCAGTTTGGGGAGGGGGACGAAGTGGACGGCTTTAGAGAACCAGTCCACGATGGTGAGTATGACGGTGTTGCCTTCTGAGGGGGGGAGACCAATGACAAAGTCCACCACGATGTGCGAACAAGGGCGGGCGGGAATGGGTAAGGGATGCAGCAGGCCAGCAGGTGGATTGTGGGATGGTTTGTTCCGGGCGCAAACAGTACAGGCAGAGACGAATCTCCGGGTGTCGTCGGCCATGGAGGGCCACTGGAACCGCTGCCGAATCAGTGAGAGGGTGCGATGAGCCCCGGGGTGGCAGGCGATCTGTGATGAGTGTCCCCAAACCAGCACTGAGGACCTCACGGCAGGAGGAACAAACAGTCGTCCCGGGGGACAGCCATCCAGTGCCGGGTGGTCCCTTAGGGCTGCGCGGACCTCCTGTTCCACCGTCCACCGAGGATGCAAGAAGGAGGGAGGATGGTCTCTGGGCTGGTTTCCTTCTCTGCCGGGGCGAACTGTCGGGTTTCAGGTTCTTCGAGCCGGGGTGGTAGGTGAGGGTGGAATTAAATTAGTTTAGTCTGGGGGCCGAGCGAAGATATGACAAGTTTTTGTGGTCGGTCCACACTATGAATGGCTGGGCTGTTCCCTCCAGCCAGTGCCGCCACTCCTGGAGTGCCAAGACTACCACCAGCAGTTCTGTGTTTCCCACATCATAATTGCGCTCCGCGGGTGTAAGGCGGTGGGAGAAGAAGGCGCAGGGATGCATCTTTCCGTCCACAGGCAGGCGCTGGGAGAGGACGGCCCCGACCCCTGAATCCGAGGCATTGACCTCAACCACAAACTGTTGCGTGTGAACTGGGTGAATTAAAACAGGTGCATCAGTGAACAGATCTTTCAGTTTATCAAAAGCTGTTTGTGCATCAGGTGACCCTGTAAAAGGGAGCTTAGTGGAGGTTAGCCGGGTGAGAGGGGCCGCTACTGAGCTATAATTTCTGATAAAACGCCGATAGAAATTGGCGAAGCCCAAAAACCTCTGGAGCTCTTTACGAGCGGTAGGGACCGGCCACCCCTTAACTGCCTCCACCTTGGCTGGATCTGCTCTGAGCTGCCCTTTTTCAACAACGTAACCCAGAAACTTAAGTGATGAGACATGAAATTCACATTTTTCTGCCTTGACAAAGAGGCGGTTCTTTAATAGTCTCTGGAAAACGTCTCTAACATGGCTAACATGCTCATCATAGGAACGAGAAAAAATTAAAATGTCATCCAAGTAGACAAAGACCACCCTGTTCAACAGGTCGCGAAGTACATCGTTAACCATAGCCTGGAAAACAGCAGGAGCGTTAGTTAAGCCGAAAGGCATCACCAGATATTCAAAATGTCTCAAATGTGTATTAAAAGCAGTCTTCCACTCATCCCCTTCCCGGATTCTCACCAAGTGGTAAGCATTTCTCAAATCCAGTTTCGAGAAGATGCATGGTTCGTGAAGGGGACTGAAGGCTGAATCAATGAGGGGAAGTGGATATTTGTTCTTTACTGTTATCTCATTAAGTCCGGTGAAATCGATGCAGGGGCAAAGCGTCTTGTCTTTTTTCTCCACGAAAAAGAAACTCGCTCCAACTGGAGAGGATGAAGGTTGAATTAAACCTGCTGAAACTGAGTCATTTATATATGTTTCCATAGCCTCTCTTTCAGGTTTAGTGAGATTATAGAGTCGTTTAGATGGGAGAGGCGCACCAGGAGGCAGGTCTATGGCACAATCATACAGCCGGTGAGGGGGAAGAGTACATGCCTGGTCTTTACTAAAGACTCACGGGGCATGTTGGTCAGGTCCACCTCCTCCGGTGGTTTAGCGGCACCGAGTGTCTTGGTCGGCACGGCCGCTTTCAAGCAGTGAGCGTGGCAGCTGCTGCTCCAGCTTCTGATGGTGGAAGTGGACCAGTCTATGTGAGGGTTCTGCTTTATTAACCAAGGGATACCCAGGATGACAGAAGACAGAGGTGAGGAGATGACATATAGTTCAATGTGTTCATGATGGTTATTCGCCAAGATCAACCGTATGGGTTCCGTCTTATGAGTGACCCTCTCCAGAAGTTTTCCATCAATGGAAACAACTTCTTTGGGGGTGGAGAGCTGATTGATCGGAAGGTTGTGGTTATTAACAAAGTCTTTGTCAATAAAATTGTCATTTGCGCCTGAATCCACTAGCACATCTAGTGAATGGGTTTGCTGTGACTCGTGAATCATACCTTTAAGTTGCATCCGTGAGGGGGAGGAGGAGGAAATTCGGCTCACCAGCGTCCCCCTGCCTGCTGATGAGCCCCGCCTTTTGGGGCCTCCAGGCACTGAGCACGGTAATGCCCCTGCTGCCCGCAGTAGAGACACCGACGATCCTGGAAGCGTCGCTGTCGCTCTGCCGGTGTCAGGCGAATTCGGCCCAGCTGCATGGGTTCGTCCGACACGCTGGATTGAGGATCAGGAAAGGGCGAGAGGAGCGGTGGGGAAACGAAGTCTCTGTCGGTCTGCACCTTCTCTGCGTCTCTCCCGTATCCTGTTATCAAGGGATGTAGCTAGATCGATTAGACCATTAAGAGAGTCACATTCATCCCTTACCGCCAGCTCATCCTTGATCTCCCTCGCTAAACCCTTGTAAAAAATCATTTGGAGAGCCTGATCCCCCCAGCCACTCCCCACTGCCAGTATGCGAAAGTTCAACGCATAAGCTGAAACTGGCTGATTTCCCTGCCGCAGATCTAACAGCCGACTCTCAAACACTCGCTTCATCTCCTCTGTGAAGAGGGCGTAATCAGAGACCACTGCTGTGTTCTGACTGGAGATAGCGAGAGACCAGGCTGCTGCTTCCCCAGACAGTAAGCTCATGACGAGTGCTATCTTAGACTGATGAGATACATAAGTGGAGGGCTGTTGGCTGAAAACCAGGGAGCACTGGGGGAAAAACTGCGCACAGGTGCCGAGGTCACCAGAGTAACGGGCAGGAATCGGAATGTATGGTTCTCTGGACAGGGTCGCTGGGGGCTCGGTCGCTGGAAGTGGGTGTGGAAGATCGGCAGGTGACGCGGGAGACGGGAGACGGTCTCTGATGTCTGCCAGCTGGCCTCCCATCTGCGTCATGCTGGTGGTGAGCTGCTGGAGATGTTCAGTGAGTTGGCGGAGTGTCGCCTCATGCTGCCCGAGCAAGACCCCCTGACTGGAGAGGATCTGTCTCATCCGGTCCGACTCTGCTGGGTCCATGGTGGCCAGAAGATTCTGTGACGCCAAGGCAAGGAAGGCAGGACTCAGATGCAGAGTGGCAATGATAGGACAGTTTATTAAACAAAGTATCAAAAGAAAACTCTCAGAGGCTGGAATCAGTGCACTGCTGAGGAAGACAGTCTGCGCTGGAGGGAAGCTCGACAGCTAAACTCAAAACTACAAAACTGGGAAGGCGCACAGGCCGAGGACGACAGGAAACAAGGCTGGAGGAAAAAACTCGACAGCTGAAACAAAAAACTTAGTTAGGGAAAAATGCACTCAGGCAGACAAAATAAAGAACACGTACTGGAGGAAAACACTCAACAGCACTGAAGAACAAAAAATCACCGTCAATGTAGCATGCTAAGCACACAGAAACAAGCAGCAGGCACAATGATTGAGGTACCTCAAACAGCAACAACAGGACTCAATGGTTTGTTAATTTCTGTTAATAATTCAATGAAGCTTAAATGACAAGTTACAAATTATCATTATCTTGTCTCTGCAGAGAAAATAGCTTCTTACTTGAGGTTGCTTTGGGAGCACTTAACATGCATTTTAGTCTGTCTAGTAGGTTCGGCTCTTCAAGCTGTTGTGTTGCTTCATCATTGGCTGGTTGGCGTAGGTAGCGTACGAAACAAATTGAAATCCTTCTTCATCCTTCTTTTTTTGATGAAAATGGGTAACCTGCATCATGTTTCTGCACGCAAAGTTAGATTGTCAGATAAACAAACAGCTGATCTATTTGAAAGTCAGCTTAATTGAGAAAGAGCAGGCCATAGAAGTTGTGTTTTACTTTTTTTTTAAAAAAAAGGGCAATCTGTATCTTCCCTCTGCAGGCAAAATGAAATTACTGGATACATAAACAGCTGATATTTTTGAGGATCCAAACGTGTTTGGTGAACACAAACTGTCTGTTACTTGTCTAATGAGTTAATGGACTGTTTTCTATGCTACATAAAGTACAAATGTTTGATTGGGAATGACACACCTCCTGTAGTGACTTTACATCACAGTTTAGAGGGCGCATTGAATCTTATGTCCTTGATGATGTCATGGCCATGTGGTATGGATATGGATTCAAACTGAGGATCTGATGCTTGGTAGATGGCTACCAGTGATATTCTGTGTTGTTTTAATCACCAGCTCGATAAGCCTCCTGTTCTGAGCCATGCACATTCCATGCCTGTTTATAATGTTGACAGTCAGGATGCTTTCTTTTGCTTCTCTGTAAAAGTTAACTTGACACAATAATTCCCAGGAACATAAACATACACTATTCACCTGCTCCACCTCAGCTCCACTGATTCATACATTCAAGATTCAAGTATGTGTCTTTACTTCCTCTTTACTAAACAGTGCTTTTGGTGACCATTAATGGAAAAGGAGATTGGTTAGTATGTGGAGGTGTTACGGTCACCACCGTTCTTGTGTGCCTTTGTATGTGTTTTTGTGCCCTGTATGTGAGTTGTTGAAGGTGAGTGGGTGTGGAAACAGGACTCCTTCGGAGGAAGAGTACGGCAATTGGTGAGGAGCCAGCCGGTGCCCAATCCTTGCAAGCGGTTATCTCTCTCCACACGGGAGAATAGTTTGGTTTGATGTAGATTTGTCCGAGCTCGTGCTCCTCATGTCCTTGCTGTAACCAGACACGAACTGGGCTAGGTTTAAGACCTGGACTGATTCTACACCCACAGTCATATCGCTGGTTAGCCTCTATAGACTTAAGGGTGCTATTTCCTTTGTATTTTGGTTTTCCTTTCCCATCGTTACTGTAGGCCTCATTTAGGAGGGTTTTATTTTATTTTCATTTTGTGTGTGATTCAGGTAAGCTCTCTTTTTTGAGAGTTCTCTTTTGGTTATGTTTATTTCATTTGTTTGAAAAGCACCCAATTGCTTTTTTTGTTGTCTTGGAAATTACAATTTAGATCAGTTGGGTTTAAATAAAATAACTATTTTAGCATTTACATCTGGTTGTTTTTTTGCTACTTCCTTCCCCCTAGCAAGCTGGGTCGTAACAGGAGGCCTGGCCTGTGTGTGTCCACAATAAGGTCAAGGGACCCCCCTGTCCTGATCTGCTGCAGCCTTTACTGGTGCCCCATCATCCTTGGTCTGACATGTCCCTGGACATTGTCACAGGGTTACCTCCCTCCAAAGATAACACATTTTCACAGAGGTGGACAGATTATTTAAAATGATTCATTTCATCCTGTCACTTTGCAATGAATAAAATTTGCCCTAGCTGCTGTGTACCATGTTTTTCATCCAGTGTCAGACCGCGGGAGAGAGGGTCTGCACTTCACCTTCTTCTGTCTCTTGCTTGGAGCATCAGTCAGCCTCTCCACCAGGTACAACCCCAATCCAATGGTCAAACAGAGCAACTGAAGTTGGGGACTGGTCTGCAGTGCTTAGCTGCCCAGAATACCATCTGCTAGAGCAAACATATTATCTGGGCGGAATATGCACAAAAAGCCCTGCATTGTGCTGCCACCAACCTTCTGTCTAATATGCCTACGGTTACCAGTCACCACTGTTACCTTGACATAGAGCTCAGTGTCCCCTCAGCACAGTCTTTTGTTTGATGTTTTTGCTGTACAGGGCAGTGGGCCTGCCAGGATCTTTTAAGAAGTACTGCCTGCTTTGAGAAGGTGGTTGACCATCCTCTACCAAGTTGGCCAAAGAGTGTGGTTGTCCACCTTCCTCTGCAAGTTGACTCTTACAGGTTGGCTCCCTGGTTTGTGGCCCATTCCCAGTGTCCACGGTAATCAATTCATTGGCTATTAGCCACAAGCTCTCTGGGTCCATCAAGATTCATCCTACCTTCTATGTGGCTTGTGCCAAGCTAGTCAAGGAGTATCTGCTGTTGCATGGCTCCACTCTGTTAGAAAAACCAGCATAGACCAGCAAAACTAGCCACCAGCAAAACCAGTATGGGGTATGTTGGTTATACCAGCATATGTTGTGTTTTGATGCTGGTGACCAGCATTCCATGCTGGTTATGCTGGTCCAGCATCATAAGCAACAACATGCTGGTCCACCAGCATTAGCAACACCATGCTGGTCTACCAGCATAGCTATGTTGGCTCACCAGCTAAACCAGCATCAATCCAGCATAAACCAGCATAGACCAGCAGTCTATGATGCTATGATCATAGACCAGCAGTCTATGATGCTGGTCTATGCTGGTTTTTCTAACAGGGCAGTGTTTGATTTACATTTGAAGGCCAGATTTGCTCTGGGATGTGCTGTCAGTTTCTGTAGTGTGGTATGCACTTGAGCACATGTATAGCCAAAGAATGTTGACCACATAGTTCTGGTTATGTACCATATTCATAACATTACACATTTGGGGGGACCCATCAGACTAGTTTGTATTTCACTCAGAGAGAGAAAGTAACAAGTAACATTGGAAAGTGAATGTTACTGTAGCATGTCAAAGGCTAGCACAGAATCTCCCACACTGCTTCTTTTTGTTCACACCTTGGGCAGCTCTCACACACTCAGCAAACGTGTGCACTTGAGTCAGATAAATGTTGAGTCAGACTTGAGCTAGGAATCCATTTACTTTTGAAAAGCAAAAAAGACTTGCAACTCAAATCTAACTGTGGTATCATGCATTATTACATTTATATGTGTTAATCATAGCTAGACAGTTATGGCCACACAACTACAAAATGCTACATGTTTGACACAATAACTTTAAAAACTTTGTCCCTCCTCTGTTGTACTAGGTACTAGGGCAAAAACCAAAGCATCAAGTTTACCTTTTTGACCAGATGATGGCACTGATGAAAAGTGACAGCCACACCTTACTAGAATTCATCCTGTGGGGAATATGAGTGCCTGTACCAAGTTTCATTGCTAGTAAACCAGTAGATTTAGACTTATCTAGTAGATAGATAAGTGGATATATATTGGTGTGGACCAAGTGGTGGACACTACCAGCATGGCTAAAAATGATGTGTGTATATTTACCACAAAGGTATATTGAGCTAAAACAATATTTTTCTCAATTGTTGCATCTCTGTTTCAGCTTGAGAAGCCTGTAATCAGTGCACAGGCATGAATCCATATATTTTACTATTCTGTCATTGTTAAACCCTGTTAAACTTTTAGTCAGGAGTGCATGAGGCTTTAAAGGTGTACAAGTGTTCTCTCCTACCTCATCCGTTATTTGGCCTCCAAAGGTAACCCACGTGCCTGCACAAAAGCAAAATTATTACACTGTGTGTGTGTGTGTGTGTGTGTGTGTGTGTGTGTGTGTGTGTGTGTGTGTGTGTGTGTGTGTGTGTGTGTGTGTGTGTGTTGCAGCAGAACAATTTCTGGGATCCTTTTGGATATCTCTGATCACAGGAAATGATTATATTTCTAAAAAAAACAAAAAAAAAACAAGAATTATATTACAGGGCTGTAGGAAATATTTCATATGAATGGTACTGGAGACCAGGTGTAAAGTTAAAAAATAAGGGTAACAATTTGGGATCATACAAATAAGAACATTTTTTTTAACTTCTTGGTACCTATTCTATTATTACAGGGTATGCATGACCAACTGAGAAATGATCTGGACATTTGGAAATAATAATAAGAATTAACACTGCCATTATTATTTAACTACTGAGTACCAAAAACTGAGCAAAGATCTGGACGTTTCAGGGAAGATGGAGGGATGACGTCTGAAAAACTTACTAAATCTGTTGTGATTTCATTTCAAAATTACCTTATTGCCAATAAACAGGCAAACAACATTGTTCTAAACTTTTAATTTTCTTATATGTTAAAAAGAGTAATTATATATACACATCTGGCATGTTATGAGTTAAATTTGCTGGCATGTCCTTTGCTATGAAAAAAGGAGAAAAGTCAATTTAATTTCCAATCACAACATTAAAATAGAACGTGATAACTTGCTAATCCTTTTTGACATACACTCATTTGGGAACACTACAGTAGACTGACAATATATTGAATGTACCTCATCAACTTCATCGACTTTGGCAAATATATGCTTATTATGAATTTGATCCCACAACATGCTTCAAACGTTTACCTTATTTCTTATTATTTCTTAACTAATGGCTTTATATGTGTGTGTGTGTGTGTGTGTGTGTGTGTGTGTGTGTGTGTGAGTGTGTGTGTGTGTGTGTGTAGAAAGGTTGAAAAACCTGGTTTAAAATCCTGTCTAAGCAAAAGTTAAAGAGTTTTGCTTGTAATCCTTTACTACAGATACAAACTCTGTACGCAGCCAAACTTTATTACAGTTGACAGAGCAAAATATAAATGATATGATTTTCTCTAAAGTATTTTGAAAGGGTAGTATCAAACAGATCTGTAGTTTTGATTAACATTTTGAAGCATATTTATGGTAACAATTATTTGATTAGTGAAAAAATATTCAATGAAAAAACTGGACAGTCCTCATTTTCATTTAATTATTATTATTATTATTATTTAATTTTTTTTATATAGATTATACAGGAAAAGATTAAAAGTAACATTACAGATGGTAAAGCTGTCCTGACTAACCGGCTTGCATCTTGAATGTAGCCGGTTCATCAGCACATAAATGATAGAATTACATTACAATACAAAATAAAAACACAAGTAAGACAACAACAAACAATAAACTGCTACACAGACATTACACAAGACAGAATTTAAGTGGAGTAAGACCACCCTTGTTTTCTTCAATTTCTTATTCATTTTAATGCCTGGTGCAAGTAAAGGTTCATTTGTTTGGACAAATATAAAGATAACAACAAAAATAGCTCTTAAGAGTTTAATTTAAGAGCTGATATCTAGCCAAGTACATGATACACACAGGATAACTCCTGTGTGTATCATGTACTTGTCTGCATAACCATTGTTTTTGAAGGCTGCAGCCATGCGTTCTGGCATGCTCTCCACCAGCTTCTGACATTGTTCTGCTGTCACAGCAGCCCTTTCCTGGTGCAAAAATTTTTGGTTTTGGGCTTGAGGTTCTCCATTTTGAGTTTGATGATGTTCCACAGGTTTTCAATTGGATTTAGATCTGGTGATTGAGCAGGCCAAGGCATGGTTCGAATGTTCTGGTTCTCCATCCAGGCTTTAACTGACCTTGCCGTGTGGCAAGGGGCATTGTCTTGTTGGAAAATCCAGTCATTCGAGGCAGGAAAAGAGTTTATCAGCTGATGTAAGAAGGCTGTTTTCAAGAGTAGCCCTGTACGTGACCTGGCTCATTCGCCCTTCACACAATTGCATTTGCCCTGTTCCACCCATACTGAAAAAACCCCAGATCATCACCGATCCACCCCCATGTTTTACTGTAGGGGCAAGACAGTCCGGTTTGTAGGCTTCTCCAGGCTTCCTCCTAACCAGTATGTTGGCTGGAGTACGCATCAACTCAAAATTGGATTCATCACTAAAGAGAACCTTAGCCAAATCATCAACAGTCCAATCCTTATGATCCCTAGCAAAGAGTAACCGGGCCGTCCTCTATCTTTCATTGATGAAGGGCTTCTTCCGTGCCCTGTGTGACTTCAGACGAGCTTCAAGAAGTCACTTTCAAACTGTCCTTGCTGAACAGATCACATTTCTCGACAGTGCCCACTCATTTTTGAGGTCCCTGGAGGTCTGACGACGATTCCTGACACAGTAACGGAAGAGTGCACAATCCTTTCGTTGGGTAGAAAGATGTTTCCTGCCTCGACCAGCTAGCAATTTGGTAGTACCATGTTTGGCTTGCTTTTTCTTGGTGTAATGAATGCTGTCTTGGAGATCTTCAGTTTTTTGGCTACCAGTCTCTCACTCATGCCAATTTCCAGCAGTGGCAAGATGGCTGCCTTTGTGACTTCACAAAATTCTTTTGTTTTCGGCCTTATGTGAGAGCTGACAACTTCTGAGTTGTGCTACGGCTTGAATGCAAGCAGGAAACCACTCTAGGCCTTTGCATGTGCAGTGTAGCTTATGACATGCAATGGCCTCTTATTTACTCTGAGAATACAATTAAGCTTAAGCATGTCAAATTGGACCTAAAGTATTATGGAATCAGCTGCACTGTTCATTGTATTCTTCAGGTAATATACCTTTAGTGGTATCAGGCATTAAAGTGAACAAGAAATTGATGAAAACAAGGGTGGTCTAATAATTTTTTCCATGACTGTATGTGGGTTCAATCAGTGGGTGTAGATGTGATCTTCCATCGGATAGTGTTTACGATAGGGGTTATCATTCTAATGAAATATGGGATCTCACTGCAGATTTTAGGGTTATGTGTGAATAAATGATTGCTGACCATAGGTGACAGTAGCTGCAGATACTTTGGTTACTGAACAGTATTTCAACTACAAAAGCAAGTTACTGTGTAAAATCAGTAATTCCACCTTCAGTAATGTTGATGTGGTACGGGACTATTCCATGCAAATTTCTGCTTCATCATGGTATCTGATTCTGATCTGACTTAACAAATGTGTACATAGAGGATAGCATATGGGTGGCTACAGTAATCACTATGTTATTACTTTGATAGCCTTTCAACGTTTTTTTTTTTTTTTTTTTTAGATGTCGTTTACCCAAAATAATTACCTTTTATCTTGTAATTTTTTTGTTTCCTGTCATACTTTTCATCTGCATATTCTGACAATTACTATATTTACATTACATGAGTTACTGTACTACATGCAACATTACATGCTAACTCATTATCTCCTTTCACAAATCACAACCAATTGCAGAAGTCACACTTGACGTTTCTTTTTATCCCACTCTTTTGTATATACTTGTTGTTTTTAATTTGCATATTTGCATGCACTTGTTTTATTACTCCACCCGCTTTATTGATGCTGCTGTAAATTGGAATTTCCCCTCGCGGGACTAATAAAGGAATACTGAATTGAATTGAACTATTTTCCCTGAAACATTCAGATTCTTGCTCAGTTTTATAGTCATAATATACCTTGAATGCCATCTACTATAGGTAATACACTGACACTATTAATAAATACCTCATACAACCCCACATCGTCATTTTGCATCATCAATTATTTGAAGTTTCAATTCTTCACACTTTTTGTGTAAGAAAAAATATATACAATATTATCAAGGTTGCCAACTCTCATGCTTTTGGCATGAGGCACCCATTCTCAGGTTTGGTCACATTCTCACAACCAAAACTAATCTCATGCCAAGTTAGAGGGGGCCATAACTCATTTGGTTAACTCAACTCATTTCAGCACATTTCAGCACCAACATTGAAAAACATTACACTGAGTGCAAAGGACACAGTTTGAATGGCTTTATAGGGCAGAGGCATGCATTCACAGATGGTAAATGGACTGTATTTATATCACACCCTTCCAGTCTTACCAACCATTCAAACTGCTTTACAACATGAGCAAGATTCATACACAAATTCATACACATCCCAATCAGTAGTTTTGGGTTTCAGTGTGTTGGCCAAAGATGCTTCGACATGTGGACTGCAGGCCAAGTCAGGCTGTGTCCAGATTGTGTTTTCCAGCTAAGGCCCAGATGTAGTCATCTTACAGGCACTTATTTGCAAAACAGATATTCAGGTGGAAACAAAAACCTTCAACTTCAGTGTGTTCAAACTTCTATTACTCATTGCCAGAGTGATTCTGCTGTGTTACCTTTCATAAGAGATCACAACCATGCATGTACTTCAAATAGTTCCAGAACAACTTTCAATTTACTTTCAGTATGCCTTGGATCAGTGTTTTAGGCTAATTTTAAAAGAATTGGAAGGGATTTTAATTGATAAAATACTGATGGAAAAGAAAATTAAGCTGGCATGAAAATTAGTGCATAACTCAAAAGTGTTGACCAGCAAACCAAAGATCACTTGAATTTGTCATGTGCTTATTCAGTTGTTTTGTATATACACTTCCATAGATAGTCATGGTCTTGTTGCCACACTCACCTAATCCAAGACAAGACACCCTCAGTCCAGATTTGCCCAGATTTCTGTTGACAAAAAATAAATAAATAAAAATTAAAAATTAGAAAAAAAAATTAAAATAAAATAAAAAAAATCACAGGTCAGTTAACAAATTCTAAAGTATATATTAGCAATATATTCTAAGAGCTATTTAGCCCTTACCATTGTCTCCTGCAAAGCAGCACCATTTAAATGTACTAGCCAGCCATTCAAATGAACTAAATACATTTGCCGTCACAGACACAGGGCGTCTTCTTCAAGGTACTGGTACCCAGAAGTTAGCCAGTTCAGCTGTCAGAAGTCTCTGGACTGCATGCTGAGGCCCATAGAGCATGCACAGAATGCATTCAATTGGGACATATCTTCATGATGGGAAGTTACGTTTTTGGCTTCATGCACCGCTGAGCAACTTAATGGGAATAAACAAAGCCCCACCTCCATCGCTGTATTCAGTTCTAATCATACATCCATGGGAGTGACAAATTGAGGTTAAAGGTTAATCAGATGCCATAACACTGCACAACAGTTTATAACACACAGAGCAAATTTTACCACTTTAGAACTATTAAATCAAATCAAACTTTATTTATATAGCACTTTTCAAACATAGCGAAATGCAACACAAAGTGCTTTACAACTGTTAAAAACAATATAAATGAAAACAGAACAACAGTAAAAAGCCACCCCTCCCACCCTCCATATGTACCAGCACACACCTTCAACTACATCAACGACATCCTCACCACAGACAGTAGTGGGAGTAGTAAGACATGGCAAAGCACTGAGGATCGAGGAGAATGCCACCTTTGGGGCCGTCCACATTGAGACATTGAGTCCACAAGGACTATGAGTACAGGGGGCGCCGGCACCCGGGCCCCCCCGACCCTGACAGACTGGCGGACCCCCACACCAAGGTGGGGAGTCCCCCCACCAGCCGGGCTGAAGGGACCTGAGGACAGCACCCCCAGCAGCAGACCAGACACAGCTGTCAGTGTGGAAGACCCCCCCTGGGGGAACACTGGAATTTTAAAAAAAAAGCATTAGAGAGAGTAAATGTCATCATATAAGATGAGTAAAATAAATTAAACAGTTAAAAGAAAAGAAATTCAAGAGATAATAAGTAGATAAAATAGGGTAAAATAATTCAAAATGTAAAACAGCACTATAAAAGGCATCAACAAGATAAATAATAACAACATAGAAGAATTTAAAGGTCAGTTAAAAGCCTGATTTAAAAGGTGTGTCTTTAACCTTCTTTTAAAAATATGAACAGTCTCTGAAGACCTGAGGCTCTCCTCTCCGGTAGGCTGTTCCACAGGTGTGGGGCATAGTGGCTAAATGTCACCGTGGGTTTTTGTTCTGGTTTTTGGTATGGATAAAAGGCTGGTGACGGAGGACCTCAGGGTCCACGAGGGTTGATATGGCTCAAAGCAGGTCAGATAAGGAAAAGGGTGCAAGGCCATTAAGACATTTAAAAATAGGTAAAAGAATCTTAAAATTGATCATGAAGCAGACAGGGAGCCAATGCAGCGACTCTAAAACGGGTGTAATGTGGACCTGCCCTCTGGTCTTCGTCAGCATGTGTGCAGCTGTGTTTTGCAGTAATTGGAGGTTTGAAATACTCTTTTTGGGAAGACGTGAGAGCATGGGCATTACAGTAATCTAAACGACAGGAAATAAAAACATGCATTAGCACCTCTGTGCTGGCCTGAGAGAGAAACGGGCGGACTCTGGCTATGTTCTTAAGAAGATAAAAGCCTATTTTTGTTAGATTTTTGATATGTGGGAAAAAGTCAGCTCGGAGTCAAAAATCACACCCAGGATTTTTACAGATTGTGTTGGTTTAAAATCTTGTAATTTAGGTAAAAGTTTCTCAGTCTGCCCGTCAGGACCTATAACTAAAACCTCTGTCTTGTCCTGGTTTAGCTCTAGGAAATTCCCTGTCATCCATGTCTTGATATCTAAAATGCAGTTGAATAGGGTATCTATTGGCCCTGTGTCATCAGGAGACACGGCAATGTAGAGCTGTGTATCATCAGCGTAGCTATGGAAACTGATACTGTGTCTCCTGATGACATCCCCAAGAGGAAGCATGTAAAGATTAAAAAGAATTGGACCTAAAATTGAGCCTTGGGGAACCCCAAACTTAATTTCATGGGTTCCTGAGGAACAAGTATCCAAACTTACAAAAAAAACATTGCTCTATGAGAGAAGAGTGGAACCATTTAAAAACACTACCAGAGAGGCCAACCAGATGTCTGAGTCTATTTAATAAAATGTGATGGTCTATTATATTAAAGGCGATGCTTATGTGCAGTAGAACCAAGACTGTGAGTTTCTTGTCATCAAGTTCCACCTGGTGTCGTTTAAATCTTTAAAAGTGCTGTCTCGGTACTGTGGTTCATCCTAAAGCCAGGCTGATGTCTCTCAAAGATGTTGTTTCTGTTTAAAAAGTCATTGACTTGGTTAAGAACCAGTTTTTCTAGAATTTTACTTAAAAGGGTAAGTTGGTAGGGGTTGGTTGGTTGGTAGTTATTAAGAATGGTGGGGTCTAAAGTGCGTTTCTTCAGAAGGGTCTTCACCACAGCTGTTTCAAAAGCAGTGGGGAAGACACCCATCTGAAGGGAGCAATTCATAATGTTTATAAACTGTTCCTCGAGGAACTGGAATTGGGAATTGGATCTAAAAGGCAGATGGTTGGGTTTACTTAGGAGAAAACTCGACCAACTGTCCTTGCATCAACCAGGGCAAACCTCACCAGTGTTTCTTCAGGCAAGGACAACAATTCTAGTGTGTTAACAGATAAAATTTGTTTGTTTTTGGTTCTGAAGTGGTCTGCAAAGTTCTCACAAAGAGCGTCTGATGGCATGTTAAAAACTTTATTAAAATTTGTGCTAGTTAAAATATCAAAGGTGGAGAAGAGGAACCGGGGGTTGTTTTGTGGTCTATGGTAAGTTGTCCACCAGATGCCCCGAACCCCCTCAACTGGCTCCTTTCAATGCAAAGCAGCGGCTCTACTCCGAGTCCCTCACGGATGACTGAGCTTCTCACCCTAACGTGGAAGAGGAGGTGATACCCGGCCCGGAGGAAGCCCGGGGCCCCCATCTGGAACCAGGCCTGGACGGAGGGCCCGTCAGCAAGTGCCTGGTGGTTGGGCTTGCCACGGAGCCCGGCTGGGCACCGCCCGAACAGACTACGTGGCACCCTCATCTTCATCCTGTGGGCTCTGGAACCAATCTCTGGAACCATTCTCCTGGATAGGGGTCTTTTCTTCTCCGGAGTCGCCCAAGGTGTGAGGCGCCGGGTGGGTGTGGGGATACTCACAAATCCTCGGCTGAGTGCCGCAACGTTGGAGTTTACCCCAGTGGACAAGAGGGTCGCCTCCCTACACCTTTGGGTTATGGGGGGGGGGGGGGGGACTCTGACTGTTGTTTGTATATACGCACTGAACAGCAGTTCAGAATATTTGCCTATTGGAGACCCTGAGTGTAGTCCTGTATGGGGCTCCGGTAGGGGACTCCATAGTCCTTCTGGGGGACTTCAACGCACACGTGGGCAATGATGGAGACACCTGGAGAGGCGTGATTCGGAGGAATGGCCCCCCTGATCTGAACCCGAACGGTTGTTTGTTACTGGACGTCTGTGCTAGTCATGGACTGTCCATAATGAACACCATGTTTGAACATGGACGCTCATAAGTGTACATGGTACCAGAGCACCCGAGGTCAAAGGTCATTGATCGATTTCGTTATTGTATCATCTGACCTGAGGCCGCATGTTTTGGACACTCGGGTGAAGAGAGGGGCGGAGCTGTCAACTGATCACCATCTGGTGGTGAGATGGGTCCGAGGGTGGGGGAAGACTTTAGACAGACCTAGTAAACCCAAGCGTGTGGTGCGGGTGCACTGGGAACGTCTGGAGGAGGCCCCTGTCCGAGAGATCTTCAACTCATACCTCCGGTGGAGCTTGTCTGGCATCCCTGTGGAGGTTGGGGGCATCGAACCTGAGTGGGCGATGTTCAAAGCTTCCATTGCTGAATCTGCAGTGGAGAGTTGTGGTCTAAAGGTCTTCGGTGCCTCAAGGGGCAGTAACCTTCGAACACCGTGGTGGAAGCCATTCAACTGAAGGAGTCCTTCTGGGATATGTTATCTTGGAGGACTCCAGAGGCAGTTGTAAGGTACTGACAGACCTGACAGGCAGTGGCTTCCTCCATAGGGGAGGCAAAGCAGCAGGTGTAGGAGGAGTTCGGAGTAGCCATGGAGAAGTACTTTCGTTCTGCACCAAAGTGTTTGTGGAAAACCGTCCAGAACCTTGGGAGGGGGAACCAGGAACCATCCAAGCTGTGTACAGCAAGGATGGGACACTGTTGACCTCTACGGAGGAGGTAGTCGGGCGGTGGAAGGAACACTTTGAGGAACTCCTGCATTAGGCCCATACGCCTTATATTGTAGAGGCAGAGCTGGAAGCTGATGGGGGATCATCATCAATTACCCTGGTGGCAGTCACTGAGGTAGTTAAACAACTCCGCAGTGGGAAAGCCCCAGGGATTGATGAGATCCGACCAGAAATGCTGAAGGCTCTGGGTGTTGAAGGGCTGTCTTGGATGACACATCTCTTCAACACTGTGTGGAAGGCTGGGACAGTGCCTAGGGAGTGGTAAATTGGGGTGGTGTGGTGTGAGAGTGTGTGCCAATTACAGGGGTATCACACTACTCAGCCTCCCTGGTAAAGTCTACTCCAGGTTGTTGGAAAGGAAGTTTCGGCCGATAGTCAATGTGGATTCTGTCCTGGCCGCGGAACAATGGACCAGCTCTCGCAAGGATCCTGGAGGAAGCCTGGGAGTATGCACATCCGGTCTACATGTGTTCTGTGGACTTGGAGAAGGCATATGACCGGGTCCCCCCGGAGATATTGTGGGAGGTGCTGCAGGCGTATGGGGTGAGGGGGTCACTACTCAGGGCCATCCAATCTTTTTATGCCCAAAGCAAGAGCTGTGTTCGGGTACTCTGCAGTAAGTCAGACTTGTTTCCGGTGGGGGTTGGCCTCCATCAGGGCTGTGCTCTGTCACCAATCCTGTTCCGTGATTTTCATGGACAGGATATCAAGGCGTAGTCGGGGAGAGGAGGCTCTGCAGTTCGGCGTGCTGAGGGTCTCATCACTGCTTTTTGCAAATGATGTAGTCCTGTTGGCATCATCGGTCTGTGACCTCCGGTACTCACTGGATTGGTTTGCAGCTGAGTGTGAAGCGGATGGGACCTCCTCTAAATCTGAGGCCATGGTTCTCAGCAGGAAACCGATGCATTGTCTACTCCGGGTAGGGAATGAGTCCTTGCCCCAAGTGAAGGAGTTCAAGTACCTCAGGGTCTTGTTCATGAGTGAGGGGACAATAGAACGTGAGATTGGTTGGAGAATCGGAGCAGCGGGAGCGGTATTGCATTTGCTCTACCGCACCGTTGTGACAAAAAGAGAGCTGAGCCAGAAGGCAAAGCTTTTGATCTACCGGTCAGTCTTCGTTCTGACTCTCACCTATGGTCATGATGGCTGGATCATGACCGAAAGAACTAGATTGCGGATACAAGCGGCTGAAATGGGTAGGTTTTGAGTTGTTGCATTAAACTCTCATGGCAATAGCTGTTTCATCTCTTGTTTTGATGATCACCAGGTAAACGCAAGTAAATGTGTGACGTCATGCTTGCTCAACAGTCACGTAACGTGCATGTTGTTCTGCATGTTAACACTACTGGAGACCATCAACCTGAAAAGACAAGTAGTTTAATGTGACTGTAGTTCAACGCGTTCTCATTCCCAGTTCAGAAACCAACGTTTTTGTCACACCCCTCAGCGTCTCATATAAACATACAAGGTACATTTTAGCAACAGTATGAGATGACTGCCAGGAAGCCTTTCTAACACAGGTTGAGGAAAAGAGCATGAATTGTATGATGTAGGAACATTTACATGTATACGTGATGTAGGTTAAGTATGTTATGTATGTGACCTAAGTTAGGAATTGTGCCTCTGACACAAGTGACACAACAGTGATCATTAATGCCAAGGGCAAAAGCTCCAGAGGCAGGGTATTTGAGTGCTCTTTTGGTAAGTATGATGAAGAAGAAGAAGAATTTCCTTTATTCGTTACATTTTTATACACAACATGCAGTTGAGGAGGAAACTGTACACGCCATGCATATGTGAAATTCCATCCCGCTATTTGACCCATCCATGGTCAGTCCTTCCTCCACGGCAGACCAGGAGTGGTGGGCTGCCAGTCGACCAGCGCCCGGGGACCAGTTCCTTTTCGTCACCATTGGTCAGGTGGTGATTTTCTTGCATGTTTTTAGTGGGGGTGTTTTTATGGAGGATACCCCAGGTGAACACGGGGAGAACATGCAAACTCCACACAGAAAGGCCCCTTATTTTCCTCAAGCAGCAGGCACCAAAGGCATGGTGGAGGACACACCCAGCACCCACAGCAAGATTCGAACCGGGGACCTTCTAGCTGTGAGGTGACAGTGTTAACTAATGATGTCAACTAATGTGGAGTTACAACAATAAGTTGATTTGGTAGGTTTATCTATGAGCTGAAAAACATTAAATTCAAGGCACTATTCTTTTAATTTGTTAGAGCTGTCAGGCCAGGTCCCTCATTATTATTAACTCAGAGGAGGCATTCAGTAACCAGAGCTTTGCAATGCCCTCCAAGGCTGAAGGGGGGTGATATATCTAACTTTGGTCAAGAATCTGTATCTACCAAAATAAAGGCCCAACACAATATGTTCATACTTCTTCAGCTCTGAGTTTGAGGTGATTTCATGGACTGTAAGGCAGTCTTTTACATAGATCAGAACTTTGCCTCCCTCACTTCTTTGCTTACATTTAAAAGCGCTATATCCATTTATAGTAATGTCAGCATTTGGGATCTTAGGGGAAAGCCCTGTGTCAGTCAGAATGAGCACGTCTGATGATTCCCATACCAAAATGTGCATATATTTAGTCTTTGGGAGCAGGTTTCTGATAGCTAGATATAAGAGTTTGAGTCTGTGGCATAATTTAAAGGCCTGAGAAGTTTCAAGTGTAATATGCTTTAGAGGAAGCAAAATGTGGACGGATGGGCACAACAGTTGCAGAGGGATAAATTAGGGTTTTGATGGAAAGGCAGATGGCCAGTTTTATAAATACTTGGAATTGTGTGTACAATTGACCAATCGTAGAAAGAATTGTCTTAGTGGGGGGATTTGCAGGATTGATAGAGGGTCCTGACTCCTCATGAGCAATGGAATGGAAGCATGGGGAACAAGTGGGCTAGTGCAAGGACCCTGGGGAAGTCAACAGTATTGGAACTTGTCAGAGCTACCGTATGTCATGGAAGTGTTTTGGCTACCTGTTAGCAGAGCACCAGGGTGTGTGACAGAAAATGAAAAGTTTGCTGAAATTAGTTTTACCTCCAACCAGTTTGGATGTATCCCATTGTCTCTAAATAAATAAACAGTTTTCTCAGAAAGGGCTGAAATTGTCAATGTAGGAGAAACTGTGGCAGCCAGGAGCGCAGTGACAGTAACCTACTGAAATACCCAACATCACAGCAACAGGAGGGGATGAGGCTGTTTCTCATCTTTTCAGAAAGCAGAAGAAATGCATAAAGTCAGTTTTTAGAATCAGAATCAGAAATACTTTACTGATCCCCAAGGGGAAATTGGTTTTGATACAGGTACTCCATATATATATTAGTGCTGTCAAAATTATCGCGTTATTAACGTGTTAACGCAAATCAATTTTAACAGTGTCATTTTTTTATCATGGGATTAATGCTCTTTGTGACCTAGTGAACTTGTAGTTTTTTATAAGCTGTGGCCACTGCTAGTAATGTCAGGAAAACTACAGGATCCGAGACCAAAGTTATCTGTGTGTATTGTTGGTGTGAACTGAGTTATCACTGTAGCACTGGAATCCCACTTGATGGCCAAACACACGACAAATGCGAATTCTCCACTGCTTCCTTGTCAAAACCAGAAGACAATGGATGGCTTTCGACAGAGGCATATGGATACCACAACTAAAAACAAGCTTACTGCAGCCATAGCCAAGTAATGTTCATTCTTTCTGGAGAGAAATAAGAGGCTGGGTTGATAAGCCTCTGGTGAATAAATAGAAGAGCATTATAGTCTCATTGCTTGTATGTTGAAAGGAAACTTAAGAAAGGAAAGTTTAAGCCATGGTTTAACTGCACTATAGGCTGAGTCCTAGTTTAGAATGATGTGCACTTTGTAACTTTATCTTGTGTCACCCTGTTTTGATCCCTTAGAAAGGGTTGTTGAAGGGGCTTTTTTGTAACCAAATATTTATTTTTTTGTCATCTGTTTATTGACAGTGTTAAATTGTGTGAGATTTGATTCATCCATATGTGAATGACCACTCAAAGTGAGAATGTTAGTGTGAAATATAATACTACACGTTGTTGTTTTCAATAAAAAACATTTGCACAAAGCAAGCCTATCCACTTTTCCATGTTGATAAGAGTATTAAAATGATGATTAATGGGACATTTAGAATAGATAAAAATGTGCGATTAATTTGCGATTGCGATTAGTTAACTATGACATTCATGAGATTAATTGAGGTTAAATATTTTAATCGATTAAAAAGAAATAAAATATATATATATATATATATATATATATATATATATATATATACAGGGGTGCACATAACTGGTGCGCAGGTGCGCAGTGCGCATGCGCCGCAAAATGCATGATGCGCGGCACATCAAACGCATTGAAACGCACATGCGCACCAACAGCTGGAGCGGATGCAAGAGGTATTTCTTTCCGGAAAATTCGCTGCTGTCTACAACTCTTCAAAATGTCCAAGAAGCAAGCCCCGCTAAGTAACTATTATAGACTGAACCGCCACCCGAGCCGCACAACAAGAGAGTGTTCTCGGAAAAGTGGCTGCAGCAGGTCGTTTGGCTCCAAACCAATGATGAACGCACCATGATGTGGTGCAAAATATGCCGCGAACATCCCAATATGGCTGATAAAAGCAACGCCTTTTATATAGGGACAAAGAATTTCAATCATTCACCATTTGACAAGCATGAGAAGTGCTGTAGAGCAGCCAGTTGATTTAAGTTTTTACAGTGTTGATTTCAGAGTTTACAGAAAAGACATTCAGTGCTTAAAAAGGTGCCAGTTGAAATGATTTTCTTTTTTTTTCTTTTGTTTTACATCCAACAACCTTACACCACACTATACACATCCATCCACTCATTTACACTACTGATTCTACAGACTAACATACACCATCATTTGTTAATGCACCTTAATTATGAATAAATGTTGTTTTTGTGAAAATTTATTTTAAATTTTTTAACATCTCCAGGTGCTCCTCTGAGTACCAGACCAAAAAAGTTATGTGCACCCCTGTATATATATATATATATATATATATATCCTCCTTGAACTGCCACCTTATCGTGGTGGAGGAGTTTGAGTACCCGAATGATCCTAGAGGCTATGTTGTTCGGGGCTTAATGCCCCTGGTAGGGTCTCCCAAGGCAAACAGGTTCTAGGTGACGGGTCAGACTAAGAGCAGTCCAAAAAGCCCCTTATGAAAGAAATGAAATCAAGGAAGTGTACGTCGCCCGGATTGGCGTCACCGGGGCCCCGCCCTGGAGCCAGGCCTGGGGTTGGGGCTCACAGGCGAGCGCCTGGTGGCCGGGTCTTTGCCCACGGGACCCGGCCGGGCACAGCCTGAAGGAGCGACGTGGACCCGCCTTCCTGTAGGCCCACCACCCGCAGGAAGGATCAGAAGGGGCCAGTGCTATGTGATATGGGTAGCAGTCGTGGGCGGGGGCCCCGACGACCCAAACCCTGGACAACGACTCTGGCTATGGGGACATGGAATGTCACCTCACTGTGGGGGAAAGAGCCTGAGCTAGTGCGGGAGGTTGAGCGGGACCGGCTAGAGATAGTCGGGCTCACCTCCATGCACAGTCTGGGCTCTGGAACCCAACTCCTTGAGAGAGGCTGGACTCTCTTCTACTCTGAAGTTGCCCACGGTGAGAGGCGGCGAGCTGGTGTGGGCTTGCTTATAGCCCCCCAGCTCAGCCGCCATGTGTTGGAGTTCTCCCCGCTGAGCGAGAGGGTCGCTTCCCTGCGCCTTCGGGTTGGGGATAGGTCTCTCACTGTTGTTTCGGCCTATGGGCTGAACAATAGCGTAGAGTACCCGGCCTTCTTGGAGTCCCTGGGAGGGGTACTGGAAAGTGCTCCAACCGGGGACTCCATTGTTCTGCTGGGGGACTTCAATGCTCACGTGGGCAGCGACAGTGACACCTGGAGGGGTGTGATTGGGAGGAACGGCCTCCCCGATCTGAACCCGAGTGGTGTTCTGTTATTGGATTTCTGTGCTAGTCACAGTTTGTCCATAACGAACACCATGTTCAAGCATAAGGGTGTCCATCAGTGCACGTGGCACCAGGACACCCTAGGCCGGAGGTCAATGATCAACTTTGTAGTCGTATCATCTGACCTTTGGTGGTATGTCTTGGACACTCGGGTAAAGAGAGGGGCTGAGCTGTCAACTGATCACCACCTGGTGGCGAGTTGGATTCGCTGGCAGGGGAAGAAGCGGGACAGACTTGGCAGACCCAAACGTACCGTGAGGGTCTGTTGGGAACGTCTGGCGGAACCTGCTGTCAGGGAAGCTTTCAACTCCCACCTCCAGGAGAGCTTCAACCAGATCCCGAGGGAGGTTGGAGACATTGAGTCCGAATGGACCATGTTCTCCACTTCCATTGTTGATGCAGCCATCCGTAGCTGTGGCTGTAAAGTCGGCGGTGCCTGTCGTGGCGGCAACCCCCGAACCTGGTGGTTGACATCGGAAGTAAGGGATGCCGTCAAGCTGAAGAAGGAGTCCTATTGGGCCTGGTTGGCTCATAGGACTCCTGAGGCAGCTGATGGGTACTGGCAGGCCAAGCATGCGGCAGCTCGGGCGGTTGTAGAAGCAAAAACTCGGGTCTGGGAGGAGTTCGGAGACGCCATGGAGGAGGACTACCGGTTGGCCTCGAGGAATTTCTGGCAAACCGTTCGGCGCCTCAGGAGGGGGAAGCAGCTTTCTGTCAACACTGTTTACAGTGGAGGTGGGGAGCTGTTGACCTCGACTGGGGATATTGTCGGGCGGTGGAAGGAATACTTTGAGGATCTCCTCAGTCCCTCTGTCATGTCTTCCGTAGAGGAAGCAGAGACTGGGGACTTGGAGGTCGATTCATTCATCACCGGGGCTGAAGTCACTGAGGCAGTTCGCAAGCTCCTCAGTGGCAAAGCACCGGGGGTGGATGAGATCCGCCCTGAGTACCTCAAGTCTCTGGATGTTGTAGGACTGTCTTGGTTGACATGCCTCTGCAGCATCGCGTGGCAGACGGGGACAGTGCCTCTGGACTGGCAGACTGGGGTGGTGGTTCCTCTTTTTAAAAAGGGGGACCGGAGGGTGTGTTCCAACTATCGGGGGATCACACTCCTCAGCCTCCCTGGGAAAGTCTATTCCAGGGTACTGGAGAGGAGAATCCGGCCGATAGTCGAACCTCGGATTCAGGAGGAACAATGCGGTTTTCGTCCTGGCCGTGGAACACTGGACCAGCTCTATACCCTCCACAGGGTGCTTGAGGGTTCATGGGAGTTTGCCCAACCTGTCCACATGTGCTTCGTGGACTTGGAGAAGGCATTTGACCGTGTCCCTCGCGTCATTCTGTGGGAGGTGCTCCGGGAGTATGGGGTTGGAGGCCCTCTGTTGAGGGCTGTACAGTCCCTGTACAACCGGAGCAGGAGCTTGGTCCGCATTGCCGGCAGTAAGTCGGACCTGTTCCCGGTGCATGTTGGACTCCGGCAGGGCTGCCCTTTGTCACCTTTGTCAATTTCTAGGCGCAGCCAGGGGCCGGAGGGGGTTCGGTTCGGGGGCCGGCAGATTTCGTCTCTGCTTTTCACAGATGATGTTGTCTTGTTGGCTACCTCGAGCCAGGACCTTCAGCATGCGCTGGGGCGGTTCGCAGCCGAGTGTGAAGCAGCTGGGATGAGAGTCAGCACCTCCAAGTCCGAGGCCATGGTTCTCGACCTAAAAAAGGTGGCTTGCTCCCTTCAGGTTGGGGGAGAGTTCCTGCCTCAAGTGGAGGAGTTTAAGTATCTTGGGATCCTGTTCACGAGTGAGGGAAGGATGGAACGTGAGATTGACAGGCGGATCGGTGCAGCGGCTGCAGTAATGCGGTTGCTGTACCGGTCTGTCGTGGTGAAGAAGGAGCTGAGCCAAAAGGCGAAGCTCTCGATTTACCGGTCAATCTGCATTCCTACTCTCACCTATGGTCATGAACTTTGGGTCATGACCGAAAGAACGAGGTCCCGGATACAAGCGGCTGAAATGAGTTTCCTCCACAGGGTGGCGGGGCGCTCCCTTAGAGATAGGGTGAGGAGCTCTGTCACCCGGGAGGAGCTCAAGAGTAGAGTCGCTGCTCCTCCGCATCGAGAGGAGTCAGCTGAGGTGGCTCGGGCATCTCTATCGGATGCCCCCTGGACGCCTCCCTAGGGAGGTGTTCCAGGCATGTCCCACCGGGAGGAGGCCCCGGGGAAGACCCAGGACACGCTGGGGTGACTATGTCACTCGGCTGGCCTGGGAACACCTCGGGATCCCCCCGGAAGAGCTGGAGGAAGTGTCCAGGGAGAGGGAAGTCTGGGCGTCCCTGCTCAGACTGCTCCCCCCGCAACCCGGCCCCGGATAAGCGGAAGAGAATGGATGGATGGATGGATATATATATATATCAGAAGGACAGAAGGAGGAGTTGTACAGTTTGATGGCCACAGGCAGGAATGATTTCCTGTGGTGATCAGTCCTGCATTTTGGTGGGATGAGTCTCTCACTGAAAGCACTCTTGTGCCTGACCAGCACATCATGAAGTGGGTATGAGACGTCCATCCCCACAACGTCACTGGCCTTGCGTATCAGTTTGTTGAGTCTGTTGGCATCCACCATCCTCAGCCTGCTGGCCGGGGTCACCGGTGCCTTGGTTCTCCTCATGTCCACTACCAGTTCCTTAGTCTTTGCCACATTTAGTTGCAGATGGTTCTGCTCAGACCATGTGACAAAGTTATCCACAGCAGCCCTGTACTCATCCTCATCACCCTTACTGATACATCCAACAATGGAGTCATCAGAAAACTGAAGATGAAGATGAAGATGGCAGGTCTCTGTGTAATAGTTGAAGTCTGTGGTGTAGAGGGTGAAGATGAAGGGAGAGAGAACAATCCCCTGCAGGGCCCCAGTGTTGCTGACCACTCTGTCTGACACGCAGTGTTTCAGGCGCACATACTGTGGTCTGCCAGTCAGGGAATCCACTATCCAGGACACTAGGGGGGCGTCCACCTGCATAGCTGTCAGTTTGTCACCCCGTAGAGCTGGACGAATGGTGCTAAAAGCACTGGAGAAGTCAAAAAACATAACCCTCACAGTGCTTACCAGCTTGTCCAGGTGGGCGTAGACACAGTTGAGCAGGTAGATGATGGCATTCTCAATTCCAAGTCGGGGCTGATAGATAAACTGAAGGGGGTCCAAGAGTGACTTGACCATGGGCCGGAACTGCTCCAGGACGAGTCTCTCCAGGGTCTTCATGATGTGGGAGGTCAATGCCACAGGTCTGTAGTCCTTTGAGGCCCTGGGCCGTGATGTCTTTGGCAGGACGTCTTTCACAGCATGGGGATCCCCATGGGGGGGGGGGGGGTCATCCAGTACAGGCAGCAGAGGAGTTGGGGGGGAATGAGCCAGGCCTGCAGTGTCAAATCTATTTTTAAATCTAATCAGTTCATTGACCCTGTCAACGCTGCTTTCAACTCCTCTGTTGTTGGTCGTTCTGAAGCCAGTGATGGTCTTCATACCACTCACAGACCTCTCTCAAGTTGTTTTGCTGGAGTTTCCACTCCAGCTTCCTCCTGTATTTCTCCTTAGCCTCCTTGATTTTCACCTTCAGTTCCCCCTGTATTGTTCTCACCTCCTCCCTGTTACCAGCTCTGAAAGCACCTCTTCTTCTCATTGAGGATGGCTTTGATGTCTTGTCACCCACGGCTTGTTATTTGGATAACCATGGACGGTCCTGGCTGGGACAGTGGAGTCCACATAGAAAGTGATATAGTCCATGATGTACTCTGTGAGCCCATCAATGTCCTCACCATGCGGCTCACAGAGTGCCTGCCAGTCTGTCATCTCAAAACAGCCCTGCAGTGTCGCATATGTCTCCTCTGACCATGTCCTCACAGTCCTTGTGGTCGCAGGCTGACTCATCACCAGAGGCACATCGGAAGTGAGGTGCACAAAGTTGTGGTCTGACCTGCCCATGGGGGGAGGGGGAGCAGCTGTATGCATCCTTAGCATTAGCATACAGCAAGTCCAGGGTTCTCTCCTCTCTTGTAGGACAGCTCACATACTGAGTGAAGCTGGACAGTGTTGTTGCCATGGTGACGTGGTTGAAATCGCCTGAGATACCAATGAATGCACTCAGGTGTTAAGTTTGCAGACAGGCAATGGCGGAGTGAATGACATCACATGCCGACGTTGGGTTGGAAGAGGGGGGCATGTAAACAGTTATGATAATGGAAAACTCCCTGGGAAGATAATATGGCCTGAGCCCAAAAGCCAATAGTTCAATGTCCGGGCAACAAATACGTTCCCTGATGGTAATGTGACCAGGATTACACCATCGGTTGTTGAGTAGAACGACGAGCCCTCCTCCTTTACGCTTACCGCTCTCGGTGAAATCCCAGTCGGCCCAAACAGTCTGAAAGCCACTGATGGAGACCTTGTTGTCGGGTATGTCCTGATGCAACCATGTTTCCGAAAAAAAACACATCAGACTGCACTCCCGGTACTCCATCTGATTCCTGGCAAGTGCTGTTAGCTCATCCACCTTATTTGCCAGCGACCTCATGTTGCCCATGCTGAGAGATGGGAGACACGACTTATATCTCCTCTTCTCCAAAAACCTTGGTTGTCTCAACCCAGCTCTTTTCCTCTGCTGTTTCTGTCCTCCCCTGCATCCTCTGTGTGTTTTTCTCCAGATTTCAGCAGGAATCTCTGATGTTCTGGCCGACAAGCCGGCCGGCCTCAGCCCGATCAGCTGATCTCTGGCGTAAATAATGCGGCCATGAAGTCACTGTGCATCGGTGCTGTGCCAGTACTGAGAGTAGCAATTCCAAGGCGAAGAAACAGAGCAGAATTCTCTCAGTCAACATGTTTAGAGAGGGCACTGCTTTAAGATGACCTTCATAAAAATACACACGGTTAAAATAAAGAATAAAGCAAAAAAGTTTGAAAAACTAAGAAAACAGACAGGAGTGACCGCAAAACACACGGTTGGCACATGCGCACTAAATAGAAGGTCAGACTGCTCCTAATGCATGTCATTCATACCTAATCAGAATGATCTCAATGGCTTTTTCCTCTTTATCATGAACAGGGGCACCCAGAACACAGCAAGGTTTTGCAGATTGTTCTGAAATTCCTGATGATGGAGTCACCTGTGACCAGGCTTGTGACTGGGCTTATCTTGTGGGGCTCCACTCCCTAGACAGGGACTGGGACTGACACCAGAACCGGTCGACTTTGTGGGCAGAGGCACTGGACTGGCTGTGGGTTCCAGGCCAACAGAAGACAGATGTTGTTTCAGCTTTCCCAACACATTAAACTTGCTACTCAGCACGTACAGAAGGAATTCCTGCCTCATTCTCTGTTATCCCAAACGACAATCCATGGTTCCAAATGAGCAGCTCTGAAATACATCTGTACCTTAGATTTTGGTCCAAGTGCAGGCCAGGGGTCCTCCTCATGATCCAGTCTGACAACCATTGGATCCAGTTCTTTGGTTACAGAGGGACCAGGCCAGGGAAACCTTGTGTTGTTGTTCGGAATACAGGAGGCTTCTGTGGCCAGTGAGTCCAGGAGTTGCTCATACTCCTAGATCTGGGAAAGTACTGAGTTCAATTTCTGCAATTTTCTATCCTAGCCAAAGGCATCCAGAGCAGTCAAGCAACAAGGCTATGTCAGCGGTCCGACCGACATCTGCTTCTGGTTTGTCAGCAGTGGTTTGGCAGACACCCATGCCTTAGCGGCAGCAATCCCCTTACCCAGAGCTGCTGCTGTCTCCTGTTCCTGAGTTGTTCCTGAGCTGCAGCAATGGACAGTGTGACAAAGAACGTGTTTTTGGAACAATAAAGGATACAGTAAACACTTAGAATAAAATTGTGAACTTGAAAATTAACATAATATGGCCTCTTTAACAATCAGTGCTCCTCGGTGCAGAACAAAGTGACTGCTGAAAGATCCTCTCTTAAAATCCCCATAGGTAAACTGAGTGAGACTGGATCTTGGAGAACTTATCGGTACCATTAAGGACATGGTGAAGACTGAGAGATCTTCCTTCTCTATTGCAATATCTTCCAGCAAGAGAAATCCTAAAATCTTGTTTCATATTGTAAACTTGTCATGGTTTTGGGTTTAATTTAGTAATTTGTCCTGTCCCTTGTTAGTCTGCCCTCCTGTGTATTTATTCAGTGTGTTTTTGCTCATGCAGCTGTCAGCTGGTCTGCCTCTGTTCCCCAGTCCTGTATTTTTTTTTCCAGTGTCTATGAGTTTGATCCATGTGCCATCTTGGAATGGACTACTTTCATTTGGATTATTCTTTGTTGGACTCACCTCTTTTCCTGCTCCTTTAACTCTGTAAAAGTTAATTTTGTTTTGTTTCTACCCTGTGTGCCCTTTGTCCACATTTGGATTCTTTTCTTAACTGTTAAACTCAACATTACAACCTGGCCAGAAAAGGACCCATGGGACATTATAACTTGCTTGAAGGTGGTTAAGGACATGAAATCCTCTAGGGATTATGATTCCTTTTGTCTGAGTGGTGCTATGGACTGATAAAATGAGGGCCATGGCATCATTTCAACTAACTAGAACAAGGAAGAAGAGAGACGTACTTTATTTATCACAACACAGCACAGCGCACACAAGATGCACACGCCGTGCTTCTTCTTGCATGTTTTTAGTGGGGATTTTTATGGAGGATACCCCAGGTGAACATGGGGAGAACATGCAAACTCCACATATAAAGGCCCTTTTCCTCGAGATACGGGGCAGCAGGCACCGAAGGCATGGTGGAAGACACACCCCTAGCACCCCAGACGGGAATCAAACCCGGGACCTTCTAGCTGTGAGGCGACAGTGTTGCCACTGTACTGTGCCACCCAACTATCCACTCAAAGATCTGATCTGTACCTGTACCTAAGCTGCAGTGATCACCAGTTCCTGAGCTGCAGCAGTCCTCAGTGTCAGGCTTAAAGCCATCTGCCCTTTCGGCAGTTTCCAGCTCAGATCCCCTACTGCTGCTGGTTTTTGGTCCTGATCTCCAGCCATGTCTCCAGCGTCCAGGAAGGTACTACCAACTCTGCCAGCCTCCAGCCCGACCTCCAGAGGGCTTTTTTTTCTCACCATCGGCCTCCTGCCTGCCAGAGAGGCTTCACCATTGCCACTAGCTTCTAAACATGTATATATGTGTGTGTGAGAGTGTTTTCCTGTTTGTTTCAGTACAGTTGTTTGATTAAAGAAGCAGTAAGAAGAACCTGGTCTGATCATATAAAGCTTAGTCATCATTCTAGCTGTTGTAAATTGCCATCTGATGGGAATGACAAACTTGAGTTTGTTTTTGCATTCTATCTAGCACCCATGAGTTGTTGTGTGCACCAACAATGACCAAGCAGCACCTGTTGTCCAAACAGACAACATAAAACCATATAAGATCCCCACAAAACTGCCCAATGGTAGTCCTACCTTACAATGCACTACACTGCTGAATTTTGACTGGAAAAGGACAGAAAGACACCAGGACCAGCTAACAATGGATGCTAGGAAACATGAACTTTAGAATATGCAGAAGGAAGTAAAAACAGGTGAACTGCAATGTTATAAAACAGCAGTTTAAGATTTGTTATTTTTTACAAAAAGAACTAATGATGTATTACATTTAATGCCAAATTGAGACAAGGCCATCAACAATAAGAATTATATAATCATTAGTGCTGTCACGCTATCACGCTATTAAGACTTTAACGCAAATCAATTTTAACGTCGTCATTTTTTTTTTATCACGAGATTAACGCTCTTAGTGACCTAGTGAACTTGTAGTTTTTTATTAGCTGTGGCCACTGCTACTAATGTGAGAAAAACTACAGGATTCAGTTCTAAACCGGAAACAAAACAATAGGCAGCCGGCAGCTCTCTCCAATGCTAAACCTCCCCCTTCTAACCTCACCTATGAGGAAAGAAAAGCCGTGATATCACCGAGCAAGGACAAAAACATCACAATCTTGCCAGCAGACAAAGGGAGATGCACGGTAATTCTAAACACAAATGACCAAGACAAGATTCTTTCACTCCTCAATGACAGTAACACATATGAATGCCTGAAACGAGACCCAACCAGCGGGTACAAGAGAAAAATCATAGAATATCTGCAAAGATTACAGAAAGAAGGAGCCATTGACCGTTTGCAATATCACCGGTTATACCCACAAGAGTCCATCCCGGGCATCTATGGACTCCCAAAATACACAAAGGAGTGCCCATCAACTCTGTGACATACAACATTGCTAAGTTTGTGGCCAACATCTCAGCAACACTGGTTGGCAAAACGGCACACCACATCCAGAACTCAATGGACTTTGTAAATAAGGTCCAGGACTTAAAACTAGACCCATCAGAAACAATGGCTTCCTTCGATGTCACATCGTTGTTCACATGCATTCCAACTCAGGATGCGTGAGGAGGCAGTTCTTACAAGACAACACTTTGCAGAACAGAACTACCCTTAATCCGGAGCAAATATGCCATTTACTGGAACTCTGCTTAAAAACCACCTATTTTCAATTTAGGGGGAGGTTTGACAGGCAAAAACATGGGTGTGCGATGGGTTCACCAGTATCCCCCATTGTGGCTAATCTATACATGGAGAACATGGAAAGAACGGCTCTGAACTCTTTCAAAGGAACAAGACGAAGTCATTGGTACTGATATGTGGATGACACATGGGTAAAAATCCAAAGCCAAGAAGTGCAAGCCTTCACTGAGCACATTAACTCAGTGGACAAGAACATCAAATTCACTCAAGAGGATGTCAAGGACATGAGTTTGCCTTTTTTGGACTGTGATGTCCACATTGGAGAGAATTCATATTGGGGTTCACAGAAAACCTACTCACACAGTCAGTACCTCCTTTTTGACTCACATCACCCACTGGAACACAAACTAGGTGTTATCAGAACTCTCCAACACAGAGCTGATAATGTTCCAACCAGCCAACAGGCCAGAGACAAGGAACACAAACGCCTGAGGGATGCCCTCAAAACCTGTCGTTATCCCAGCTGGTCTTTTGTGAAAAGTTCAGCCGCTTCCAGAAAGAAAAGGGTGACAGAGGAAGAAAAGAGAGACAGACGGCATAACATTGTCATTCCATATGTGTCTGGTGTATCAGAGAAACTCAGGCAGATTTTTAACAAAACACAACATCCCGATACATTTCAAACCTGGGAAGACTCTCAGACAAAGGCTGGTGCACCCCAAAGACCGGACACCTCATACTCAGAAGAACAATCTGGTGTATGCAGTCCAGTGCAGTGAGGAATGCACAGACTTATATATTGGGGAAACAAAACAGCCACTGAGCAGACGCATGGCACAACACAGAAGGGCTAACTCTTCAGGTCTAGACTCAGCTGTTTACCTACACCTCAAGGAGGAAGCACACTCCTTTGAGGATAAAAATGCGCATATTCTGGACAGAGAAGACAGATGGTTTGAAACATAGACATAATATACGTAGACGCCTCATTGACTGACGCTTCCTATTGGAGTTGACGTTCAGCGCGGCCGCCATCTTGGATGGGTCTCCCATGCGTCCCCAGTGCATTTATTTCTATGGAGGAAGGTGTATGCCCAGCTACTATAATCATCATAACTCCTCTAATTTTTACCCGATTTTCACACGGTTTGGTTTGTTACAAACGTCAGGGATGTAGTTATCATACAAGGCGCTGTCACACATTAAAAACAAATGCTTTCATGCTGAAATACTTTGTTAAAGAGCATAATACAGACATATGGTATGGCACATTAATAAATATAGAAATGAATTAATTTTAGGCTGCACGGTGGCGCAGCAGGTAGTGCGCCTGCCTCACAGCAAGAAGGTTGCAGGTTCGGTTCTCGGGTCGGTCCTTTCTGTGTGAAGTTTGCATGTTCTTCCCGTGCATGCGTGGGTTCTCTCCGGGCACTCCGGCTTCCTCCCACAGACCAAAAACATGCTCATTAGATTGATTTGTGACTCTAAATTGCCCCTAGGTGTGAGTGTGAATGGTTGTGTGTATGTGCCCTGCAATCGGCTTGCGACCAGTCCAGGGTGTACCCTGCCTCTCGCCCGTTGACAGCCGAGATAGGCTCCAGCCCCCCCACGACCCCGAAAGGGATAAGCGGCATAGAAAATTGATGGATGGATGAATTAATTTTAGATTTTAATAAAGATACAGTATGATTGTTCATTTGATTTCTCTCTCTCTCTCTCTCTCTCTCTCTCTCTCTCTCTCTCTCCCTCTCTCTCTCTCACACACACACACACACACACACACACACACACACACACACACACACAAAATCATGACCCTTCTGTACACACCAATAACACAAGAATTTCTTCAGTTTTGTTTTTGTGCGCTGAGTTTATTTAATGTAAAGTTAAGCACAGGCACATGCACGCGTGCACACGCACACAACACATGCACAAAAACCAGACATCTCGCATAATCTGTTGACATGCGTATTAAACTTTGAGTAAGTTTTTATACTCATTTGTGTCAAAACAGTCTAAACGAGGAAGGTTTTTTCTTTTTGGCCAACTCATCATGTGTGTCGGCCCACAGTCCACTGCTGCTTTCAAACACACACACACACACACACACACGCACACACACACACACACACACACACACACACACACACACACACACACACACACACCGTCTGGCCTGACATGTCTAAATTTAAACAACTGTTCACAGCTTTAGGATGACAAAGATTCCATAATAGCCTGGACTGAAACTGCTGATGTTTGTGAAATACATTTTAACACATACATACATACATACAAAGCTCCCATATATACCTTCTCAGTACATTTTTTCCCTCTTTCTTTTTTTTTAAGGCCTGGAAAAGTTAGCTTTAAAAGTCCAGGTCATTCCAGCGTCTTACACTACCCTGTTAAGCTTGTAACTGGGGCTGCAAAATAAAATAAAATAAGATAAATAAAAAAAGGGGCATTGTTGCGCTCTTTACATTGACTTCGGTTGGCTCTGGTGCTAGCGGAGACCCACCCAATATGGCGGCGATGCTGGATCACGCTCCAGCACGTAATGAGGCGTCAACGTATATTATGTCTATGGTTTGAAAGAGGAGTGAGAGAAGCCATCTATGTCAAGGTTGAAAAACCGTCTCTGAACAGAGGGGGAGGTCTGAGACACCACCTATCTTCCACATACAATGCTGTCCTTTCATGTCTTCCAAAGAGATTCAAAAATTTAGCCTCTGAAAATAAAAAACAAAGCCATACACACATGGCTCAAGGAGCCTCCCAATGACAAGAATGGGACACTAACGAGGCAGACGACTGTCGTTGACACCCAAAGGGTTGCACCTTAGCCCGCCTTAATGGGGGATCGTTTGCCTCACAATAGAGTGATACCACAAAACCATTCCTTGGTTTTGGGGGTTGGCCTCACTTAGAGGATAAATACTTGAATCGAACACCATTTCATTAGACTAGAGCTGTCCTATCTGGTCTGATGCGCATGAACTGATAAAGCCTGCTCGGATGAGAGGCGAAACATCTTCCAAGACAAACTGACAAAGTCCAGTTGTGAACGAGTGAATGCCCTGAAGCTTACAATGACCTGGATGAATGAGAATATTCACAGGCAAAACAATAGGCGCACCCCACGCACATCTTTGGTCTTGTCTGCTTGCTAGCTGTAAAGGCTAAGTAGGCTACCGGCTACGCGAATTCACCGCCGCCTCCTTGTCAAAACCAGGCAACAATGGATGGCTTTCGACAGAGGCATATGGATGCTATTATGTTCAAAGGAAACTTAAGAAAGGAAAGTTTAAGCCATGGTTTAACTGCACTATAGCCTGAGTCCTAGTTTACAATGATGTGCACTTTGTAACTGTATTTTGGATCACCCTGTTTTGATCCCTTGGAGAGGGTTGTTGAAGGGGCTTTTTTGTATTTTCAGTTTTTGTTTTTTTTTGGTCATCTGTTTATTGACAGTGTTAAATTGTGTGAGATTTGATTCATTCAAATGAATGACCGCTGAAAGTGAGAATGTTAGTGTAAATAAAACTACACCTTGTTGTTTTCAATTAAAAAACATTTGCACAAAGCAAGCCTATCCACTTTTCCATGTTGGACATTTAGAATAGATAAAAATGTGCAATTAATTTGCAGTTAATCGCGAGTTAACTATGAAATTCATGAGATTAGTTGCGATTAATATTTTAATCGATTGACAGCACTATATATATATATATATATATATATGTAGTGTGTACTACCTTAATTTGATGTTGCATTCGTTGATAAAATGTCGGGGCACCACCTTCCTCAGCTAAGAAGGACTGCAGAAATTAACTGCTATAACGCTGATAAAAACTAACGAATGGACTAACTGTAAATCAGTCTGATAACCTGAAGTGTAAATTCTGGATACAGGGATCATAGATATTCAGTTCAAAAGGACACCGTCTAACCAGTACTTAAATCAAAATATCATTTATTAAGCAGAGTTGTGGATAATGGGTAATGTACCATGAATAATAAGACAGAAGATGGGAGGTGACATGACTGAACACACAAGAAACTTATGGCAACACAATGGTAAATAAATTGGCGATAGTGAGAGGCAGTTGAAAGGGAATAATGGGGACGCGAACACAGAGTTAAGGGAAAGAACGATTAATGGAGAGAATTTGGACGAATTGACCTACTCTTAACCTCACGGACCAACTCTTATTCAAACCTGCTTAGCGTGCCTACTTGGTTGCTGGCGTCCTGTTGTGCTCTGCTCCGAACTGACTCGAAGACGTTCCAGATGTTCGTCCGTGGCTCGATCTGCTTGGTGGTCTAGTGGAAGGCCCAGGCACCAAGGTGACGAGCTGATGCTGAACGGGGCGTCTCTGGAACTGGTTCTGCGGTGTCGGTTACAGATGAGGGACTGCTCCGGATGGTTGTGAACCGGACCAAGGATCAACAGCTGGCCGCAGGGTTTGGTTCAGTTGAGTCCGTAACGGACTATTTTAGACTGATAGTACAAATTAAGAGTCTCTTCGATGGCCGGTCGAAGAAGGCTACAAAATTAGTATTACTTGCCTAAATTTACTGATGTTAAAAACAAAACGTTTCGCTAAAGAGAAAGTTAACTTTAAAGCTTACAGCAAATTATAAGAATACGTCTTCTGAAGATAATTTACGCTACTCGGAATGGCTTGGAGTAGCTCGAAGACGAAAAACTTAAAGAGCAAAACGACTGTGCAAAACTTAAGACAAAGAAGTACAGAAAAGAACTCAGCTGAGAGTAACTAGACGTGAAAAAGAAAACAAAGGAACAGAACTAAAAAAACAAACAAGACAAGACAAGACTAAAAAACTAAAAAAACTGAGTAACGCGCACTACACGCAGTTTTTTAAAGGTCGCTCCGGGGCGTGTCGAAAGGGCAGGCCATCGAATCACGTGAGACGGTCTGTGACGCGCGATCGCCTCAAGGAGCTGAACTAATCAATGATTCATACGAAGGGCTCATCTGCTTCTCACTATGGTCAATCACATATAATTTCAATGACAAAATTTCAATGACATTTCAATATTGTTCACAGCATGCATTAGACACTTACTATGGTTGGGTGACAACATTAAATGGTAATCATGGTACAGTTTCATCTCAACATGTATAATGATTCAATGTATAACTAATACACAAATAAAGATACAGGAATAAAGAAGGCAGGCTATATTTGCCAAAAATGATTATCACGATTACGGTTACTTATCGATAAATGTGCCAAGTCAAGCATATTCAATCTGATGGTTAGGAAACTCTGGATGGCAGTATGGTTTTGTGGTGATAATTCAGACAAACTTTTATAAAACCGTTAAAATCACAACTTGGTCATACTTTAGGTCAGAGATACTGGGAAAACATCAATATTATGCGTACAACGAGTCCTGTAAGTTGAAAATATCAAAAGTTAAGTTTAACATAAAAGTCTGGTTATCTTGGAGTGTTTGAGGAAAAGACACACAAACATGTATCACCAGTTGCTTCAATGGATGTCCGGTTTACGACCCATCAGCATTTGCTGATGTTTTTGGATTCCTCTGGGGCATGCCATTTGTCTCTTCAGGCAGCTTTATTGTATTGAGTCCTCTTGGGGCTATCAGGAGAGAATTAGCATTGCCATGAGAAACCTAGTGAGGAGAAGGTGAGGAGAAGGCCACCTTCTGTGTCCCTGGCTTCCCTGAAAAGAAAACATGGAGGAGATGTCTCTTGTCCAGACATCTTGTCTCTCTTCAAAATCAGATTGCATTATAGGTAAACCAGATGGTCTATAATTCAATCAGTTGGCGGGTTTACACCTCCATTTCCCTTGAGTATCACCAGAAAAGGAGGGAAAGAAGGGGTCAGTTAAAGGCCGGTTCTGCTACATATATATTCTTTTTCTCCTCTAATTTATTCTAATTCTATTCTTGTAAGGAGCACCTGTAACAAAAACACTTTCCCCTTGGGGTTCAATAAAAAAATTCTGATTCTGATATTTTAATTGACTAGTATCTGCCATAAAAAGCAGATCAAAATCTGACCCTTTTCTTCTTTTCTTTTAATGTTCTCTGCTGTATTTTGTCCCCCGACACCTGCTAGTGCTGCAACATTGCTCTACTTAATGACAGGTGGGCTCTACAGTGCAAGCATTCTGTCACATGTGCGAGTGTGTGAATGGATAGTATGAATTATATGGGTTGACCTGTGACTCCAGTTTCAGACAGTGAAGTAAACAAAAAGCATGCATTTGCCAAGCTCTGATGCCTATTATCATTAGCAACGAGCATTGTACAAAGCATTCATCTAGCAGTTCGAAGTCAGGACGTGCTGAGGTAAGCGTATCGTCTCACTTCCTGTTTCCGGTTGCTGCGTTAGTGGTAGCGTGCGTTTATCACTCTGTCTGCTCAGAATGTAATTTGCTCTGTGTTTTGTTACAGCGGCTTATTATCCGCGCTCTAAAGTAACATTAGTTCTGCTCAAGCACCCATAAGTCTGTTTATTTAGTGACCGTTAATTTTATTTGTCTACGCGCTTGTCTGCTCTGCTAGCTACACCAGCTTAGCCTAGCAGCTAGCGATGGCTTCTCTCTGTCCCTCTCCAGCTCTCTCCTGCTTGGTGTGTCACATGTTTAGCTACTCCTCTGCCTCCTTTAGTGATAATGGTACGTGTAATAAATGTAGTTTATTTGGTGAGTTGGAGGCGAGGCTTAGTGAATTGGAAGCTCTGTTCTGCACCATGGAAACCAAACCATTAGCTGTAGTTAGCCAGGCCCCCATAGCCGGTGCGGACCGACCAACTGCAGCTCTGGCTAGCTGTCCCTCAACAGCTCCCGAGCAGCCGGGAAACCAGGGAGGCTGGGTGACTGTTCGAAGGAAGCATAGTCCCAAGCTGAAGCCCACGGGTCACTACCAACCACTTCATGTTTCTAACAGGTTCTCCCCACTCAGCACCACACCTGCTGAGAAACCAACTCTGATTGTTGGCAGCTCCATTTTGAGAAACGTGAAGTTAGCGACACCAGTGACCATAGTCAAATGCCTGCAGCGGACCAGAGCGGGCGACGTCGAATCAAATTTGAAACTGCTGGCTAAGGATAAGCATAAATACCGTAAGATTGTTATTCACGTCGGCAGTAATGACACCTGGTTACGCCAATCGGAATTAATGTGGAATCGGTGTGTACATATGCTAAAACGATGTCGGACTTCGTAGTTTTCTGTGGACCCCTGCCAAATCTGACCAGTGATGACATGTTCCGGTTCCGGCGCCGTACGAGCGGCAGCCTTTTACAGTAGCTCGCTAAACTCTTAGGAGTTTTTTCTTATATTTTTCTGTTTGCGTCTTGCTTATTCTTTTAGTTTTACGTGTTTGTAAATATCTGGCGCATCAGAGACGCTAAACAGTAACTCTGGTGCTACTTCGTTGCCACTTCTACAACTTTCTCCGCGTCTGTGGGTCCGTGAGAGACAATGGCTCCCATTGTTTACAGGAGGGATCAGCTGCTGGGCCTGCGTAACACAGCTGTGCGGCCGGAGGAGCGACCTGATGTCCCCCGCGAGCTAAGGAGGAGGACGCGAGGGTGCCGCGCAGGGATCAAACGTCGCGACAGGAGGAGAGCTTACAGATCGACTCTCCCGTCCGTCATCATGGGGAACGTAAGATCTCTTTCCAACAAGATGGATGAGCTGGCAGTGCTGACGCGACATGAGCAGGATTACCGGCGGTGCAGTTTGCTACTGCTCACGGAGACTTGGCTGGGAATGCAGCACACGGACGCGACTGTGGCGCTGGATGGATTTTCACTCGTTCGGGCGGACCGGACAGAGAAGAGTGGTAAGAGGAAAGGAGGAGGGCTGGCAGTGTTTGTGAACGATAGATGGTGTAACTCCAGGCACATCACTATCAAAGAGCAGCACTGCTGCCCGGACATTGAACTGTTGGCTGTTAGTCTGAGGCCATATTATCTGCTGCGGGAGTTCTCACACGCCATAGTGGTGGCTGTGTATATTCCCCCCTCTGCTAACGCCGACGCAGCCTGTGACGTCATCAACACCGTGATCAGCAGGCTGCAGACTCAGAAACCACAGGCCCTCTTGCTGATCCCTGGGGATTTTAATCATGCCTCTCTGTCCTCCACTCTGCCCAATTTCATCCAGTATGTCACATGTGACACCAGAGACAATAAAACACTGGACTTATTCTATGCCAACACCAAGGAGGCATACGAATCATCACCCCTCCCTCCTCTGGGAAGAGCTGATCACAACCTGGTTCATCTCCTGCCTGTCTACAAGCCCCATGTTAACAGGCAACCAGCTGTGTCCCGCACAATGAAGAGGTGGTCTGACGAGGCTGAAGAGGCTCTGAAGGACTGCTTTGAGACAATCCGTGTGGGATATATTCTGTGACTCTCATGAGGAGGACATTGACAGTTTGACAGACAACATTACGGACTACATAAACTTTTGTGTGGAGAACAGTGTACCCACCAGGACTGTACGGTGTCACTCTAACAACAAACCCTGGATTAATCCTGACATTAAGGCTCTTTTAAAGGAGAAGAAGAGGGCCTTCAAGTCAGGAAACAAAGAGGAGCTGAAAACTGTTCAGAGGGCGCTCAGGAGGAAAATAAGGGAGGGGAAGGACAGATACAGGAGGAGAATGGAGGAACAGCTGCAGGAGAACAACACCAGGGGAGTCTGGAGAGGCCTGAAAACCATTTCAGGCCACCAGAAGCCAAACTCCCAGGCAGCTGGGGATTCAGAGTGGGCTGATGAGCTGAACAGCTACTTCTGCAGGTTTGAGGAAGCATCTGCCCCTCCCCCAGCTGTACTAGCCCTGCAGCAGCCCTCCCTTGATCTGCCAGCACTCTGCCCAAGCACCCCACTGACCCCCCCACCACAGTATTCAGCTCACCGCCACCAACGCCACCCCCCACTGCCCCTCCCAGCCCCTCATCCACATCACAAGACACTCAGCCCCCCTGCTCCAACTTGTCTCTCACACCTCTCCAGGTGAGAAATCAGCTGAGGAGGTTAAAGACCAGGAAGGCTGCAGGACCGGATGGCCTCAGTCCCAGACTCCTCAGATCCTGCTCTGACCAGCTGAGCGGGATCATTGGACATTTGTTCAACCTGAGTCTGAGGCTGGGAAGGGTGCCGCGACTCTGGAAGACGTCCTGCGTGGTACCTGTGCCAAAGACCCCACATCCCAAGGACCCTAGCTGCTACAGGCTGGTGGCACTCACATCACACCTCATGAAGGCCTTGGAGCGGCTGGTCCTTGCCCACCTGCGCCCCCTGGTGAGCTCGTCCATGGACCCGCTGCAGTTTGCGTACCAGCCTGGCATCGGAGTGGACGATGCCCTCATCTTCCTCCTCCATCGAGCCCTGTCTCACCTGGAGTCACCTGGGAGCTCTGTTCGGATCCTTTTCCTGGACCTCAGCAGTGCTTTCAACACCATCAGGCCAGCCATCCTGAGAAACAAGCTGGAGCTTTCAGGAGTGGACCAACACCTCACATGCTGGATAGTGGATTACCTCTCCAACCGCCCACAGTATGTGAGGACACGGGACTGTGTGTCAGGGACTGTCCTCTGCAGTGTGGGGGCCCCCCAGGGAATGGTGCTGGCACCGTTCCTCTTCACCCTCTATACAGTGGATTTTTCCCACCTGTCACCCACCTACCACCTGCAGAAGTTCTCTGATGACTCTGCCATTGTCAGCCTCATCACAGATGGGGACGATAGGTCATACAGAGGACTCATTCAGGACTTTGTGGACTGGTGTCAGCAGAACCACCTGCTGATCAATGCGGATAAAACCAAGGAGCTGGTTGTGGACTTCCGTCGGCGTCCACATTCTCCCCCATCACCAGTGAACATCCAGGGAAGGGACATTGAGATGGTGACATCTTATAAGTACCTGGGTGTTCATCTGAACAACAAACTGGACTGGACTCATAACACCATTGCACTTTACCAAAAAGGACAGAGCAGACTATATCTGCTCAGGAGGCTGAGGTCTTTTAGAGTGCAGGGGGCACTCCTGAAGACCTTCTATGACTCTTTTGTGGCCTCTGCCTTGTTCTATGGTGTAGTCTGCTGGGGGAGCAGCATCACAGCAGCTGACAGGAAGAGGCTGGACAAACTCATCAGGAAGGCCAGCTCTGTCCTGGGATGCCCTCTGGAACAGGTGGAGGAGGTGGGGGAGAGGAGGATGACAGCCAAGCTGTCCTCCATGACAGACAATGACCGCCACCCCCTCCAACACACACTCACTGCACTGAGGAGCTCCATCAGTGACAGGATGATACATCCAAAGTGTGTGAAGGAGCGGTATCGCAGGTCACCTGCAGCTGTCAGACTGTACAATAAGAACTGCTCAAAGTAATCTGACAATTCATCTGTAAATCATCTGTGAATAACGTGCAATAATCTGGGCAACAACTGGTGAAGTAATCTGTGCATTTATCTGAAATTTATTTGTAAATTATCTGTTCAAGAACCTGAGCAAAATTTTACTGGGGCAATAATCTGTACAATACATCCTGTATATAACAGTCTGCAAACACAATTTATAATTTTCATCTTGATAATTTATTTGTATCTGTACATCTTGATAATTTATCTGTATCTGTACATAACAGTCTGCAAACACAATTTCTAATTCAGAGACACTTATTTCTATCACACTTTTTTATTTATACTTGTATATACTTATTGATTGTCTACCTCGTCTATTTTTTCTTACTGATGCTGCTGTAATTTGGAATTTCCCCTTGTGGAATAATAAATAAAGGTATATTGAATTGAATTGAATGGAATGGAATGGAATGGAATGGAATGGAATGGAATGGATTGGAATGGAATGGAATGTTTAGCCGCATTCAATCGCTGGCTGTTGAGGTGGTGTCCAGCAAATGGTGTGGGCTTCATTGATAATTGGCAGACTTTCTGGGGAAGACCTGGTCTGATTAGGAGAGACGGCATCCATCCCACTTTGGAGGGAGCAGCTTTCATCTCTAGAAATCTGACCGATTTTATTTATGAACCTAACCCCTGACAACTCAGAGTTGAGACCGGGAGGCAGAGCTGCAGTCCTACACACTTTTCTGCACCTCCTTTAGAGCAGTTACCCACCCAACACTCCATAGAGATGGTGTCTGCCCCCCGACCACATAAACTAAGTAAACCAAGAGTACAGAGAAGAGGAGTTAAACACAAGAATCTAATTAAAATTAAAACAACCTCTGCAATAGTACAACAAGATAGGAGAATTAAATGTGGACTCCTTAACATCAGATCTCTTTCCTCTAAAGCTGTTTTAGTAAATGAGTTAATATGAGACCATAATATTGATTTATTTTGTCTGACTGAAACCTGGCTGTGTCCTGAAGAGTATGTGAGCCTAAATGAAGCTACTCCTCCCAGCCATATTAATACCCACTTTCCTTGAGGCAGTGGCAGAGGAGGTGGAGTTGCAGCCATTTTTGACTCAAGCCTTTTAATCAACCCAACTCATTTGAAAACCTTGTTCTCACTCTTTCTCAGTTTTATTTGTTATAGTATACTGCTCTCCTGGTCCCTACTCCGAATTTATAGCTGAGTTCTCAGAGTTTCTATCAGGTTTAGTCCTTAAAGCAGATAAAGTAATTATTGTAGGTGACTTTAATGTTCATGTCGATGTTGACAATAACAGCCTTAGCACTGCGTTTATCTCAGTATTAGACTCAGTTGGCGTCCATCAGAATGTACATGAACCGACTCACTGTTTTAACCACACCCTCGACCTTGTTCTGACATATGGCATTGAAATTGAAGACTTAATAGTCTCCTCACAGAATCCTCTTTTGTCGGACCATCATTTAATACCTTTTGAATTCATAACAAAGGTATGCTCACCCACAAACTCCCTAAAAACAGACAGTTTATTAAATGCCTGACCAGAGAGGAGAATATTCTGGACCACCACCAGTCAGGGATGCTTATCAGGCCGTCCCCTGTGCTGTACTGGGCCACTCTGACCACTTCATGGTCCACCTGATTCCTGCATACAGGCAGAAACTAACGCTCTGCAAACCTGTAGTGAGGACATCAAGGAAGTGGACCAGTGAGGCTGTGGAGGATCTCCAGGCATGTTTGGATTCTACTGACTGGGATGTGTTCAAAACTGCTACCAACAGTCTAGATGGGTACACGGAGGCTGTGACATCCTACGTTAGCTTCTGTGAGGACTGCTGTGTTCCATCACGCACCAGGGTGAGTTACAACAATGACAAACTCTGGTTCACAGCCAAACTCAGACAGCTCAGGTTGTCAAAGGAAGAGGCCTTCAGGAGTGGGGAGAAAGACAGATTCAAAGAGTCGAAGTACAAGTTAAGAAAGGTGGTGAAAGACGCTAAACGACTGTACTCTGAGAAGCTCCAACACCAGTTCTCGGCTAACGACTCTGCGTCTGTCTGGAAAGGGCTCAGGCAGATCACCAACTACAAGGCTAAAGCCCCCCACTCCATCAACGATCAACGGCTAGCCAACAACCTGAACGAGTTCTACTGCCGCTTTGAAAGACAAAGGGACAGTCCAGCAACCATCCCCGACACCTCCCAACACCTCCACAATGCCCACCTTAAAGGTCCCCCCATACCCACCCACCCACCTCAGTGATGACTCTTTCCATCCATGAGCGGGACGTCAACAAACTCTTCAGGAGACACAACCCCCGGAAAACAGCTGGACTGGATTCTGTCTCCCCATCTGCCTCGAAGCACTGCGCTGATCAGCTGTCTCCAGTGTTCTCAGACATTTTAACACCTCACATGTCACGTGCCAGCCTGCTTCAAATCTTCAACTATCATCCCAGTTCCCAAGAAGCCAAGGACCACAGGACTTAACGACTTCAGACCCATCGCCCTGACCTCTGTGGTCATGAAGTCCTTTGAGTGCTCTCACACCTCAAGGACATGACCGACCCTCTCCTGGACCTTCTGCAGTTTGCCTGCAGAGCCAACAGGTCTGTAGATGATGCAGGAACCTATGCTAGGATCCTGTTTGTGGATTTCAGGTCTGCCTTTAACACCAGCATCCCAACTCTGCTTCAGGAGAAGCTCTCCCAGCTGAGCGTGCCTGACTCCACCTGCAGGTGTATTACAGCAGGTGGGAAACATGTCTCCGACGCGAAGACCATCAGCACCGGATCCCCCCCAGTTTTTCCCACTCCTTGCTCTCATAGACTCTGGTGCGGAGAACAACCTCCTGGATGAACAGCTGGTGGCACAAGTGAGTTGCACGCTGGAGATTCTGGAGAGACCCATTAAAGTATATGCATAAAACAGGAGGATGCTCTCGGAGGTAACACACCGCACCACTCCCATGAAAATGATTCTTCCTGGTAATCATCATGACATGATTTCATTCCACATTTCTCAGTCTCCTCACTCATGTCTGGTTCTTGGTCACCCCTGGTTAAAATTGCATAATACTCATATAGACTGGTCTCAATGCAGGATTGCAGGTTGGAGCCCCCACTGCCATGCTCTTTGTCTACACTCAGCCCTTCCACCAGCTTGGGGTAGTTGCAACTCTTCTAATGTATCTGACTCTGTTGATCTCTCCTGTATTCCTCCTGCTTATCATGACCTGCAGGAGGTATTCAATAAGGAGTGCGTTCTTTCTCTCCCTCCTCATCGACCGGACGACGGCACCATTGATCTGCTTCCAGTGACACCTCTTCCCTCCAGTAGACTTTACAACCTGTCACAACCGGAACGAGAGGCTATGGAGCAGTATATCAAGGATTCACTCACTGCTGGTATCATTTGGCCATCCTTCTCACCTGTCGGGGCAGGGTTTTGCTCTGTGGCCAAGATGGACAAATCATTCAGACCCTGCACTGATTTTCGTGTACTAGATGATTTTACTTTAAAGAACAAGTATCCTCTGCCTCTCATGAACTCTGCCTTTGCCTCTTTACAGGAAGCCGCTATTTTCACTAAGATGGACTTACGCAACGCCTATCATTTGGTTCACATCAGGCAGGGGGATGAATGGAAGATGGCCTATAATAAACCACTGGGCCATTTTGAATATTTAGTAATGCCTTTTGGGCTCACAAATGTTCCCGCCATCTTCCAAGCATTAATTAACAATGTCCTTCCTCATCAGGTTTGTGTTTATTTATCTGGATGACATCCTATTTTTTCTCATTCTGCTGAGGAACATGAACTGGGGAGCTGGGAGCTGCTGGCCATTAAACTGGCGCTGGAGAAATGGAGACACTGGTTGGAGGGGGCCAAACAGCCATTCATTGTGTGGACAAACCACAAAAACCTGTCCTACATTAGATCTGCTAAGAGACTCACCATGGAGAACTCCACTTGTTGGAGTACTTTACTACCATGGATTGAGTATTCTCATAATTCCCTTGTCTCATCCGCCTCTGGGTTGTCTCCTTTTGATGTGTCACTCGGATATCATCCTCCTCTGTTTTTCACACAGAAAGCTGACATCGCTGTTCCTGCAGTTCAGGATCACATCAAACACATCCAAAAGATATGGAAAGACACTTGAGCAGCGTTCATCCGCATCCAGAGGGCCCAACAGAAATCAGCTAACCGACACAGGGTCCCAGCTCCCTCCTACACTCCACATCAGTCGGTGTGGCTCTCAACCGAGAACATTTCACTGCGGGTTGAGTCTCGCGAACTTGCACCTAGATTATTGGGCCTTTTGTCATTGACAAGATTGTTAATCCTAGAGCAGTGACTCTTAGACTGCCAACATCTATGAGGGTGCATCCTACCTTTCACGTCTCCCAGTTAAAACTATTGTCCACCAGTGATCTCTGCCCTCCTGCTGACCCCCCTACACCCCCACAGATCATCGATGGCAGCCCCACCTTCACAGTTTGTGGCCTGGTGGGTGTTCGGCGTCGGGTCGGGGTTTCCAGTATCTGGTGTATTAGGAGGGGTATGGCCCCGAAGAGTGGTTCTAAAGTGGTTCTAAATACTGTAGTTCTCCTTAGTTCCCATTGTTAAAAGAACAGGTGATGCAACAGAGTGGTAAACATGACCCTGTCCCAACTTTTATGAAATGTGTTGCTGGCTTCAAATGTTAAATAAGGATGTAATTTATAAAAATAAATAAAGAAAAAAAATCTCAGTTGCAACATTTGATATGTTGTGTTTGTGCTATTTTCTGTCACAGCATATTGGGTCTCTTATCTTCTTCTTCCATTTGTCATCTGTTCACCTGCTCAGTGAGTACTTTTCCAGTCTCACTTTCCTGCCAGCCACACCCACCTGCCCACTCATCTGATCACACACCTGAGATTCATTCCCATTCAGTCTAGTATTTGAGCTGCTCTCCCACAATAACTCTGGGCTAGACTGTTCTTTGTTTCCTTGCAAGACTCTCCAGCAATTACTATTGGACTGATCTCACGTTGCAGAATCTGCCTGCCTTTGACCACGTCTGTTCTCCTGTTCCCTGGTAAATATCTCAGCCTTTGATCTCCAGCCACAAGTCTTACCCTGCACTTCCTGGATCTTTGTTTGCCTGTGATTATTTGATGTTTTGTTCAGCACACAGGCAGGATCTGTGTTCCATTGAGAGACCATCCTTCCAAACTGATCACTGAACTACAGTGTTACTTGTCTCTGCCAAGCCTGACACTTTTCTCCATTGCTGCTTTGTCTATGGGTGTTTTGTCTCTACTGCTGCTCTGTGTCCACGGCTGTTTGTCTCTGCTGCCGTTTGTCTCCGCGGCCGCTTGTCTCCACGGCGCTTCCGCCGCTGCCTCAGTCACATTACAGAAGCCGCTGCAGATTCTCTCGGCACGGCCTTGCGCACGTGTCGCAACGGCGTGTGCACAGATACTTGTTGCCAGCTGCTTGCCTGGAATGCCGCTGGCCAGAGCACTAACTTTTAACCAGGGTTTGGTTCCTCTTAACTGACTGAATGAGAGCGCGACAGTGCGGGTTACATTAATTTTCCCGGGTTATCTGTATAGGCTTATGTTGCATATTTTTGTTTGATCCTGATTTTGTGTATTGTTAATCATTTGTTAGGTTGATTTGAAAGATTTTCTATATTTAATTTAGTAATTGTTTTGTTTCTTTAACCTTTGTTTAATTACATTGATTGCATTATTTAGTTTGGGCATTTATTAATTGGAATATTTTGTTAATTTTGAACTTGTGATTTGCCCATTAATTATATTTTGTTACAGTTTGATTTATTTTTGTGATTCGTTTGGGTGCAACCCCACTAAATCCTTAATTTTCCTCCCCCTTTTCAGTTGCTGGAGGCCAGTGGTGGAGGTGTTGGTGGTGGCGTCCCACCTGTCTTCTGTGTCCTGGGAGTGGGTTTTCTCACTGAGTGTGTCTGGCACGTTTGTCCGGTGATTTGAGTTGACTCCCTTTTCTTTCATTTGTGGATTCCTCCCCAACACTACTCCCCTTTCCATCCACTAGGCCCCAGCCCTGATTAGATTATTTCCCTTCCCCCATCCTGTGTGAATGGTGTGTTCCTTTATTGCTTTTAAAATTAATTGTCTAATAAATGTTCATTTTAAAATTGGGAACCACATCTCATGCCGTCTTGAGTGAACGAACCTGTGTGCCTTATATTTGGGGAAAAATAATTTCCTGGGTGAAATTCCCAGGGTGGCATTGCTGACAACATTTAAAGGTCCTTTTGACCCCCCCCCCGCCTCGCTCCGTCACATATACTAACAATCTTTTTATAAATATACAATCCTTGCATAAATAGGATAAGAATATTATCTTATTAGGGAGTGAGATTAACCTACACCTTCAGGTGTGACCAATTAACTGGTTGTCAAAATGCCACTATGTAAAGGCTGTAGCTATGTGTAGTGGCTGTGCTAAATGACACAATGGCTGCTTTGGCATTACTGGAAGATATTGCTAAAGTGCAATTTTGGGGAGAATGAGTATTGAGAGACTGTACTGATTTTCTGGCCCATGATAATGACTGGCTAATGTGCCATTTTTATGTGGAAAGGTACTCTTGGAGAAACCATGTCATCCCTATCCATTTACAAGCAATTAACAACAAGCAGGTTTTTGGTGACGGGGACGTTTCAGAGGGAGTTTGCAGACAGATCAGTGATATCTCAGTCTGTCCTGAGCCAGGTCATGCCCATGGTATGGGATGGCATTCTTTCTGTGAGTAATAGATATATCAGGCACCCTTACACACCAGCTGACCAGGTCAACATCAAAATACAAGTGTTGTCCAGTTTCCCTAATGCAATCTGAGCAACCGACTGTACGCTCATTGCAATAAGGGCACCTTTTGCAGGATGAATTTCACATTGGACATTGGAACTTTTATCATTCATTTCTGATGCCCACATGATCCTAACAAATATGGGTGCTAAATGTCCTGGGTCAAGGCACAATTCATTTACACGGTTTCAAAGCTGTGTGGGAAGGAGACTTCAATTTGGAGCAGTGCTGTTGGATGATGTGATTTACTGACCTTTTGATCATTATGCTCTTTCTGTTTCACACAATGTAAACTGTTAAATGCAGACATTTTAATTCTCAGATTATATTGGGTAACCACTGAAGTCATAGCTACGTAAACAATTTATAAATATTCAGAGTGCACAAGAAACTATAATGCCATGCAAAGCTGTGCATGCCCCGTTAAAGAGTACTACATTGGGTTTTGAAAAGGGAGATGGTAGAGAGATTTAACTTGTTTCATTTTGTTGGTAATGGAAGAGCATAAGCTAACAAGTTTTAAGCTAATAAGTTTTCTTCTGCCAATTTGTTCAACTACTGTTTCAAGTAAAATTGCACTTCAACTGCTTCTTAGATGCTTCCACCATTTCTCCTTAAAACTAATCTAAACTAAATGCTGGCCCTTTGTATACAAACCAGGCAATTTTAGGAATCTTTGAAGTCATTTATAATAAATTGTGGCCATGCTCAGAAAGCTTGTGTATGTGCACACAATTTCAGAATGATTGAGATGTACGAAATAAGTGAATATAGACATAGATGGGTTTGAGAAATCTGACAGACTACATGTGTTATGGCCTGGCTTCTGGTATCTGCTCTGATTCTGCTTTTGTGTCTCTCCAGGGCTGGCGCATGGCAGGGGCGGGGCTGATCTCACCTGAGGCTGAACAGCCCTCTCTTAAGCACGCTCCTCTCACTCTCTGGTGCCAGAAGATTACGGTTCATCCCAGTGTGTTGCCACAGGTGATAGTCTCTGGTCCCTGCCATGCGTCTCCCGCTGTTGTGTATGTTCTGAGTTATCCTCGAGATTTCTGAGTTTGACGGTGATTTTTCATTTCCAGCTGTGCTGTCAAGTTTCTCCAGTACGTTTGCTTTTGACTGCCTCAGTGCCTTTTTCCCTTAACAGTGACTTTTCGTTCCAGTCGTGCTGTCGAGCGATTCTCCAGTACGTTTTTGTTTTTGTCAGCCTGTGTGCTTTTCCCGTTAATGGAGATTTGTGTTTTTTCACAGAGCTGTTGAGTTTTCCCTCCAGCTGAGACTGTCTCCTCAGTAGAGCAACGGATTTCGGCCACTGAGAGTTTTTTGTTATTACTGACTGTGAAATAAACTGTTTAACTCTTGGTCACTCCGCATCTGGGTCCCGCGTCTTTGATCTCACGTCACAACATGTTTCTTGTTTTTCGTGTACTAAGATTTCTAGACCTACATACAGAGTTTTGTGCATTTCACCCCAGGACTGTACAAGTGGTGGCACAGGTGGTAACACTGTCGCCTCACAGCTAGAAGGTCCCGGTTCGAATCCCACTGTGGGCACTGGTGGCATGTCCTCCACCATGCCTTCAGTGCCTGCTGCTCGAGGAAAAAGGGAGCCTTTCTGTGTGGAGTTTGGATGTTTTCCCTGTGCTCACCTGGGGTGTCCTCCATAAAATGTACCCCCACTAAAAACATGCAAGAAGATCACCACCTGACCAATGGTGACAAAAGGAACTGGTCCCCCCGGCGCCGGAGAATAAATTTCACATATGCATGGTGTGTGCAGTTTCCCCTCCTAACTTCGCATGTTGTGTGCAAAATGTGACTGATAAAGGGATTTCAGACAGGTACTCAATTGTTTTATCTATTTAGCTGTTAGCAGGGTAAATTTTATTTAGCAGGGTAAATAAAAATTATTATTCTTGTAATTTGTTGGTTTGCCGCTTTCATGCTTTCACATCTTGGCTCAAGGCTATAACTGTGTTGTATCGCTTCATCTTACCTGTAAATCATGCCAGTGGCATACGATATGCTGTCTCTGAGTGAAACATGGTTCACCCTGAGGAAATCCTCCAGATTTTTGTGCTGAGCAGCTGCACGAACCTCTCTCAGGCGCTGATACTCTGCCAGTTGGCTGCTGCGCTGCTGCCTGTCATGCTGCTCCAGTGCTTGGTCTGACAAGAAACAGCTCAGACCACTGTGCACACTCTCACTCATGGATGACAGGGACAGTATCTTGCCTCCAGACCCACCAGTTCCACTGCTGATGCTACCACTTCGACATATACCGCCACTGTCTCGACTTCCAGGTGGCACCCCTCCACCGCCCCCAGGTTTTGGCATCTAGAAGTTGATGACAAAGCACAATAAGGTGTTACAATCAAACGAGAGTGTGATTGAGCCATGATTATAAATACCACCTGTTCCTCAGCTGATCTGAATGGGCCAGTCAGTGCTCCGGACGATTCTAAGACTTTTGTTAACCATTCTAACTGCCATGTGCATTATGGCTTGTATCGTAATCACAGCTGCGTTTCATGGTCCTTATGCTATACCTAAATAATGCAGACAGCAACAGACACTAACACTAAATCATTTATGGGTGAGTTAAGTATGTGAAGGCCTGATGTGCTTTGCTGTTTGTCTGCATGAATGAAAAGATGAACATGCGCACATGCACAAGACCATGCTAGTTAAAATAGTGGAAGATCTAAATTCACATACTGGGTGCATGGGTAGACGTCTGTGGAATTGTGGCAGGCATGAGAATTTGTGAAAACATATTGCACTGTTGGCTGAAGGAAAAAAATGAAAGACAAACAGCTTACACATTAAGTCTAATAATCAGTGGAAAAAAACTGTTTTCACTCAAAAGCATTAAATTCTTTAAAAAAAATGGCATTTTTGCAGCAAGAGCTGTTTGATAAATTTGCCTTCTGTAACTGTTTCCCATTGTAAATGACATGTATACAAATGATTAATGTTTATGAGACTTTTTCTGGGGAGATCTACAGTCTCCTCCCCTTGTTTTCCCTTTTGTGCTCCTGTGTTTTGTCTTCCCTTTTGTCTCCTGTCTGTCGCTCCCCCTTTCTGTCTTCTTCAACACATCTATAATTACACAGTCTCTAATTGTCAAATTAAAACTGTTAACCTTGCTTCGACTCCTGTCCTGCCTGTCTGAGCTTGATATTTTGGGTCCTAAAAACTATACAAACTCTAACATTTGCCTTGGGTAGTGTTATTTTATGGTTAAGGTACTGCTATTAGGTGGAAGGTGAGGGATTTGTGTTTTTCTTTCATTCTGAACATTAGTTTCTCAATCAAGGAGAGTCAGGTGATCAGCTGGACAAGATGGCAGTCTAGGCTTTCAGCTTCCGGCCCAGCCTTGCCAAATTGTTGTTTTTCTTGTGCTACCGGTTTACACAATGGTGATTATTTGTTGTTAAAAGATGGCCAATAACGATGTCTATGAAAGCCAAAAGCAGCCGGCAGGATATTGACACCATTGCTGACTCCGTACTGGAGAAGCAGCGAGCCTACTTTGAGCTGCGCCTCGCCCAGATTCAACAGGTGGGGAAAGACAATGATGAGAAGCTAGGTGCCATCCAGGGGGGCTAGCAACACTGATGTTGGGTCTCGGCGTCATTAAGTCCAGAGTAGATGAGAAAACTGCGGTCGAAAGCAACACTAGTACACTGGACAGCCATGGTCAAGTTCTACATGCTGTGGAGTGCAAGCTAGCTGACATGGAAGATAGGAACAGATGGTACAACATCCGCATCACTGGCCTAAAAGAGGGGCTTGAAGGCTCCAGTGCCATTAAGTTCCTCGCACACTCTCTGCCCAAATGGTTCCCTGCTCTTGGTGGCCTCCAGATTGAGATTATGAGAGACTGATTGTTTTATGTTCTTGTGGGCATTGTGATATCCATCCAGGTTATGAAAAATTGTACAGTTAAACATACGTGTTAGTTGTTAACCCCATTACTATTGAACCAGATTATTCTAGCTCAGATTAACGTTATGGGCAGCACGGTGGGACAGCGGGTAGTGCGCGTGCCTCACAGCAGGAAGGTCGCCAGTTCAATCCCCGGGTCAGGCAGGGCCTTTCTGTGTGAAGTTTGCATGTTCTTCCCATGCATGTGTGGGTTCTCTCCGGGCACTCCGGCTTCCTCCCACAGACCAAAAACATGCTCATTAGGTTAATTGGTGACTGTAAAATTGTCCTTAGGTGTGAGTGTGAATGGTTGTCTGTTGTCTGTGTTGCCCTGCGATCGACTGGTGACTGGTTCAGGGTGTACCCTGCCTCTCGCCTGTTGACAGCTGGGATAGGCTCCATGGATGGATGGAAGATTAAGATTACTGGTACAGCGCTGGGCTGGCCCTTTTTTCCCTAGCTGCCCCATATCCATTGATGACCACAGACCTAATTTACTGTTTTCAATTCGTTTATATGTTAATGTCCTTTTTTTCTCCTTTTTCACCTGTTTTATGTGTTGTGTTTGTGTTTTATGTGTGTTGTGTAATGAGGGACTTTACTTCGGGTGCACTTGTACTGGAGTTTACCCAAACAGAGGGCTATGGTAATATGTTTTTGTGTGAATACACTTGGAACAATTTTGTTAGATTATGGGTGAACATAAGATTTTAGTTTAGAACTGTGGTGGATTGAATGCTCCTCACAAACACACTAGTACTCTTAGTTTGCTGGAAAAGAAAAGATGTTGACATTGTGTTGTTGCAGGAGACGCATTTGCCAAAAGCAGACGCTGGTCTTCTTGCTATTAAATTTTTCCACACTATAGCTTTCTCCTCTGCAGACACATAAACTAAAGGTGTGGCCATGGTAGTGAGACGCAGTCTTCCAATTAAAGCACTGACACCTTGGCCAGATGACATGGGTAGAATTGTGATTGCTAATACAGAATTTAATGCTAGGAAAAGCTCTCATTGCAGCATAAGCTCCTAATGTTTTTGACGACAACTTCTACAATTTACTTACAACTAAAATGTTAGAACTAACAGACTATTCTTTTATTGTGGGTGCTGATATCAACGCAGTGTGGGATCCAGATTTTGATAGGTCAAATGCAACATCCGCGGGGGAGCGGGGCCTGGCCACAGGTGCTCTAAAATCCTGGGCCAGCAATTTGGCACTTATAGACATATGATGATTAATCAAGCCCTCTATCAAAGACTTTACTTTTTTCTCTGGTAGACATAAGTCTTTTTCTAGAATAGACTTTGTTTTTGCTTCCCCCCAGCTTTTTCATTTTATTAATACAGCAATTCTACTTCCGATAGCTCTGTCAGACCATAAAGGTGTTTTCTGCTCTGCAACTCTGGGCCGACTATCTAAGTGTGTGGCCAGATGGCGTTTCAATACATCGCTTTACTCATCTATTCATTGTAGGATTCATGGAATTCGTACTGGAGAAGCAGTGAGCCTACTTTGAGCCACGCCTCGCCCAGATTGGGGCGGTATTACAAATGCCTGCTGTAGTACTGCCGATTCTCTGAAAGATATGCTGTAAGATTTTATTTTTTTATTTTTTATCACCAGCTCTCTCATTCCTTCGTCCCTGGATGTCAAGTCTCCTCTGTTTTGTGTGTTTTTATGTGTGTCTTGGGTGTGTGTGTCTATGTCTGTCTATGTGTGTGTATATTTGCTCTCTGTGTATGCACTTTATTTTTGTTTTTCAAGTTAACTATTTCTTTTTTCCTCACCATTGTCTCTTTGAGCAATTATTCTTTTTCTTTTTTCTTTTTTTTAATTTTATAATTAATAATGATACTATTGTTGTGTTCTGTGGAATTCCATGACACATTCCTCTGTCTTGGGCCCACTATATGCCTACTGTGAAAACTGAGATTGTGTGCTGTAATATCAAATCCCTAAAAGTCTTGGCATTCTTCTTTTTGATTTTTAGTCAAACTTTAATAAAAATTTGATCGCAAAAAATTTTTTTTCAATCAAAATGTTTACTATGAATTTTACATGCATATTGAATTGTTAACAGGTAAATAGCAGTTAAGAAAGAAAAGCAAAAATGTCAGTTATCAGGAGGTCGGTGGTTCAATCTCTGGCCTCGGCAGTCTACGTGCTGAAGTATCCTTGAGCAAGATACTGAACTCCAAAACTGCCCCCGATGCTGTGCCGTTGGTGTGTGAATTCATATGTTCATTGCTTTGGATAAAAGCATCTGCCAAATGACTAATTGCAATTGTAATACTGGCAAATTAATCTAATTATATTTTGTTTGTGATTCTGTATATCATTAAACCAACAAATTCAAATGGCATTTGGAGATTTGCTAGTGAGAAAAGATTTAAAGTGAGATACATGCCATGTTGGAAGAAGTGAATAAATATGGAAGTTTAACCACACAATGCTAGCTGTGCTTAATTTTGGAGAGGTCTGAGCGTGCGACTGCCAGTGATTTGTTCTGAGCAAGTGAAAAAGCAGGGGAACATAATTCACATAGAGGGTGATTCTGCCTCTGGAATTTGCACGTAATACTGCATATTTTTGTATGTATTGATTTTTGTTTTATTTTTTTCCTCTGCTCATTGTGCACAGCTACAGTATCCACACACAGATTTTGCCAGTACTGCCCAATAATAGCTCCAAATTTATTTGATTATGAATTAAGCTGTATTTTAATGGGATGGATCCAGAAATTATTTACAGATCATGGTACTGGCACTGAGCTTTGTGGATATAGCGCAAATATGGGTTTGCAAACTGATCCCATGCAGGATCTGTTCTTCATCTGTTTTGGATGCACACTTTGATTCTCATAGGGTATTTCTGACTCTGTTTACCGGCACCATAAAGCAAGAGCATGCTGGATACAGTTTACTCTCTCTCCTCCACACATCAGTGAGTACTGGAGAGATGCAGCCCCAGTTCCATGATCATGTACTTATCTTTCTTATGGGCTTGGTATTGGTTTACCCTTTGAGGCTCCACGACAGCACACTGAGACAGATCTTTGCAGTCTCTGCCCAATCAGGTGGTAGATACAAACCTTAAAACAGTGACACATATGCGGCTTGCCTCCCTTTTGAGCTCAGCAACAGATAACAAGGGTCAGCTGGGCATCCAGTTAGAGGGCTACACATGTAACTGGAGTTACATCCCAGTAACTACTTCTGTACTTGCTTTGTCCTGTACCGGGCTTCACTACTGGTAAACACCAGAGGTGAAAGCAACTCAAACACATCTACTGATTAGGCGAATAAAAGTTAAATGGCCTGGCCAATCAACACCATCCACATGGGAATCCCATACCATAATGGCATACCTTCAAGCTTGAAACTTTGTTTATGTGTGTATAAATCCGAAACAGATAGTGGCCTCACAGACATTGCACCAAGGCATATATCCAGACATCATATCCCTGAGATATGACAGCACAATGGTCAAAATGGGAGACCATGAAGCAGCCATACAGTTTCTTCCAATGACATACCCCTTTTTAGAGTGGTCAAGTTCCTGGTCCAACCCTGGAAGCACAACCCATTGCCTTAGAACCCATGAAAATTACACCATACAACCAATGAACTAGACACTGAGTTGTCAAAGCTGCACATTTGGCCCAACGTCCATGGCATATGAAGATTTTCTGGAAACCTTTTGTCGAATTGCCACAGAAGCTGAGCATACAGACAGAATAAAGGTGCCTCCAAAATGTGAGAGGAGAAAAAACCTAATTGAACAACCCAAACCCAAATCTGCCAAATCTGACCAGTGATGATATGTTTAGCCGCATGTCAATCGCTGGCTGTCGAGGTGGTGTCCAGCAAACGGTGTGGGCTTCATTGATAATTGGCAGACTTTCTGGGGAAGACCTGGTCTGATTAGGAGAGACGGCATCCATCCCACTTTGGAGGGAGCAGCTCTCATCTCTAGAAATCTGACCGATTTTATTTATGAACCTAACCCCTGACAACTCAGAGTTGAGACCAGGAGGCAGAGCTGCAGTCCTACACGCTTCTCTGCGCCTCCATTAGAGCAGTTACCCACCCAACACTCCATAGAGACTGTGTCTGCCCCCCGACCACGTAAACTAAGTAAACCAAAAGTACAGAGAAGAGGAGTTAAACATAAGAATCTAATTAAAATTAGAACAACCTCTGCAATAGTACAACAAGATAGGAGAATTAAATGTGGACTCCTTAACATCAGATCTCTGTCCTCTAAAGCTGTTCTAGTAAATGAGTTAATATCAGACCATAATGTTGATTTATTTTGTCTGACTGAAACCTGGCTGTGTCCTGAAGAGTATGTGAGCCTAAATGAAGCTACTCTCGAGGCAGCGGCAGAGGAGGTGGAGTTGCAGCCATTTTTGACTCAAGCCTTTTGATCAACCCTAAACCTAAACTCGACTATAACTCATTTGAAAGCCTTGTTCTCACTCTTTCTCATGAGAAATGGAAAACAGTGCAGCCACTTTTATTTGTTGTAGTATACCGCTCTCCTGGTCCTTACTCCGAATTTATAGCTGAGTTCTCGGAGTTTCTATCAAGTTTAGTTCTTGAAGCAGATAAAGTAATTATTGTAGGTGACTTTAATGTACATGTCGACGTTGATAATGACAGCCTTAGCACTGCGTTTATCTCAGTATTAGACTCAGTTGGCTTCCGCCAGAATGTACATGAACCGACTCACTGTTTTAACCACACCCTCGACCTTGTTCTGACATATGGCATTGAAATCGAAGACTTAATAGTCTCCTCACAGAATCCTCTTTTATCAGACCATCATTTAATAACTTTCGAATTCATATTACCAGACTACCAGCCAGTAGGCAAAAATTCTTATACCAGACTCCTGTCTGATAGTGCTGTAGCTAAATTTAAGGATATGATCCCATCAGTATTTAATTCAATGCCATGTCTCAATACAACAGAGGAGTCTTATGCTAACGTTAGTCCCTCCCAGATTGACTTCCTGGTTGATAGTGCTACAGGATCGTTGCGTATGACACTTGACTCTGTTGCTCCCCTAAAAAAGAAGAAAATTAAACAGAGGAGGTTAGCTCCATGGTATACTCCTCAAACCCGCAAATTAAAGCAAACTTCACGGAAAATAGAAAGGAAATGGCGTTCTACCAATTTGGAAGAATTTTGGTCCGCCTGGCAAGACAGTCTTAAAATATACAGGAAAGCCCTCCGCAGTGCCAGGGCAGCCTATTCTGCACTAATAGAGGAAAATAAGAACAATCCCAGGTTTCTCTTCAGCACTGTAGCCAGGCTGACAGAGAGCCATAATTCTGTTGAACCATGTATTCCTTTAGCTCTGAACAGTAATGACTTCATGAGCTTCTTTAATGATAAAATTCTAACTATTAGAGACAGAATTCATCGACTCCTGCCGTTAACAGGTACTGTTTTGTCTTCAAACGCAGAAATCGTAGAAACTGTTACTCAGTCTGTCGCAGTTTTAGACTATTTTACTCCTGTTGACCTTCACCAACTAATTTCAATAATTTCATCATCAAAATCATCTACCTGTATTTTAGATCCTATCCCGACTAAGCTGTTTAAAGAAGTATTACCTCTAATTGACTCTTCAGTTTTAGACATGATCAATCTCTCTTTATCAACAGGCTACGTACCACAGTCCTTTAAAGTAGCTGTGATAAAACCGCTACTGAAAAAGCCTACTCTTGATCCAGGGGTTTTAGCCAACTATAGACCAATATCCAACCTTCCCTTTCTCTCAAAAACTCTTGAGAAAGCAGTTGCCAATCAGCTGTGCGACTTTCTAAACAATAATAGTTTATTCGAGGATTTCAAGTCAGGATTTAGAGTGCATCATAGCACAGAGACAGCACTGGTTAAAGTTACAAATGACCTTCTAATTGCATCTGATAAAGGATTTGTCTCTGTACTAGTCTTACTGGATCTTAGTGCTGCATTTGACACCATTGACCATGGCATCCTATTGCAGACACTGGAACATTTCATTGGCATTAAGGGAACTGCGCTAAGCTGGTTTAAATCCTACTTGTCAGATCGCTCTCAGTTTGTACGCGTTAATGATGACTCCTCTGTGCTCACTAAAGTCAGCTATGGAGTTCCGCAGGGTTCTGTGCTTGGACCAATTCTATTCACCTTATATATGCTTCCTTTAGGTAAGATTATCAGGAAGCACTCAATAAGTTTTCATTGCTATGTAGATGATACCCAGCTATATTTATCAATGAAACTGGAAGAAACCAGTCAGTTAACTAGACTACAAGCATGTCTTCATGACATAAAGACCTGGATGACCAGCAATTTTTTGATGCTAAACTCGGACAAAACTGAAATTATAGTAGTAGGCCCTAAACATCTTAGAAAGTCACTTTCTGATGACATAGCAGTTATGGATGGCATTGCGCTGGCCTCCAGCACCACTGTAAAGAATCTGGGAGTTATCTTTGACCAAGACATGTCCTTTCACTCCCATGTAAAACAAATTTCAAGGACTGCCTTTTTTCACCTACATAATATCGCAAAAATCAGGCATATTTTGTCTCAAAATGATGCAGAAAAACTAGTCCATGCATTCGTAACTTCCAGGCTGGATTATTGCAATTCTTTACTATCAGGCTGCCCAAATTCGTTGCTGAATATTCTCCAGTTGCTCCAGAATGCTGCAGCACGTGTTCTGACAAAAACCAGGAAGCGAGATCATATTTCTCCAATACTCGCCACTTTGCACTGGCTCCCTGTAAAGTTTAGAATAGAGTTTAAAATTCTCCTCCTTACTTACAAAGCCATGAATGGCCAGGCACCTTCTTATCTGAAAGAGCTCATAGTACCTTATTGCCCTACTCGAACACTGCGTTCCCAGAATGCAGGTCTACTTATGGTTCCTAAAGTCTCAAAAAGCAGAACAGGAGTCAGAGCATTTAGCTATCAAGCTGACATCCACTGCAACTGCTACTGCTGTTATTACATCCACTGTCACTGTTGCTGTGACTGCATGTCTGTCTCTGTCTCTCTCTCTCTCTCTCTCTGACTGCATTTCTGTCTGTCTGTCTGTCTGTCTGTCTGTCTGTCTCACTCTCCCTCTCTTGCTCTTCCTCTCTCACCCAACCGGTCGAGGCAGATGGCTGCCCACCCAGAGTCTGGTTCTGCTCGAGGTTTCTGCCTATTAAAAGGAAGTTTTTCCTCGCCACTGTCGCCAAGTGCTTGCTCATGGGGGAATTGTTGGTTTCTTTGAAGATAAAAGAGCTTGGTCTGTACCAGCTCTATATGGAAAGTGTCCTGAGACAACTTCTGTTGTGATTTGGCGCTATACAAATAAAATTGAATTGAATTGAATTGAACCCTGGACCCGAAGGTGAATGTGATGACCTTTGGTTGAAAGTGGGAAACTCCTGTTGGACATATAATTGCAGTGGTCATACAACAGAGACACAAACAGAGATTGACACTAAATGCACCACAGACTGGAATTCATGGAACATAAGAAGCTATATATTTGAAGCTTGTATGGCTGCAGGACCAAAGCTCTTGCTAAAATGAGTCTTTTTGCATATGGATTGTCGTGTGGGTTGAGTGAATGGCCTGGATCACGTGTGATTGTGACCACTTTGTGGATCAAGGAGTCAATCTTGGAGCGTATCAGCTGTCATCTGGCAACAGTTAAAACACTGGGGCCCAGTGTTTCAGGACCTCTAATGTAGCCAGCAGATGTCCCAATAAAGGATAATGGGTATCCGGGCCAAAACTTAATTTTGTGCATTCTCCACACAGAAGTTGATATTGTCTATTATACAATGTGTGAGACTGCAAATGTCCTCGTCATGAGCATCACAAAGTACTTTCCACACATTTGTATAAATTCAGAGATCCAGAGAAATATCACTGTACAACCAGCAGTCTCACCCTGCATGCAGAGACAGCACATGGATTAGACCATTTCTTCAAGAAAGAGAAGGATAATTTCTCTCTTTTGTTACCTTTTAATTAGGATGAGTTTTGCTGTTTGTTTTGCTGCCACACAAGGGTCAGCCTGCTGTCAAACCAACAAAGCCAGGCTGTATGCTGTTGTGTCTTTAGGTCAGGAAACAAAGAGGAGCTGAAGAATATGCAAAGGGAGCTGAGGAGGAGAATCAGGGAGGGAAAACCAGCGACACACAGTAGACCACACATACTGAAATTGACAATCCACTCGTGTCCACTGTGCATCCTTAACTCAGCAATATCAGTATTTCCTATGTGTAATAATGTGAATTCAACTGCTGTCTGTTTTGCTGATCATGTTGTTTATTTATTTATCATATCTTGCTTTTTTTGTACTGATGCTTCTTACCATACTCTTACTTACACAATACCCTTTGCTGCTTTAACATTACACATCCATCTTTGGGATTAACTGAGAATTATCTTATTTATGTTATCTAATCATAGTTTATCTTAATATTACCTAAATATTAATCTCTGCAATAGTCAAAAAGCTGTGTTTAATCATCTTTTGTCTGTTTTTGCAATGAATATTAGAAGCCGAAAAAGAGGGTGATTTTTTTGCAAACACTGCAATGAACACTCTTAAATCCACACATATTTTATATAGTGGTATAATAACTTAACATTTTCAGAAATTCTAATTTTATGTCCTCACATATGCAAATAAATCAAGAGTACAATCTCTGCTCTCTCCATTTTCTTAAGCTGCTAGAGCACACATGCTAGAAAATCCCAAATCACTCAATAATTGAAGACCCTTTTTCCACATCCTTCTAATGAAGATGGAACATATGATCTAGCTACTTTCACTGAGACTAAGCAGAAGAACAGCTATGCCTCAAGAAGGAGAACAAGAGACAAAGTCAGTAGAGTACCAGCTGTGGAATTAATTTGGGCCACTGATCTTCCCTTCATCGATCCTTATAGCCTGGCACTCTAGACATGGGCAGTATAGCATGCAACCACCATCCTTTTCTCTCATCATCAGTCAGTCCAATTTTAACAGTTTTATCTACTCACCCGAGAGGTTGGCGTTCGGCCGATGTAGGGGTTCTGGACTACACTGCTCATGATAGAGATGGGGTGATGGCCTGATAAAGAAGTATGTTTTACTCAGCCTAAGCAAAACAGATGCTGGATTGCTTTATAAGTAGTTGGTGAAGGAGTTAATATGGCTTTCCACTCCCTCCTACTTGGTCACATGGCACACAAAGTGCCCTATCAGCAACGCTGTCTGCACTGCAGAGGCCAGAAAGTAATCTCATGAGTAAATTATTTATGTTGGCACTAAAACTAGCATCTGCACTATAAGCTTGAGATTGTAACAGCAGAAACATGCAAAAAGCCTGCCATTTTGCTTGTTTCAATAGTGATGTTTTCAGACAAACTGTATATTTATTAAAATGATATCTACTGCAACTATTACTGGGGTGGAAAGTGAAGCATGCCCCTACCACTGTCAGAGAGGGGCTCAATTGTCCCTGCCTGTCCCTTTTTATTTATTATAGGGTTTACTGGTAAGCTCTCTACAGTTGCCAGGTTTGTGTTTGCAAAAGCAGGCTACTTTGATAAAGAATGAAAGCAAGATAAAATTTATCTATCAGCCCTCAGGCTCTACTATGCATTCACACCGACAATACACACAGATAACTTTGGTCTTGTCAGTCGACCTATCTGGCAACTTTTTGAAACTAAATTTTGCATTCAGAATCTTGTTTGCATCTATTTCGGCGTTTCGTGCTTGATATCCACACAAACCAGTAACCTACTCTTTTACAAGCAGGCAAGACCAAACAAGTGCGCGGGGCATGCCTACTGTTTTGTTTCCGGTTTACAATCTGATCCTGTATTTTTTGTAACGTTACTAGCAGTGGCCACAGCTTATAAAAAACTACAAGTTCACTAGGTCATAAAGAGCATTAATTTTGTGATTAAAAAAAATACGCCGTTAAAATTGATTTGAATTAACACAATATTTTTGACAGCACTAATATATATGTGTGTGTGTGTATGTGTATATACTGTATATATATGTGTGTGTGTGTGTGTGTGTGTGTGTAGATACAGTCGTATGAAAAAGTTTGGGCACCCCTGATCATTTTCGAGATTTTCCTTTCTAAATCATTGGTTGTTCGAATCCGCAATTTCAGTTAAATATATCATATAGCAGACAAACACAGTGATGTGAAATAAGTTTATAGGATTTACAGAAAGTGTGCAATTATTACTTAAACAAAAGTAGACGGGTGCATAAATTTGGGCACCCCAACAGAAAAATTACATCAATATTTAGTAGATCCTCCTTTTGCAGAAATAACAGCCTCTAAATGCTTCCTATAGCTTCCAATGAGGGTCTGGATTCTTGTTGAAGGTATTTTTGACCATTCTTCTTTACAAAACATCTGCAGTTCAGTCAGGTTTGATGGTTTCCGAACATGGACAGCCCACTTTAAATCACACCACAGATTTTCAATAATATTCAGGTCTGGGGACTGAAATGGCCATTCCAGAACGTTGTACTTGTTCCTCTGCATGAATGCCTTAGTGGACTTTGAGCAATGTTTAGGGTCGTTGTCTTGTTGAAGTATCCAACCCCGGCGCAACTTCAACTTTGTCACTGATTCTTGAACATTGTTTGTAAGAACCTGCTGATACTGACTGGAATCCATGCGACCTTCAACTTTAACAAGGTTGCCAGTTCCTGCACTGGCCACACAGCCCCTAAGCATGATGGAACCACCACCAAATTTTACTGTGGGTAGCAAGTGTTTGTCTTGGAATGCTGTGTTCTTCTTCCGCCATGCTTACCGCCCCTTGTTATGTCCAAATAACTCAATTAGTTTCATCAGTCCACAGCACCTTATTCCAAAATGAGGCTGGCTTGACCAAATGTGCTTTAGCATACCTCAAACGACTCTGTTTGTGGCGTGTGTGCAGAAAAGGCTTCTGCTGCATTACTCTCCCATATAGCATCTCCTTGTGCAAAGTGCGCTGAATAGCTGAACGATGCACAGTGACACCATCTGCAGCAAGATCATGTTGTAGGTCTTTGGAGCTGATCTGTGGGTTGAGTTTGACTGTTCTCATCATCCTTCGCCTCTGCTTATCTGAGACTTTTCTAGGCCTGCCACTCCGGGCCTTAACTTGAACTATGCCTGTGGTCTTCCATTTTCTCACTATGTTCCTCACAGTGGAAACTGACAGCTGAAATCTCTGAGCCAGCTTTTTGTATCCTTCCCCTAAACCATGATGTTGCACAATCTTTGTTTTCAGGTCATTTGACAGTTGTTTTGAGGCTCCCATGTTGCCACTCTTCAGAGAAGATGCAAAGAGGAGTCAAGGGTCAATGAGCTTACCAAACAAATTTTGAGTTCCAATAATTAGTGCTAAAGGTATTCAAATCAATAAAACAACAAGGGTGCCCACATTTATGCACCTGCCTACTTTTGTTTAAGTAATAATTGCACACTTTCTGTAAATCCTATAAACTTCATTTCACTTCTCAAATATCACTGTGTTTTTCTGCTATATGATATATTTAACTGAAATTGCTGATTCGAACAACCAATGATTTATAGAGGAAAATCTTGAAAATGATCAGGGGTGCCCAAACTTTTTCATACCACTGTATATATTTGTGAGTAAAATGATTTGGTCAATGTAAAACATACGTGTCCTTATGGGCTACCTAAGTATAATTGTGTTCTTAGTCAGAATACCAGGAAAGCAATGAGATCACACAATTTTCATGATTTTTGTCTTAGAATTTTCTCCTGAGCAGCATACCACAGAACCTGCCAGTAAATTGGTACCCCCCCTTGGATATTGCTCTATCACAGACACTGTATAGGGAGTCGTGTGCAGAGATCTCAGGGCAACTGTTAGACGAGGAAGAGGACCTGTCTCCACAGACTTTGGTTTAACTCATATTTCAATACAAGCTAGTTTTGAAGAAAAAGCAGTTTTTGCATATAATACAATAGCAGCCATCTAAATTTGCCCAACTATGCCATGACATGACATTACAGTCTTCCTTCCACATTAGCACAGCAAAGTCTGGCTCTTTATCGAGAAATACATCCAGAGTAACCCCAAAAAGAGAGTCTTTTTGTTTGCAAAGTTCGGTGTGTCGTGAGGCAGTGTTGTGGTTTCTGAGTTCCAGTTCCAGTGCATCCATGCTTACTCAATACTTTCAACAGGTAGATAAATGGTTTTTCTTATATGGTACAGATGCAGCAGCCTCGAAATTCCCCTCCAAGCCAGAGGCCATCCAGCTCCCAGCCGGCTCCCAGCCGGCTGCCAGCCAGCTACCAGTCCCCCCCTCCTCTTGGGGGTGTGCCCAGAATCCACTATAAACACGCCTCTTCATTCAATTGCAGGGTGTCACCAAGAGATGGCGTGTCCCTCACAGGAACACATCTCAAGGGCAAAGATTTTTACTCCACTACATTCATCTGCTTTAGTAAGCTTATTTGAGGCAGTCACAGTTACTCAACTATTTTACGTTGATGATTTAAATCAACTTAGAAAAATATTTCTCGCACAAAGTCTTAAAAAAATCATAAATGTGTGTTTCCATCAGCCTGTTTTAATGCATATTTTCGATTTGCAAACAGGAAATTCCTAAGTTTTTCTCTTACAATATACTGTATGAATTTTTTTGTGATTGTTGCGATCAGAAAAAAAACAAACTCATGTAAAAAAGTTGTATATAATTACTTCCTATATGATAATAACCATACTTCACATTACAGAACCAGTCGAAAAGATTCAGTTCCCATCTTAAAAAAAAAACAGTTTTAACTTGAGAATGAGAGGCATCAGCTCAAAGTTACAAAATCATGTGGTGGAGATTTGGCGCAGTTGGTAGAGCGTCCGCCCCATGTATGAAGTTCTCTGCAGCGGCTATGGGTTCAATTCCCTCTTGCAGCCCTTTGCTGCACGTCATCTTCCCTCTCCTGAACCACTTTTATGGCTGCTCCTCAGCTGTCCGATACACTAAAGGCCAAAAAGCCCAAAACATAACTTCGAAAAAAAAAAGTTACAAAATCATTCCTGAGTCATAAAAGTGATGTAGCTTTACAAAACAGCCTGTGACTCCAAGAATAAACAGGCTCCATCTGTTTACATAGAGATTGCTTTTGATAATTATCAACAAAAATGATGACCTAATTTTACTTTACACGCACTGGAACAGAGACAGAGCAGCAGGAGCAGAGCGCGTCATCTGGAGATTCCAGGGCTCGCCTATGTTTTCTGCAACAGGCGCGCGACTCTCGGCAAAAATAGACCAGGAAGCAGCCAGTAGACAGTCATATTAGTACTGGTTGAATATGCGCTAATTTTTGCGATCACAAGTTTTCCTGGTCGGACTGATAATATACATTTTGATGCATGAGGGAGGTGGGAAAGTTGGCTTATCCATAAATGTAATTAAGTGTAATGGAAACATTTAGTGAAGTCTATAAAGTAGCCAGCGACACAATATTAATATCTGTGGCACAAATTGATTTTTAATTACTGGCGGTATGCGCTCCCCTCAGCCCTCCACCTATTTTACTGGCCATAGCTAGTCTGTGGGACAGTGGGGGCTGGGAGCCTGTTTGGCTGGCGACCATCCATTGAGTTAGAACAAAGGATACACTGTAATGCAAATAATGACTTTTCAGCCAACAACGCGGCCGGCTCGACACTACACATGCCTGACAGAGTGACAGACAGGAGAACATCATGAAGCCCGTGGTGATGATGCGCGATGTGTCAGTGAAACTACAGGTTTACTCAGCTCTGAAATGTGCCAGGAGTTAATCGCTTCAAATGCACAAATGCAGTGAAGTTCACAAACCACCAACAGTTTATAGAATAGGATGGACTGTCTATCAGTGGCCATTAGAGCAGCTCTCTAATAATTAAAATAGATGTCACACTGTGCGGAAGAGCTTAATAAGTTAACAAGAGATTTGGCCACGACAGCTGAAAAAATGAAACAATTGGATTTATACTTTATCCAAAACTGGGGTGAAATATTGCATGCCACGGATTAGATAGATACAGAAATCATCATCTGAGAAATAGTCATGATACTGATTTCACTGTTTATTGGCCGTTTTCATGTGTGTGTGTTAACTGATTGGTCAATAAAAACAAGTAGATTGGCCCATCTACATTGGCCCATTTGCCCTTTATGCCCCACAACATTGTTTTTTTTCATTGGTCTGATTGGCCCATTAGGATTATTCATGATGAATGTAGGTGTCGTGCGGGGGATGAGGCTCGCTGGCTGCGGAGGGAGAGTTGTCGATGTTGTAGTAAGAACCTGTCTGCCTGGTCCAACATGATGAAGTCATGTTGAACATTTCCATTTCCCAAAAAAACATTTATTTGAGGTGCAGCGGCACAATATTAATATCAAACACGCGTGCACAACGCCTGACGTAAAAAAAATGCATTCTTGCTGTGCTTCTGAGTACTATGTTTACCCGCGACTATAATTTTTTTTTTAATAGTTACTGTTTATATTCATTGCGTGAACAGTCTGAAAAAAGAGACAGAGACACAGAGAGGAGGACACAGACAGTCACACAGACAGAGTGATGAAAAAGATCAGTGATAATTAACTACAGTATATTAAGCCTATGATGTTGAACATCGCAGTGCGCAGTGCGAGCCGTCTGCTGCACTCCGCAGCCGCCTGTGAAGGCGAACGAAATCTGGAACCTTTCAGCTCAATGACATGACTTTGAAAGCACCAAGTGATTTGTTTTAACGAATTTCGTTAGATTAAAATATGTAGAACTGTAAAATATCACTTCCATGAGGCTGTTCAGTCAGACATTAACAGATCACAGGCTGAAATTGGCATTTCATCCTCCCGTCCCTCCCTCTTCAGCGCACTGTAAATGATTTCTGTCCAGTAATATACTGTACACACACATACAGGACTCTGCGTATTGCTGGTCACCGCATCAAATAGCGACCCGCAAATCTAAAATGTGCTACAAACAGGAAACCCACCAACTGAAAAGCAGAGTGGCTCCGCAAATCAGGGCGAGTATTAAACATTTAACTGTTTAGCAGTTCAGAATGCTAGAAAAACGCGACGCACAACTTCTGTTATTCATGATTAATTTTCTGGGCACAAATCACTCGGCAAGCGGAGATGCGCTGGGAGCCTCTCCAAAGGTGGGGAGAGATGTGGAGGAAAAGGCAGGATGGGCAGATGAGCAGATCCAAGAAGTTTGTGAACGAGCACTACAATAATGTGGATGATTAAGCATAATTATATTTAAAAAACTGCACAGGGTGCTCTACTAGACAAGCAGTTTTTCTTACAGCAGTGGAGGCTATGTGCAGATCTAATGAACGACTCAGCAAAGCTGACACGGTAACCAATTATAATGACTGCTCCTCCTGGTGGACTGATCGAGCGAGTGCAGATAGTTTCCGCAAATGGAGCTTAGGGGTGTTACGAGTTGGCCCCGCGCCGATGACATCATCGCGGGGGATCTCATTACAGTCACGAACCCGCCTACTGCAGAGCAGGGACCGGTCACGGACCCGCCAGGGCCCCAGCACGAGATTAGGGGAATTTCGAGGCCGCTACATCTGTAACACTTTGTGGGACTGGATTACTCATCTAAATTCTCTGAAACTAATTCATTCAGCGTAACTGAAAACAATAGGTTTCATGAGTGATATGAGGGAATACCCTTATTGGAAAGGAATGTAGAAACACAGGCTTGTCTCGAATATATTTGCCTTCAAATAAATGTGAGTGATAGTGTGTTTTTGTGTTTTTTCCTCATAATTTTTCTGTCACAAATCTCGGTTGCCCATGCCTATGGATGGATGTACAACTGGTGAGACTAGTGATCTGCTTTTTACTCTTTTCTGGATTACTTAAAACAACAGTGGGAAATCCATTCAATCACAGCTCAATTGTTTACACACAGGATATGAACATAGTCCCACTGGAAAGACTGGAGATCCCTGCGGAAATAAGACGAAGGAGGAGGGAATGCAGAGCTGGGGCAACGTGAAGAAAAGACAGTACAAGCCATCCATACTGGCTCCTATTATTGGAAACATGAGACTGTCCCTAAGAAGATGGAAGAGCTAACAGTACTAACCAGACTGCAGAGGGACTACCAGAGGCCTGTACCATAAAGCTTGATTAACCTAGCTGGGCTTCCTCTTACTTATTGGGCTTCACTTAACGAGACATCCGCCCTCCGGATTTTCGGTACCATAAAGCTGGCTATCAACTCACTAATTCAATTCAGGCTTGTCCAATCTAGATCTGTGCGCGCTCACATAAAAAGGCCGGAGTTTGCTGCATGCGACCAATCGCAAACATGGAAAAATCAGCCCGAGCCGCATATTTCACTACGGAGGAGCAAACAATAATAATTAATAAATACGAGGAATACAAATCAATGATCCAGGCAAAAAGCAACACAGTTGCAGCTGCCAAATGGCACAAGGATTGCTGGCAAAAAATCACCGACTATGTCAATGCGTAAGTTAGTGTCATTATAATATTACTTCCCCACTATGACTGCACTTGTATATCTGACTACAGTAACATTTGTGTGTTCCATAAATGTATGTGTGTATGAAATTTTTCATTATGGCATGTGATTGTAGCCTTATTATTTCGGATGCAGCCCGAGTGGAGCAAAGAGAACATGGGAGCAAATCAAACATAAGTATAAAAATATACTTCAAAGTGGTCAGTACGCTTACTATATCTTATACATGTAGCATGTAGGCCTACATTTTGGAGGCTATATACAATACAATATACAACGGCAAACATCCCAGGGCTTAGTCTACATTATGCAAATTACACATCAACCTTGCTTACCTGCGATGTCATAAAAGCCCTCTTTGATGCATTGCGTGGGCAGGTGGCCGGGAAACACCACGAATGCATCGACAAGCTCAGTCAGGGCCCCCACGACTTTATGAATAGCACTACATACTGTGTTTTTCCCGAGGTTTTCGGCATCGCCAACAGAATACATAAAAGTACCTATGAATGAATGAATCAATCCATGGTTTACTTAAACAAATAATTGATTAATGGCATTTTATCTGTGGCTTGCTTGTAACCCATCCAACGAGGGATTTAAAGACATCATAATAATTACAAACATCACTAAGAAATATATTACCTGTGGCAAAAAACCTCACTGCAATGCACACTGTCTGCGGGACTGCCAGCACGTGGTTGCGGTGCGTTACATTACTGATGTAAGACTCCAGCAGCTGACAGATGTATTGTAACCCCTCTCCCGAAAACCTGTACCTTTCGTACAGTGATTGTTCAGACAATTCGAACGGATTACAGCGATCTCTAAATATTCTCTCGCGCCTGAGTGCTCTTCGCACAAGCTGTGCACCAAGATCCACCGGGTTCTCATAAAACGGACAGGCCATTTTCCAAGAGAACTGATTGGTCAGTAGGTGGGGCTATTATACCTGCTGAGCTCTTATCCTGAACTTATCCTGCTCCGGAGCAGGTTAGGTGTTCAGCATAGGTTACCACGGCAACGTAGCCTGATAGAAAGTAAGCCACCTTTATGGTACCGAAAAGCCAGGGTTAAGCCTGAAGTTATCTCGCTAAGCCGTAATCCAGCTTTATGGTACAGGCCTCAGGAGTGTAATCTCATGAGCTTCATGGAGACAGTTCATCACCCCTCCCACTGCTGGGCTGGTCTTATCAGTACCTGGTTCATGTGCTCACTTATACATACCTCTGGTGAATAAACAACCACCAGAGAAGATGGTATGTGAGAAGATGGTCAGAGGAGTCCAGTATGGCACTGAGGGACTGTTTTGAAACCACTGACTGGGAAGTGTTCAGCAGAGGAGGATGCAGAGGGATCTGAAAGGGGAGATACGGAGAGGCAAAGACAGCCACAGGAGGCAGCTAGAGGAGTGCCTTCAGGGGAACAATAGCAGAGTGGTTTGGAGAGGCCTGAAAACCATCTCCGGGCAGAGCAGTGACAACAGGAGGGCCCCAGAATCTGGAGACCAGAAATGAGCAAATTAACTGGATCTTTTTTTCAACAGATTTGATTCTACCCCCATTCCTTCCCCACACTGTAAACCCGAACAGTATTACAGACTTATAAATTTTATGGGTAGATAAATCAAAACTAGTTTTAAAGTTAATCGAACTATAAACTAATAAGTTTTCCTAACGAGTAATGTGGATTTAATTTCATGCGGATCAATGTTTTTGAGTGAATACCGGCACCTGACTTGAGACTTTTGAGTGTACCAGAGATGCAGCGTCCGACGTCATCAACGTCACCATGTTCAGGCTTTATTTCTTACGTTCCCAAAAAATCCAATATGGCTACCCTTCGGTGCGCGAGCTGAATCTTCAAGTAACTGAGCAAAACTTGTTCTTTCATTTATAAAACTTCAGACAACATGTGTTTCTGAGCCGTGTTGTAAAAGCGTTGTTTTTTGTTCTTTACATTTTATTCTACGCCTAATTTGATTTGGCTGACCGTAGCAGCAGTTTAGCACGTGAATGTTTGCTAGAAGAAGTGTTTTAGCATAATTGTAACATTATGTTAGCTACCGAAATTTTTACCAACCAGTCGGCAACAGTTGTTATTTTTCTAAGTGTGGTTCTGCTTCTTGCAACAAGCGCGCTTCTCTGGTAAGAAAAACGTTTCTCATGTTTCACTTAAGTCCAGCGCAGTAACAGTAAGGCTAACGTTAGCATCGATGTTAGCTAACACACTATTAACACGTCACTAATTTATATTAGTTTACTAACTGTGTGCTGAATGCGTTGCTGAAAACAAAAGACTAGCAGCAAAAATCTAATATTAACCTAATTTATGTATCAGTAGCAAAATCTAATATTAACCTTATTTATGTATCAAAAATAAAAATGTTCATGTTGAGGGAAGTAGAAAATATAAGCAGCAGTTTGACCAATGATAAAAGGTAGGACTGAAATAAATTAAATTAGATTACAAAATAATTAATTAAAATATAACTATTATTTACATCAATAATGTGAGTGATGAGTTATATATTTGAAGCCAAATGTACAATGAAAAACAATGCAGAGACATTTCCTTTATTTCAAATACAAATATCCTAAAATTATACTTAAGGAAAATACTGAAGTACTGTCCATCATGATTTATTATTATTTAGATATTTTATTATTACCATTCACTATAGATTTTTTTTAAATTAGGAAAAATATTCCATCCATCCATCCATTATCTATACCGCCTATCCCTTTCGGGGTTGCGGGGGGCTGGAGCCTATCCCAGCTACAATGGGCGAGAGGCGGGGTAGGAAAAATATTAATTAAGTAAATATGAGTTTGCAGTAAATATCGAACTATGTTTGTGTAAATCAATACTTTATCAATTTAAAGCTGACTTAAGCTGCAGTAACTGATCTCTTCCTGTAGGTTTAAGTGTAAAGTGAGTGCTGAGTCTTCTTCTTGGTAAGATGTATTCTGAAATAGTATTTGTGGCTGAATGTCTCATTTTCTTCCCCCCATCCCTAAGTAGCTTCTGCCTTTTAATGGTTAACAGTATTTTTCACTATGATAATGAAACTTTTCTAGGTGAGGAATTCCAGTTCTTTAGTTGTTGCATTCAATGTGTGTCACACACCTCAACTCAGGAGTTTATTTATTGCCTAGATTTTATAAACTGATCAAATGTTTATGTTCATATGTTGTGTGCACATGTAGGACTATTAGGAGTTTTGCTTGAAAACATTTCACCTTCTTCAACATTGTCTGACCCCCTAGAAAGCTATTTTGTTGGTAAGTCGGATAAATTACAACATTTTTATATGAATAATAATCAACCATTGATTATGATGTTGACTGTTCACAGGTATTTCAAACTGTTTGTTTAATCTGTCCCTGCAGGATCATACTGAGTATTGAGTGACTATCATTTCAACCAATTTAAGGTACGTTTTGTCCAATTATCATATCAACAGTCATATCTCTGTTTCAGGAGTAGTATATTTGTTTAGAATTATTCAATTGTATGTGGACATAATACTTTTTGTACTGTGTAGAACGAGTATAGACATTTAAAGGACCGCTTGGGCATCAGTTGCTTCACCCAGGATGTTTGATTGATAAATCAAAGAGCCTCTGATTACTAGATTAATTACTGAAAAAATAAATACTACTTTTAAAAAACCTGCCTGGGAGTTAGACAGTTTATGCTTACAGTCAAGTGACTTGCTGATTGAAATTATACCATGCATGCTGGGGACAAAAATACTACACTGCTAAATTAGGCGCCAACAACATTTCAACAACAGTGGACACATATTCCTTTCATATGAAGGGGAGATATTTAACATTTACATTTACATTGTTCTGGACAAATTCATTGGTTTTAGGCCAGACTTTAGCCTTTATACATTCTCATTTACAAGTCTCTGTGGTTGTTTTTTTTACACAGTTCCAGAATGAATTGTGGTCAAGAAGACTGTGAAACAACTACAGTATTAACTGCATTTTTTTCCATAGACTAAAAAGGGTGTTATTTACATTGCAGGGTACTGATGATTCAATGGAGTGGAGGTGCAAGTTGTGTTCTGAATTGTCAGACACCTGGGCAAAGTTATTTAGACACTATCGGCTGCAGCATAGTCATTATTCAAGAGTCTGCCCTCTGCCATGTCTCTATGGCAATTGCATTTGTACTTTTCCGTCTTTTAATGCAATGAAAACTCATTTATCACGGTCTCATAATGACACAGACAGAATAGATCCAACTGAAGGAGCACATGCAGGACATACATATTTTAAATGTCCCTTGTGTGACTTTAAGCAGCCTTTTTCTGAGGCAACACCATTTGGTCATTTGAGGAGTCATTTAAGAAGTCATGAAATGGTAGCATGCCCATTCAAGAACTGCAATTACAGCACAAATGTGTACTCATCATTTAATGCACACAAAAGTCATTAACATTTACTCAGTTCTGACTTAAACGATAGTGTTGTATTAACAGACGATGGTAGTGCCCCAGTCATAGCTACTGCTGATTGTGTTGGTGAAGGACATGCTCAGTGTGAGAGCAGGGACACATTTGATCTTTCTGAGATTGAGAGTCAGTGTGACACTGACAGTTTAAGAGTCCAGTTGCATCATAACTTGGCATCATTATTTCTTAAGATGCAAACGATTCATGTATCTGACATGGCATCTCAGGAAATAGTCGAACACTTGACCCAGATATTTTTCTTGTCCCAACCTATTCTCAAAAAGACTATTAGAGAAGTTTTACAGAGGCATGATATCTCTGCTAGTGAAAGTACTCTGGATGAGGTAGTCAGTGCTGTTATGGACAGCAACATTCTTGTCAGTGCCACAGCTAAAGGTGAGGAGTTATCTTCAACCAAGAGAAGGAAAACCTTTGTTGAAAAGAATTACCCTGTGGTAATACCTGTCCAGTATGTTCCCATTCTTGAGATGATCCAGAAATTGTTCAGATATACTGACATTCTGGACAAAATTTAAAAGAAACAAAGATGGCACAAATGGGTCATTTTGTGAGCCACCGGGATGGCTCATATTTTAAGGAGAATGAATTATTCACTTTCGCAGATGAGCTAAAGCTACCTCTTCTTTTGTATATTGATGATCTTGAAATAGCAAATCCACTTGGCACGTCACAAAAATCCACAAACTCAGTACAGTGTACTGGGTACTTGCTGATCTACCCAGTAAGTACAGATCAGCTTTGCATGTGATTCAGCTAGCAACATTATGTAAAGTGTCTGACATTCAGAAGTTTGGCTATGAAAGAGCACTTGGTCCTCTGTTCAGAGACCTCCACACTCTTGAACAAGATGGTGTATTTATTGAGTCCATTGGCAGGGCAGTTCGGGGCACAGTTATGTGTGTGGTCTCTGATAATCTTGCAGCCCATTCCTTAGCAGGCTTTACAAAGAGCTTCTGAGCTGAATATTTTTGCAGATTCTGCACAGCTACTCAAGACAAAGTTCAGACTCATGATGTGGGAAGTGGAGACTTTAGTCTGAGGACAAAAGCCAGCCATGACAGTGATGTGCACGCTGTAATGCATGGGGACAGTCAGTATGGTGTTCAGGGAGACTGTGCTCTGAGCTGAAATCTATTTGTAAATCTGTATTTTCATACAGTTAGTGGCTTCCCTCCTGATATCCTGCATGACCTTTTTGAGGGCATTGTACCTCTAGAGCTGGCCATGTGTATTGGGGACATGATCCGTTGCAAATACTTTACTTTTGAGTATTTAAATAGAAAAATTGTGTCATTTCCATACCAGCACACAGAGAAGATTGACAGGCCCCACCATATTCCAAAAACCTTTACTGCAAAAAACACCATTGGTGGAAATGGCCATTAAAATGCGACATTGCTTAGACTGCTCCCTTTGATGATTGGTAGTCTGGTTCCTGAGGGAGATGGAGCATGGACTGTACTAATGGATTTGAAAGACATAGTTGAGCTAGTGCTTTGCTCAGCATTTACAGACGAATACATTCAGTATTTGCAGACAAAGATACAGGATCACAGATGGATGCTACAAGAGGTTTTTCCTGATTTCAAACTCCGCCCGAAACATCATTACATTGAACACTACCCTGACCTTATACGCTGTTTTGGGCCTCTTGTCCACTTGTGGACAATGAGATTTGAAGGCAAACACCGCTTTTTCTTGCGCGTTGTACATCACACAGAGAACTTTAAGAATATTTTAAAAACACTTGCAAACCGTCATCAACACATGGTGGCACACCATCTCAGTGCCCCATCTTTCTTTAAACCTCATCAGCAGACATCACATGCCTCTTCTGTGATGGTATCAGTGCTTCCTGATGTCGCAAAGGCATACGTCAAAAAAATAACAGACAGCAACACAGTTTACCGCACATCAGGGGTCAACATTGATGGAAATGATTATGATGAGGGAATGTTTGTGTCTGTGGGACAGGAGGGAGGACTGCCTCAGTTTTGCAAACTTGAAAAGATTCTCCTTGTCAATAGCCATGTTGTATTTCTTTGCCGGGAACACAAATCAAACTACATTGAACATCTGCGGTCGTATGAGCTTTCACCAGGGAATATGGCTGTTCACACTGTATCGGATCTCAATGATAAATCACCTCTCTCTGCAGACAACACAGAAGGGAGATTGCTCTTAACACCCAAACGGTTTATACTACTACACTGAAAGGTCAATTCCCATTAGTCAGTTTTTAAACATGCCTTTCAATGAGAGACTGATTATATTTTGTTATTTGGATTTGAATCTATGTATGTAATGTAAGATATTTCACTTGTTGCCTGTATGGCCCCACAGAGAGGCCTCTTTCAATTATAGCAGGATTGCTTCAAAATTATTCAAAATAATTTGTGCTACGTGGGTATGTTGCCACAGATGTTGCCATGAAGCTCATTCTAACCGAGCGACCGCAGTCTGTAGAGGAGCTGAAGAGCATAATGCAAGAGAGGTTCAAGCCAAGATTGGACTGCGACTTTACCCTCCAGTATGAGGATCCTGACTTTGATGGACAACTCAGTGTTCTTGTGGACATTCAGGAGTTGCCAGAGAAGGGCACGTTGAAAGTCACAAGATCTGAAAGTGACTCCACCTCAACTGCAAGTTCAGATACAGACATTCTTCCACATGTACCTTTAACACAGCGTCAGAAGAACTGGCCTGATTGTTTCCCTCTGCCAACTTTTTCTTATGAAGTGGAGTGTGTACTTGAAGAAGGAAACGCTGCTTTAGAAAGATCTGGAAAGACACTGAAATTGACAAGGTCCCAAAAGCGCAACATCCTGGAAAACATGGCAGAAACGATGCACAGCTTTAAACCGTACCCAAACGACAGGGAAGTGGGTAAGCTCTGGTTACAGCTAACCTGTGTCTCAGAGAGCTTGGAAGTGAGAACGGCTGGTATGGGTGGAAGGTCTGCTTGAAGTTCAAAATGGGGAATTACTGTACCAAGCTGGCTCGATCTGGGTGTGCCAAGGTGTCCATCAACGCAGGCAGAATAGCCGGAGCAACCCTGAGAATGAGCACCCCTGTTCCAACATAAAGAGAGCCTGACGAGCTGAGGTTAACAACCTACCCAAGTTTCCCAGAGGAGAGAACCAGGCCATGCTAGACCAAATGAGACTGCAAATCAAACAAAAGGTCGAAAAAACAGAGAAAAACCAGTTACTGATACAAAAGCTTATGCACATAACCTTTGCCCTTCGCCGTCAAGATATTGTTCAAGAACATCCACGGGTGAAAGAGTTTTTGGAGAGGTGGCCAGCTGTACGGATTGCAGGAGATCCTAAGGATTTATGATCTGCAAGTGAGTTTAACACTTTAACTTTGTCATGGGCTCGATGTTGATCACATTATTTGCAGACGTTGTGGTCAATGGACTTTTTGTCTGTCTCTGACAATTTTTTCATTGTCAATCTAGGAACAACATGATGTCAACATGAGGCGCACTCTGGCCACTTTTTCAGATCTATGTCAATACAGTGCTCAATGTGATATGTACAGTTGAAGAATTTTTAGTTATTGTAACACATTTTCCTCTCAATACTAGCCACCCTTCCTAACATGACCCAACTTTAAGAAATTAGGATCAAATCCACACTCACTGTTTCTAACTGAAAAAAAATTATAATCAGTTGTAACTAAAATGAAGCTTCAGGTTTGTGACTTAGACAAATTATGTGGATATGCTTGTTCCATCAGTCATGTGTTGGTCCTGTTGGTGTTTTCACCCAGCAATAAACCTATACTGGGATTTATCTCTCTGCTGCTGAAAGAAAGGAAACAGTGTCTGTGTCAGATTGCTAAAGCCTCATGAGAACAGGGGAGTTAAATTAGGAATTATTGTATGGTCAGTATGGACAGACGAAATCATCACATTTGGCAGTAATTTTCAACATACAATTTGCCATGTGAGTGCTATATTAAGACAGACCTGGAAAAACATGAACCTCTCATTTAAGTGCATGAAAGCACAGATGAGCATACAGTATATTAATTTCAACCTTTCCTTTGCAGCAGGAAAATGAGCCAGATATTGCTGACACCCCTCTGGCTCTCCTCACTGTGGTCACTGACAATGCTACTGCTGCAGTCCACTTCAACCCTGAGAGCATTTCTGTTGTAATCGAAGATGAAATTGTTGTAAGAGATCTTCCCAGGTTGGCTGATGCATTTATACTGTTGTTTGGCTTAATCTATGCATTGCATTTGAACTATCCAAAGAAACTCCTTTAAACTTTTAGAACCTTCTAAAAGCACTTCTGAATCCATATGCCCAGTATTTTTAAGTTCAAGAAAGAGGTTTTGATCCACATTTTTTAAATATTAGTCCATTGCCTCATCTACCTCATAACAATCTGTAGTTTAAACAGTCACATTATAATTGGGCATCTTTAGCTGTTTTGGATTCCTTAAAAGTGAAATTTCTTTTTAACTATTTATTAAATTTATTCGTTACCTTTTCGGTGTTTTTTCCCCCATAAATTCTTAAAGTCATCGAGCTGGCAAAGATATAATAAATACATTGTTACTTTTCCTATAAAAATACAGCGAAGGAAGTTCAGGCAAAGTTCATTCAGCTGTAATGAAGTTGCTGTTAAAATTGTTTTACAAGTTGACTGTTCAGGAATCATAGTTCCTGTATTAATTGATACTTTTGAGATAAATCAGACTTGAAAATGTTATCTCTCATTGTAATGGCACTGCTTGTAGGACGTGTAGGACTGCAGCTCTGCCTCCTGGTCTCAAACTCAGAGTTGAGACCAGAAGGCAGAGCTGCAGTCCTACACGCTTCTCTGCACCTCCATTAGAGCAGTTACCCACCCAACACTCCATAGAGACTGTGTCTGCCCCCCGACCACGTAAACTAAGTAAACCAAAAGTACAGAGAAGAGGAGTTAAACATAAGAATCTAATTAAAATTAGAACAACCTCTGCAATAGTACAACAAGATAGGAGAATTAAATGTGGACTCCTTAACATCAGATCTCTGTCCTCTAAAGCTGTTCTAGTAAATGAGTTAATATCAGACCATAATGTTGATTTATTTTGTCTGACTGAAACCTGGCTGTGTCCTGAAGAGTATGTGAGCCTAAATGAAGCTACTCCTCCGAGCCATATTAATACCCACATTCCTCGAGGCAGCGGCAGAGGAGGTGGAGTTGCTAGCACTGCGTTTATCTCAGTATTAGACTCAGTTGGCTTCCGCCAGAATGTACATGAACCGACTCACTGTTTTAACCACACCCTCGACCTTGTTCTGACATATGGCATTGAAATCGAAGACTTAATCGTCTCCTCACAGAATCCTCTTTTATCAGACCATCATTTAATAACTTTCGAATTCATATTACCAGACTACCAGCCAGCAGGCAAAAATTCTTATACCAGACTCCTGTCTGATAGTGCTGTAGCTAAATTTAAGGATATGATCCCATCAGTATTTAATTCAATGCCATGTCTCAATACAACAGAGGAGTCTTATGCTAACGTTAGTCCCTCCCAGATTGACTTCCTGGTTGACAGTGCTACAGGATTGTTGCGTATGACACTTGACTCTGTTGCTCCCCTAAAAAAGAAGAAAATTAAACAGAGGAGGTTAGCTCCATGGTATACTCCTCAAACCCGCAAATTAAAGCAAACTTCACGGAAAATAGAAAGGAAATGGCGTTCTACCAATCTGGAAGAATTTCGGTCCGCCTGGCAAGACAGTCTTAAAATATACAGGAAAGCCCTCCGCAGTGCCAGGGCAGCCTATTACTCTGCACTAATAGAGGAAAATAAGAACAATCCCAGGTTTCTCTTCAGCACTGTAGCCAGGCTGACAGAGAGCCATAATTCTATTGAACCATGTATTCCTTTAGCTCTGAACAGTAATGACTTCATGAGCTTCTTTAATGATAAAATTCTAACTATTAGAGACAGAATTCATCGACTCCTGCCGTTAACAGGTACTGTTTTGTCTTCAAACGCAGAAATCATAGAAACTGTTACTCAGTCTGTCGCAGTATTAGACTGTTTTACTCCTGTTGACCTTCACCAACTAATTTCAATAATTTCATCATCAAAATCATCTACCTGTATTTTAGATCCTATCCCGACTAAGCTGTTTAAAGAAGTATTACCTCTAATTGACTCTACAGTTTTAGACATGATCAATCTCTCTTTATCAACAGGCTACGTACCACAGTCCTTTAAAGTAGCTGTGATAAAACCGCTACTGAAAAAGCCTACTCTTGATCCAGGGGTTTTAGCCAACTATAGACCGATATCCAACCTTCCCTTTCTCTCAAAAACTCTTGAGAAAGCAGTTGCCAATCAGCTGTGCGACTTTCTAAACAATAATAGTTTATTTGAGGATTTCCAGTCAGGATTTAGAGTGCATCATAGCACAGAGACAGCACTGGTTAAAGTTACAAATGACCTTCTAATTGCATCTGATAAAGGATTTGTCTCTGTACTAGTCTTACTGGATCTTAGTGCTGCATTTGACACCATTGACCATGGCATCCTATTGCAGACACTGGAACATTTCATTGGCATTAAGGGAACTGCGCTAAGCTGGTTTAAATCCTACTTGTCAGATCGCTCTCAGTTTGTACGCGTTAATGACGACTCCTCTGTGCTCACTAAAGTCAGCTATGGAGTTCCGCAGGGTTCTGTGCTTGGACCAATTCTATTCACCTTATATATGCTTCCTTTAGGTAAGATTATCAGGAAGCACTCAATAAATTTTCATTGCTATGCAGATGATACCCAGCTATATTTATCAATGAAACCGGAAGAAACCAGTCAGTTAACTAGACTACAAGCATGTCTTCATGACATAAAGACCTGGATGACCTGCAATTTTCTGATGCTAAACTCGGACAAAACTGAAGTTATAGTAGTAGGCCCTAAACATCTTAGAAAGTCACTTTCTGATGACATAGCAGTTATGGATGGTATTGCGCTGGCCTCCAGCACCACTGTAAAGAATCTGGGAGTTATCTTTGACCAAGACATGTCCTTTCACTCCCATGTAAAACAAATTTCAAGGACTGCCTTTTTTCACCTACGTAATATCGCAAAAATCAGGCATATTTTGTCTCAAAATGATGCAGAAAAACTAGTCCATGCATTCGTAACTTCCAGGCTGGATTATTGCAATTCTTTACTATCAGGCTGCCCAAATTCGTTGCTGAATATTCTCCAGTTGCTCCAGAACGCTGCAGCATGTGTTCTGACAAAAACCAGGAAGCGAGATCATATTTCTCCAATACTCGCCACTTTGCACTGGCTCCCTGTAAAGTTTAGAATAGAGTTTAAAATTCTCCTCCTTACTTACAAAGCCATAAATGGCCAGGCACCTTCTTATCTTAAAGAGCTCATAGTACCTTATTGCCCTACTCGAACACTGCGTTCCCAGAATGCAGGTCTACTTATGGTTCCTAAAGTCTCAAAAAGCAGAACAGGAGTCAGAGCATTTAGCTATCAAGCTCCTCTCCTGTGGAACCATCTTCCAGTCTTTGTCCGGGAGGCAGACACTGTCTCTACATTTAAGAGTAGGCTTAAAACTTTCCTTTTTGATAAAGCTTATAGTTAGGGCTGGCTCAGGCTTGTCCTGGACCAGCCCCTAGTTATGCTGCTATAGGATTAGACTGTCGGGGGACATCCAAAGATACACCGAGCTCCTCTGTCCTTCTGTCCCTCTCCATCTGCACGCTCTCATGTCCTACCACGGCGTGTTGCTAGCTTAGCTCCTTCCCCGGAGTCTCTGTGCTTTGTCGTCTTGCAGGTTCCCATGGACAGTGGCTGAATCTGGATTGTGGATTTCAGCTGCATCTCCTGCCTTGGCCCTGCCTGACATCCACTGCAACTGCTACTGCTGTTATTACATCCACTGTCACTGTTACTGTGACTGCATGTCTGTCTCTCTGTCTCTGTCTCTGTCTCTGTCTCTCTGTCTCTCTCTCTGACTGCATTTCTGTCTGTCTGTCTGTCTGTCTGTCTGTCTCACTCTCCCTCTCTTGCTCTTCCTCTCTCACCCAACCGGTCGAGGCAGATGGCCGCCCACCCAGAGTCTGGTTCTGCTCGAGGTTTCTGCCTGTTAAAAGGAAGTTTTTCCTCGCCACTGTCGCCAAGTGCTTGCTCATGGGGGAATTGTTGGTTTCTTTGTAGATAAAAGAGCTTGGTCTGTACCAGCTCTATATGGAAAGTGTCCTGAGACAACTTCTGTTGTGATTTGGCGCTATACAAATAAAATTGAATTGAATTGAATTGAACTGTAATTTTGTTACATGCATTTTTTTCAATTTTTCCTCAATTTCTGATTCAGTACAAAGTATAATTTCAATTATACCTTAATCAATACATTATATTTAGTCCCAAGCCAAAGTTTTACTTAATGTAGGTCAAGTAGGTCAAATAATGATGTTTTTTTTTACTTTTTACAACTTAAATTTTCACCACAAACAAAAGCTAAATTCCTTATAATATAAAACTAGAATTCACCGAACTGATTCACTGCAGATAAAACTAAAAACAGGAAAATTCTCTTCAAAGACCATTTATTTTTGCATCATCTTTCAAAATAATCATAAAAAATCCATCAAAAACTTAATAAAACTATGTCAATGTTGTTACCAGTACAACAGACCAGTGTGTGTTTCACACAACAACACTTAGGAAAAATAAAACTTTCATGTAAAGTTAAATAAAATGTGGTCTTTTCATCATGTTCTTTTTTTTTTTTACACCTAATGAAACTGTAAACACATCAACTTACACATCTTAACATGTAAAACTGGTTTGTTCACCTCTTCTTTATAACTTCAGAGATCCAAAGTAACAGCATTATAAAACAGTAACAGTAATAAAACAGTATAAAAATAGAAAGTGTTAACTCTTTGCTATCATTTGACAAAATGATATAAATGTAGGAATATCATTATTTTTGAACCATTACAAATGCAGGGGACCCCAAAAAATAAAGCAAGGAAAAACAAAGCTGCTGTGAGTGCAATTATGAATAAAGGCAGTTCAAGGAAAAAAACATAACCACTAGTGCTCTTACACTGCTTACTGAATTTAGCATTAGTCACATTTCAATGTTGATATATGTGCCACAATATTTATACAACAGAAAGAATTCTGTTAACACAGAAAATCACAAATTTAATCGTGTTTTGAATTAAAGCTAGTTTCTCTCTTATGTAACAATTACCCCTTACATTATTCTGGAATGTATTTGAATACAAGCAATAAAACAGAATAACATGTTGTATCCAAATGTCTTTCTTTGAGCAACCCCATATTTAGAGCTTGACACTCAGACTGCACACTCTGCGTGTCATTCTCTTGGGTTCAATCTCCATGAATATTTTCTGCAGTGCATCGAAAGTGTGTTTGAGCTCACCTGGATAGCTCAAGTTTAGAGCATAGATGAGGCCAAATCAGAGGGCACATCCATGTGCAACTGATGGCAGCTCATTAAGCACCTCCACACCTTCAATAATGATGCCTATGTCACATGGTGGCTTTAACGGATCCTCTTCCTCCCTGATGACAAACACTGCCATTGTGCACTGCTGAAGCTCTCTTTCGGCGTCATCCTTCTCAGCAACCTAACAAAAGACAAGACATTTATTGTACTCCTGAGTGTCATGTGAATCAAAAAAAGTAAGTACCATTTCTGTTACACTTATATTGTGTTTATTGTGTCGCATCTCGTTAAATTCCATACTTGTATTTCTTCACTGATAGATAAGAGATATTTGTTATCATAGCATCGTTTTATGATTACGACTGAGTTGCTTGTGTGTTTGGTAAGTATGAATAGTCAGTAACTCGGGTGTTAATGGCTCCATGGGAAGGTGAGGATGACTCATGACTCAGAGTACGGCCTTGAGTTTGACATGTGATCTAGAACCTCAAACATTCAGCTTTATGGCAAGTAAAATATTGGTCCAAGTATTTAAAGCTATCCTCTAAAAAGTTCTAACATCTGCTGTGACATAAAAATATTAAATAGTACAGTAGCATACATACATACTTCAATTAAGATTATTTTAAAATGTGTTTTCTCTTTGTTTCTAACATTGCATGTTTGAGCTTCACTGTGAATGATGTGTGTGCAAAGTTTGTTATAGTTATAGAGATCAGGGCAGACTCAGATTCCTCCAGAGCTCCTCAGAGTCCAGTAAGTGTCTGGAAGTGAGCAGCAGCTCCTGGTCTCTGCTCCATCTAGTCTTCATTGTGAGACTGCTCACAGTATATCTGGACAAGTGTTCATGCTCTATCTGCTAGAGTTTACTTGCTCACTGTATGTTATGTATTGTATGTTGTGTATGTAGTGTAGACATTTTAAATGGCATCAGCAAATGTACATGAATTTATTATCATAAATCAGTCTGAGTACTTTTATAGGACCTGGGATCATGTAAATGAGCTTTAAAGTTTAAATACCCAATGTCCTACCTTGTCTGAAGCTGAAACGATTAACTGCAAAATATCTTACCAGAAACTCCTTGATCAGTTTTTGTACGTCTTCCCCAAGGTACAGGATGAGGCACTTCAGCAGACACTCTCTCTTTAGGCTCACATCCAGGCTCTAGGTGAGAGTGCAAAACACAAACACGCAAAATCATGCTATCAAATTGTGCAACTTGACTGAAGATGCAAACATGAAAATGTATAAATGAGAATTTAGACCTACAGTAATTGCTGTATAACAAATTGTTTGGGCAAACCAGTGAATAGCCTGTCAAACTCAGAAGATAAACATTGTCCAACATGTGATCTCCACAATCAAATGTGCTGACAATATGACACATGAACATGACTGCTTTTATTTACAATTTTACTATTTATCTGATACAAGGCAAGTTTTGCAGTATTGAGCAAATACACACCTGATCAAGAACTTTCAGCACACCCCGTGTCTTCTCTCTGACAGCTCCTCCCTTGTTCCTGATGATCTCAATCAGCTTGCTGTGGTGCTTGTCCAAAGAAGCCAGGAATCGCGGTTGAAGTGGAACAGTAGTAATCCTCATAAATTCAGCATTGATCTATATAAAACAAAATATCACAAGAAAATGTTATTACATTGTATATTACATATTACATTAAAACATTAAAACTGTGTGGTGTGTGAGATCTTTTTTGTGACAGGACCTAAATATGCATTCTGAATTGCTTTGGTTTAATCAATATCATTTGATTTACAGGCCACCACTGACCTATTGCTACTGAAAAAGTTACTTACCTCATCCACTGTGAACAATGCAGGCCATCTCTCTTTCACCTCTTCCACTGCTGATTCCTTTGCCACAATTTCTTGTCTTCGCAGTGAAAAGGTCTTGTCCATTTTGTTCTTTATCACTGCACGATTGTTTCGCTTCCTCACTTCACTCAAAAGTGTCACTCTGTCATCTTCCAAATTATCTGGAGTCTCTCCAGTTGGAATGTCAGGAATGTGGTTGGCTTCTCCTCTCCTAGGTCTCTTTACTTTTTTTGCTGGCAATGCATCCTCCAGAGCTTTGGACTTCAGTGAATTTGCAAGTAATTCAGCACATCCAATGCCCTTTAGCTGAGTTCGGTAGTTGCCCATTTTTGTCTTCAGCCGGTTTTTCCATCCGTAGCAACCGTTGTACAAACCAGGTTCAGAGAGGCATGGATGCTTCTTGATTAGTGCTTTGGCTACGTCACTGAAGTCAGCATCTGTTGGGTAGGGTTTGTACTTGTAAATCTCTTCTGCTACCTTTTTCAGAATATCTGAAATTGTTTTAGGACTTGGTGTCAACGGTCTCTTGTTTGACCTATACACTGCATTTCCCTTTTCTAACTGCAGTTCAGTGTCGTAGAAGAATGTTGGTATCGGAAACTCTCTTGGCCACATCTGGGTTCTTGTAGAGATAGAGCTGGAGGGTGAGGACAGGAGCTCTGTGCCATCTGTTTGAGTAGATTCTACCTCATCACAGACAGGGATGGCTGGGCTATCATCAGTTACTGGGATGACCTTGATAGTTGCCAAATTTTCAAGTTCAGTAGTAGATGTCAAGTTCACTAATGCATCTCCAAAGTCTCTGTCTTGGTACTGCAGTCTAAAATTGCCATTTAACCCACACATCTTCCTGACTTGATTGATAAGCTCTTCCACTGTCTCTGGAATTCCACCAGGCAGAATTAGCTTCCTGGTGTCATCAGGATTTAAAATCACTCGCAACTTAGCTGGCCTTTTCTCTGCCATGTCAGCCCATCCAAAAGGATCTAGTAAAGACAAGAATAAAAATACAGTATTAGGTGTGGTACAAAATTAGCCATAACTTGGAGCCAATTCATAGTTAAAATTCTGGTGAAAAAAATAAGACATTTCACAGTAAATATGAACTGAATATGTATGAATGAAATAATGAATGAAATAATGAATGAATGAATGAAATAATGAATGAATGGATGAAATAATGAATGAATGAATGAATGAATGAATGAATGAATGAATGAATGAATGAATGAATGAGAAAGGAAATTACCAATATTTGTGAAAATCAAACTGCTAAGGCCTAATGTTACCTTCAAAAAAAATGTGCCTATTTCATTAGAATTAGGTCAGGAGCTATTAGAGGAAAAGGGGACATTCTTAGCAAACTGGGTGCATTTTTTTTCTGACAATTAAATAGACTAATAAAACAAAAGCAAGTGAAAAAATGAGAAAATTAAATGAGAAAACCTACACCCACTCATATACAACCTTATACATGTATGTATCTCTTCAGAGAGATGATGCGCCGTCCGCGAACCATGTAGTAAACCAGAGGGTAGGGATCTGTCAGTTCTTGCACCCCAACAAGCCGTAGTTCTTTAGTAGTAAATACAACTAAGTCATAGGCTCGATAATGCTCCAGGTACCATCCATTCAGTTTTTTGACAATAAAAAATAGTGTCTCTTGTAGCACAATCATCTGAACTATTTCACAAAACTCTGGAAGTCCAGCCAGCGACCCATGGGCTACCACCATTCCAGTCCTGTAGTTGTAACCATTGTAGGATACATTTTTTGCAAGGTTCACAGTGTCCATATGTGGGTGTTTCTCTTTGACTGCCAGTACAATATCCTCATTCAGAACATCAAGGGGAAGTGTTGAAAGATCAGTAACCTCCAAAGATGGCTTAGAAAATCCAGACATGTGCAGATTATACGCAGTTTGAAATAGGTGCCTCTGGGCTAATGAATACAATTCATTTTTGTAACAGTTTGTATGACGGATTACTCTTTTGTAGAAGCTATGTTTTGCTTCAAATCTCAAAGTCCATAGTGCAACAAGGGGACCAAACTGGCGGATCAACAGGGGATAATGCTCCAAGTAGTGATGTTTGGGCCGAATTCTTTCATGGGGGAAAACCTCTTGGAATACTGCCCTGTGTTCAGATATCTTGAAGTCTAGATAAGAAATAGAGTCCTCAGTATGAAGAGGTGCAACAAGAAGTTCCACTATGTCTTTTAATTCACACAGGACCTGCCACGCTGGTTCACTTGAAGGAACTCTGGCTCCAATCAAGAGAGGAAGAAATCTCAACAGGCTCCAATTCTCATGTGCATTTCCTCCAATTGTTCTTTTTGCAGTGTAGGTGAGGGGCACAAGATGGGGGCGGTTTGTCTTATCAGTCCACTTAAATGGAAAAGTTGTTACTGCTTCATTCAAATTGGCTAATGTGAAATATTTTTTAGAAATCAGCACATCAAGACAAAGAGCAATCTCAACTGGGATAATTCCTTCAAACAGATCATGAGCTATATCTGAGGGAAAACTCTCTGTCACACTGAAATATGACAGATTTTCTGACAGCACACACTTTGTTTTTACACCAAAATGACAATTCAATGAATTTTCTTCGATGGCTCTCAGATGAGAAGTATGAATTTCCTTTGTTCTTAAACAGAATGCTCCAGACTTGACTTCTTTTGTTTGAATGTCCACATTTTCTGCTGTACAAAATCTGCAAAAATATTTACCTGAAAAATTTTCCACGAAACCTGCGATACCGTGGGCCCCGAGATTGTCTACTACTACACAATGAACAAAGCCTTTCACAGTTTTCCCCAACTTGGCAATAAACAGTCCTTGTTGTTGTAATGTGATAAGATCATCTATTAGGGGCTTCAGTACACTGTCAAAACCATAACACTTGACATCCTCACTATGAATAAGTGCAGCTAAATATATATTAGATAGTGATGAGTGACAACTAGCAGGTAAGTTTCCTAATGCCCAATATACCCCACAGATTTTGTGTTTTTTTCTCGAGGTACCAAGGGGATTGCAGACTTCAAAATCATCTACATACAAAATAAGTGAAATTGCACACTCTTTTGACAACTGCAAATTTTCTTTATAATTACTACCATCATAAAAGCATCTATACTGAATTCTATGAGACTGAATTTGATGAGGAGATTTCAAATTGATTGATAGATCTAGAAAAGTCTGACAACTTAGAATCTGCTGTAACGATTTTAGTATAGAGATGTATTGAAATGATTTTTTGTTTTGGGAGTTGAGCACAAATTCTGTAGGTTCTACTGTTTTAAAATGTTTTTTGTAATACGCCTTTCGCTTCCAGGCAGTGGAAAGTGGGCCACGACCACTAAATGATGCTGTGATTGGATTTGACTTGCAAATCGTAGATGCTAATTCTTGCAGAACAGTTTCATCTACTTGACAGTTGCCATTCCGTAAGTGGTGAGATATGGTTTGATGGATAAGAGGAACAGAAGCAGTGCTAATCAAATAGTCAAACTCTTGCAAAAGTTCATCAACAGCAACACTAGAAACAAGATAAATATGTTCTAGCTTCAGTAAGAGAGAGGCAACTTTGAGCTCAACATTATGTGTCAAGTCATTTAAATCAAAACTTGAATCATCCAAGTCCTCTGCACTTAAATCTGGGGGCTCAAAACCAACACTATCAGAACAATGACTTTCAACAGAAACACCTAAACTTGACCCCTGTTTCTCTACTATTTCAGGCTTTAAGTCATTTACTGAGCAGTTCTTATGATTTCTGCTTCTGTGAGTTCGAAATGAACCATAAATATTTGTTCTGTACGAACACCCCTGAAACACACAATCAACAGTTTCACTATTTTTCAGATGCTGAGCTATATGTTGAAAATAGTCTGTTAAAGTTGAATGTTCATTGCAGTTGCATAAGAGACATTTAAATGTGGTTAGTTCAGTTTGTGAGGATGGCTGATGAGATCTTGACAAGTGGGTCAGAAGGGCCTTCCAGGTTTTGCAGGTACATGGACAGTTTAAATGGATGCATGGATAGGAATGGTGGCGTCCATAATGTCTGCGTTCAAGCTTATAATGTTTAAGAAGCTCCGATCTTCGTGACACAGAGGCACCACAGTCTTTGCATTTCAACATTCATTGGAAGACTGGGAAAGAAAAAGAAGACCCACCTTACCCAGTTGCCACTTAATACAATTTACAAAATGCGGCATGGTAGATGTACATTTGCATTTAATCTAATGAAGCAGTTGTTATCAAGTTACTTCTTCAACAGGAAAGCAACACACTTAAAAGCTGGTAGATATTAATTCCTTCCTTTATTAATTCAGAGTATAAATGCTTCCTTGCTGATTCTCATGTTCAAAACTAAATTTAATTTCATTCATTCATTCATTCATTCATTCATTCATTCATTCATTCATTCAAGTTGTATTGAAATGTCAATCTTTTAAATTGATCAAACTATCCTGAAAATCTGCAGATACTATGCAATAATTTAAAAGCTTGAGTAAGAGGTGATTTTGTATGAGACACAAAAATCAGTGATTTATTTTTTGGCACAATAACTGCAGTCACACTAACATTTTAAAACAATTTTTAATGTTATTTAAAACTCAATGAAATTATAAAATGTAAAAAACTGTCACTTAAACATACACGAAAGAATTTCCACAGTTGCTCATTTTGGGACTTACTAATTGCGATCTTTTCAGGAGCAAACCTGTAAACAGAAATGAAAGAATTCACATTTAGTTTTTGTTGGAACAGTTAGCATTACTTATAATTGTCACTACAGACAATACCAGGACATAATAGGCATACTGGTACTGTACTGACAGGAAAGAGAACGGAATACAAATGCTTCTATTTTTTCTTTGGATCCTTTGGTACTGGGTCGCACAAAATGAATAAAACATGTCTTGACTATATTTTATTTACATTTACTCTGCATGGTATTTTGGTAACACTTTATTTTAAGGTACACCTATTCACCATTAATTAGTTGCTTATTAACATGCAAATTAGTAACATATTGGCTCTTAATTAGTCATTATTATGTACTTATTAATGCCTTGTTCTGCATGGCCTTATTATACAACCAGTAAGCCATTAACTAAGAGTCTTCCCTCAATAACCTCAGAATTATTGCTTATTAGTACTGAGTAAGGAAGTTGTTGTATATGAATTATGATCTCAATATGCTTTGTTTAGTATGAACTTAATAAGGTGGTAGTACCCCAAGAATAGTTATTCTCCCTTAATACCACTTAATGAATATGGTCTGTTCTTACATAACAAAACACAAAACTACAAATATTAATAGTGTCCAAATAACTCTAAATTAAGTATTTGTTACTTAAAATATGTTCCCCATACTAAAGTGACATCTTGATCATTACTAATTCACTAATAGTTAAACACTTATTAACCAAAACATGTTCCCTAATCTAAAGTTGCCTCCTTTTCACAACTAGTTAATATGTTATAGCACATAACTATCCATCCATCCATTATCTATACCGCCTATCCCTTTCGGGGTTGCGGGGGGCTGGAGCCTATCCCAGCTACAATGGGCGAGAGGCGGGGTACACCCTGAACCGGTCGCCAGCCGATTGCAGGGCCACATGAAAGGACAAACAAAAATTCACACTCACACTCACACCTACGGACAATTTAGAGTCATCAATTAACCTAATGAGCATGTTTTTGGTCTGTGGGAGGAAGCCGGAGTACCCGGAGAGAACCCACGCATGCACGGGAAGAACATGCAAACTTCACACAGAAAAGCCCCGTCTGACCCGGGGATCGAACCAGCAACCTTCTTGCTGTGAGGCACGTGCACTACCTGCTGCGCCACCGTGCAGCCCATAGCACATAACTACTGTAATAAAAAATTGATGGGTTACACCTTTGAAAAATTGATCTATCTATAGGTTCCCTCTCATTCAGTGGTAGAATAACAAAGACAGCACAAGTACAAATACCTCATTTATTAAACCACTGGTTCAGGTTTTCCCAAGGCTGACAACAAATACTGCTCGAACAGGTAATGGGGTCTTCCTGAAATTTCAAATTCTGACAACTGTATCAGTGTATGCAAATATGTCATACAGGTACTCTATTGTTGAAAAACACTGCACAATATAAAGTACAAAAATACAAAAAAATGAAATCTAAAAAATATAAAACCTGCACAGCTCAATATGACTTGTCAAAGGTTAGAACAAATGTACTGAACTGTACAAACATTGCACTTCCACAGCCTAAACTTGCCTAAAACTATAATTACCGCATCAGGTGATTTATTCCCCTGTGCACAAATATTTCACTTTTCTAATACAATAGAACAGAATTTTAACTGAACAAAGAAACTCACTTAAGTCTTAATATTTCATCAACAAGGGGAGGAGTTGACCTTTGGCCTTCATGTCCTCTATAATGCTCTTCTTCTCAGAGGTTATGTGCGTTGCACACCTCTTAGCAAAGGACTGCAGGGTCTCCGTTGCAGGATCATACTTCAGGGTGTTGAAGGTTACAGGATCCACAATGTTGAGCTCTGCAATTGGAGCAGTCATCTTGATGGTTCCCCAGTCAACGCCATTGATTCTGAAGGCTTCAGTCATGGTGCGGACTTTTCTTAAGCTTTTCAAGACTTTTTTATATCTGCTGATAACCTCAGCTGGCCCTTTCACTGAAAAATATATTACAAAAACAAAGAACATGAGAAATGGGCACAAACCACGGCTTAAGGTCAGCTGAAATTGCTCAAACTGGTCACTTCTCCTTTGATAAAAGTATGAAGCATATTCTAGGAATTGAAGAATCTGCTCATCTCCTGATATGATTTCGCGCACAATATGTGGTTCAGAATCCAATACAAAAATGATACTCCGTAAGATCTGTTTAGTTGGTAAGTCTTATGGTTCCAAATTATGTTTAATTCTGAGAGACAAATCTTTCTAGCAATACATTTGATGTTGGATAATAATTAGTGTGAATGCTGCAAAATAAAATGCAGAATTGACCAAACAATTCTGCATTAGAACAAAGAAACTCACTTAAGTCTTAATATTTCATCAACAAGGGGAGGAGCTGACCTTTGGCCTTCATGTCCATGATAATAGCCTTTTCTCAAAGGTAACAGTACATTTATAGTGTCAAAACTTTTGAGTGGTAGTATAAACATCAACTTGATATCTTTATCTACATTTCAGACAGGTTTCATACTGGATATTTTTTCCTAATGTCATGCAAAAGCATTCCAAGTGTTCCGTTACTGTGATGGTTTCCATGCCAATAAGTCCACTCAATTACATCCAAGTGATCCCTCAACAGTTTTTGTGTGCGGTTCCCTCTTTGTCTCCAGATAGTTGACTTGCAAATACCCCCAAAATCTCTCCAGGTGCACCTGTAACAGGGTCAACAAAAAAATCTTGATGGTTGACAGTCAGGTGATTGTAGCCTTTATCCTGAAGACAGCGGTAAGACCTCCACCCATCTGAAATGATGGAGCTTCCATGACGAACATGCTTCTTTATTAGAGGCAAGAGATGCCTGGCTGAACGGTGACGCACAATCTTAAGAATGGGTCTCCTCCTGTCATCCTTAATCCCTAGCATTCCGAACACCCAGGAACTCCTGTTGCTTGCCCATCCTCTGTTGTACTGAAATTCACAAGAGCAAATACTTAAAAAGACGAAGACAATGATTCTGCAATAATGGTTGGGAAATGGGAGAGAATAAATCATAAGTCAAAAATTCAAAAGTTCTCTTTAGCTTTGGAGTAGTTGTGCATGTTTACAAATATTAAACTGTTCTGGGGTGTAGGAATAATGTAGTTTCTTAAAACCGACATTCCCCTCGATTGCATCAATGAACTACAATGTATCTTATTCCATAATGCAGTAGTTCGAGATACAGGAGATACACCTCCAAGCACCTCAGGCAAAAACAGGTTTTAAATGTATGTATATTGTCTCTACTGACAGTAGCTGAGTTTAGCACAGACTTAACCAACATCAAATACACGTTTTTAAACACAAAATCATGTATTTGGCATCAAAGTAATACTCATAAGTGTAACTTTCATACCTTTCTTTTATGGCCAAATTTGCTTTCATCTATCATAACAATCTCTGCTCTTTGTCCAACAGTCTGCTTGCCTCTTTTTCTCATTCTTTTCATTCCTGATTTGCAAACTCTCCGCAGCTTGTCTGCAAGTTTACTCAGAGTTGCAGAACTCCGAGTAATTCCTTCCTGCAGCATGTCCACTTGCCTCAGTCGAAGGCCTTGGGCAAATCTGTAATAGATCAACCAGATAAATACTTCAATGACACAATTTAGAAGTGGGTGGTTAAAACCAATTTCTTAAACTGTCATTAGTCTTTTTATAACCATAATTATAACCATAATTTCTCATTTGCAGTCCCAGACACAGCAGATACTCCTGAATATAAGAGTGTATTTAACCTGAAACAACAAATCTCAAAAGCAAAGTAGGGTGAAGAACATTCCCTATATAAGAGGAGGAATGGAATAAAACCCCAAAACAAATGACATCTGCTGTATCTTTGAAGAGTTTTAAGAAAAAAACAAAAAATGGATACTGAGTAAATTAGCACAGTGAGGTGTCTGTTTAAAAAAGTTAAGTTCTTTTGAGACAATTTTCAGGAACCACCTAAAACCTAAAAATCCACAAGACTTTTGTACTACATTGGACTCTACTTAATAAATAAATAAATAAATAAATTCGACTGATATTCAGAATTCTTCCCATATACTGTATAAACTCATGTCTCGTAAGCACTGGCTCTTATAGGACCCATCCCAACCAACAGTATAGTGAGAACATTGAAAGAAAACATTATGGTCTGAGTTAGAGTTTGTCTTTGATGGCTTTTGTTATTATACAATGTGAAACCACGCACCTGTAGATGTAATGCATCCACGTTTGCAGTCGAAGGTGCGATTTCTCAAATATGGAGCCACTTCGGATGGACCTCGATACCGATTTCCCTTTGTGACAGGAATCTCGGCAAATCCTGATGATTAAATCCAAAGGTTAATTTATAAAAATAAAAACCCATGATACTGTACTGATTTCACTCAATAAAAATGTAACATAAATGAAGATGAAGAGGGGGACATAGATATTTACGTATAGGTGTTGAAACAGCTAAGCTTGGGATTGTACAAGGTGCACTGTACTCTGTAGCCCTTATGATTCCCTCCCCCCATGCAATCTCAAAGCACAACAGAACAGTCCCATTTCTAGGCCCACATGACAATAGTAAGTAATATCTACAACTGTTACACCTTAAATCGGGTTAGACATTTGAATAAATTTCGCTGTGTCTACTCTACTTATCACTGTGCCACAGCACGAAAAGGGTTCTCATCCCTGTGTATGTACAAGTTTAAAGTCAAGCTGATTGAATAATAATAATAAATAGGTGAACAATATGACCAGGAATGTGATCTAAAACTGTTAAAAAAAGGCATTTTTCATTTCTGATATTGTACATTCGTGGAAACATGAGCAGCCCTATCTCTAGCTACCAAATAAACAGTAGCTTACTTAAAAATTTTAATTTGCAGCTGTGTGTGTGATTTGTATTGTGACTTTGTAATGACTTATGTGTACACTACTCATAGCTTCTGTATTAAAAACATTGTCGTAAAACATAGGATTTGGCACTGAATTCTAGCAGATCTTAGATGGCTGCATGCTGCACACTCCCCTATGCTTACACACAGAAAATTAATAAATACAGCACACGTCAGTTGTTCTACTCACCATGCTGCCTCCTTTTTGTCGTAGGGCCGTTTCAACTTCATAACATGAGAGCAAGCTTGTAGTTTTCTTTGGGGCACTGTCTAAAATGTATTCGACTCAAAAATTCGTAACCCAACATCTTCTTCTCATAATTTCTTTTTTTTTTATCTCATACCATGGCGATTTTTTTTTTACTATGGATATATACGTACAGTCTATGGTTTCAACGTAGCAGTCCTGCTTCAAAAAAGGCGCAAAGTGACCCACTTTATAGAGTAATGACTGACATAAGAATCTACCAATCCGTAGCCGTGCTACTCCGATGTGTTGCTCTCATCCAATCATTGACTGTTCCTCCGCCGTCATGTGACATCCTCATCCAATCGTCCAAGCCACCACTCACGTTAAAGATCCGGAGAAGGTGGGTATTTGACGTTTCGTTCATAGCTTGGAAAGTGAAGAGGAAAATTCGTGTAACAAAAATGGTAAGTTAAGCGCTAGCCTGTTAATTAAAAGTGTCCCTGAGTTTTGTAAGCACATCATAACACCCGTCCCCGGGCAGTTTACATAGTTAAAGAGTATTAAACCCTCCCGTTTATCTTCAGTGTCTAGGCTAATTAGCTAATGTAATGTTAAGCTAGCTGAGTGCAGGTGCGTAATGCTTTAACTTAACTCCAGAGATGGGGTCTCCAGTCACCGTGACTTGGACTCGAGTCGCTATTTTGTTGACTTTTGACTTGACTTGACAAAAAATAACGCCACAGCTGAATTTCTCACCGGCACGGCATCAGCTCAATTTTTTTTTTTCCCGGACTTTTTATGCATTTATTTTGAAAGGACCACTGGAGAGAGAGTGAGAGGGGGGATAGAATATAAAATATCAAATTATTATCTAAAACTATTTGGTATGAGTGCAGACTGAGAATGGTGTTGTCATGATAGATAGAGTAGATTTTCCTCTTCTCTTCTCTTCTCTTCTCTTCTCTTCTCTTCTCTTCTCTTCTCTTCTGATATATTGTCTACACTTTATTTAGATTAGATTCTGCAGGTGAAATTGCAATAATAACGTGACTTGACTTGGACTTGACTTGATCTATGCAGGACTTGACTTAGACTTGACGTGCCCAAAGAAAAATGACTTGTGACTTACTTGAGACTTGCACATGGTCCCATCTCTGGTATGAACCACATTTTGTAATGAACAAGAAATTATGCACTATGCAGTCACTGAACAAGAAGAGCTTTTGAATCTTGTGTAGATTATTATTAAGTTACATTTTGCCGCTTATAGTGACATTAATTTTTTTATATTTTTACAGCCTAAGGCCAAGAAGAAAATGTCCCTAAAAATCCCTAAAGATGACTCGATGACAGAGGAGACCAAAAATGATCTGGATGGTAAATTTTTCTTTGTTAACTTTAAAGGAACTGTATTACTTAAATAATTATCTTGTCCAAATGTGTTTAAACGTTTAAAGTCATCTATTTATATGTTATATTTATACATTTTGTTGTACCTATGCCATTCTGTAGGTCCTGAAGATAAAGGAGATAAAGGCTCTGCTCCAATTTGCAGCAGCATAAGCAGCATTGGATCAGGTAATGATTTCTCATTTTCTAGCAGTGTATCTTTGTTGTCTAAACTGAGTTTCATTTTTTGCGTGATTTTTCAGTTGTAGATTCTGAATATACTGGGAATCTGATGATAAATAAAAATTAAATGTCTAAAGTCAAAAATATGGTTTTCATCAAGAGTAAAGCTCCATTTTATTTTGCAGCATTCACACTAATTATTATCCAACATCAAATGTATTGCTAGAAAGATTTGTCTCTCAGAATTAAACATAATTTGGAACCAAAAGACTTACCAACTAAACAGATCTTACGGAGTATCATTTTTGTATTGGATTCTGAACCACATATTGTGCGCGAAATCATATCAGGAGATGAGCAGATTCTTCAATTCCTAGAATATGCTTCATACTTTTATCAAAGGAGAAGTGACCAGTTTGAGCAATTTCAGCTGACCTTAAGCCGTGGTTTGTGCTCATTTCTCATGTTCTTTGTTTTTGTAATATATTTTTCAGTGTATAATAAGGCCATGCAGAACAAGGCATTAATAAGTACTTAATAATGACTAATTAAGAGCCAATATGTTGCTAATTTGCATGTTAATAAGCAACTAATTAATGGTGAATAGGTGTACCTTAAAATAAAGTGTTACCGGTATTTTATTTGGGAAAAAAACATGGCTTCAAATATGCTTTGGCTCCTTACTTGCCTATCATATGCCATGACAATCAAGCCTGCTAAAAGTGACACACAAACAACCAATCATCTAACACATGTGCTCGCTGCCTGGCTCATTGAAACAGCCTATCATATCCCTGAACGCTCCGAGTGAGAGGCAAACAGCTAATCATTTAACAGCTGTGTAGTTCGGTTACAGCATCGCCATGTGTGTTTGTTCACATCAGAACAGCATGTAGTGAGAGCATGAGCGCTGAGGGAGAGGGAATTACAAACAAAAAAGGAGGTGTGTTATTTAGGGTACAAAGTAAAGGTAACCGGTAGACTACTAATGTCTGCCCCAATTCTGAAGCAGCGGCGGCAATAATCAAGTAACGGTTAACACAGCGGAAACCCAGCATCATAACAGTAAACTCTCTCACATTATCACACACTTTCACTGTCTCCCCTTTCTCTTTGGTGTCCGCTCCACACTCCCTGTGTTCACATACCTGCATTAGGAGACGAATTCACTGACCCTCGCAAATCACAATCACTCTCATTCACCTCGGACCCCACCCGCTACACACCGTCACTGTTCTGAAACCGGCCCGTGGTGCAAAAAATATTAATTTAGCCGATGCGTTTAACTGCCGTCGGATCGAGGAAAAGGGGAGCATGATAAAATGGCAAGACTCAAGTTACCAAGGGAGTAGGTTTGATTTTGAGATTGGTGGGGACACAAAAGTGCTCCATGGCAGCACTCGTGAAAGTTTAAGTTTTTTTTACATTAGCAAACATAATTTCACGTCATGCAGATGTTATAGGTTAAAGCAACTAAAATGAAAGGCAAGGAGGCAACTTCGAAGAGTTCTCATCTTTACTCTTTAGTGCAGGCTGTAGTGCAACTGTGCATCATACTGTCAATTAACATGGCCTACTGTCCACCAACAACATCAGAAATATATAAATGCAAAACAACATTGTAAATAGGCTAAACATAATGAACTGTAATAATGAAAATGAAATGCAGCAGCAGCAGTAGTGTCCATCAACAACATCGGAAATACATAAATTCAATACAACATTGTAAATAAACATGAACTGTAATAATCCTTTCCCCGACTTGTGTTTAAATCACTCACAATTTCTCCCTTCATGTACTTCTTTCTATTGCTGCTTTTGTACTGTAATTGTGTTTGTCACTAACACTCAAATACAAGCAGATTAGTGTCCACTGGTCGCTCCTCCTCCATCTCCTCCAACCTCTCTGCTGTCTGTCACCTTACAAAAATATGTTGATGTATGACATGAACAGATACATTACGGATACAATGATCACAGAGCTTGATGGTACAGTTACTGCCTGAGCAAAAAGGCTTTTACTAAATATTAATATTACTAAATATTAATTAATTATATATATTATAATTGTAAAATCACATGATCATCCAGTGAGGATTTATTGTATTTCCACCACAAATTCTTTTCATTTGTATTTTTAAACCGTTGCTCACTTCCACACAAATACATGAAAATATTAATTTATTTATTTTTTAAAAAGTGTTTCTTTTTGGCAATAAATATTCTCTTTTATTCAATATCTATATTGTTGAGCCTCTATACAACCTTGAAGTAACTTACACTTTGACTCCTAAAGAAGTCTCTTATATCGACTTTTCTTCATCCTTCAAATCCTACAGCACACAAGCATGCACACACGTACACGCACGCAAACAGACACAAACACAAATGTAAATGACACCACTAAATAAACTCCGTCTATCTCGTGTGACCCAGGAACAACAATTGCCGAACATGTTGACAACTTACACTCGCAGATAACATGCACTTGCCTCTCCTCCGGTCCAACTAGCAGGTTGTGTGTAGCTTTTACAAGCAGAAGGAGTGACAGCGGGGACAGCCAATCACATGTAAGAAACCGGAAACTGCGAGAAACCGGCAGCCGATCAGGGAGCGATATTCAGGTTAGAGGCGGGACTTTTAGCAGAGACCGACATTTCACCCTTTGTGTGCCATCGTCATTGACTAAACATTACGGTCAGCGGTTGTATTGATAGTGACCACACAGTAGCAGCTGAATATTTCTAGGGACGTGTCCCTAGCGTCCCTACCCAATTCTACGCCCTTGCAAGTTACAAGTGAGATGCGGCTGTGAAAACATAGCGGCGGGTCAGAAACAAGGAAGACAAGACTTTGCGCTTGTCACCCGGTTACATTATGACATACGTATTAAATACAAGTTTTGATAAGTTACCCCAAATATTTAAGCCTCTTATCGTGGAGTTTCACCGTGCCTCACTCACCTCTGCTGCAGGGACAACTCGGTGTGTGTGTGTGTGTGTGTGTGTGTGTGTGTGTGTGTGTGTGTGTGTGTGTGTGTGTGTGTGTGTGTGTGTGTGTGTGTGTGAAGCGCGGGCCTGCCTGCAGCAAGACGTATTCAAGCAATACAGTAAAAGGGGCCTTATCACACTAAATAATAAGCGTAAACGCGTATTCTTTCATGGCATGACTTAACAACAACATTAGCAACGACATAAACTTTGCACTTGTCAAAAGGAAGCAACGAAAGCATAGCCCTCTGCAAGTCAAATAAATGCAAACCTGGTTTAGCTAGCGTTAGCATTAGCACACAAAACACAAAGACAGTCTTTAAGATAATTTTAGTTGTCTATCCTGTAACTAATCATAACTTTGCCTGGCAAGCCCACACTGCCACTAAAACATCTCAATTTTGAATTCTTACCTTGTTTTAAAGAGTTTCCGCGCACGACAGACGGTAGACACCTTCGCTGCGAGGGACCAGTAATGGCGGACTGTAAACTCAAAAAGAGCGCGTCACGTGGTCACGTGACAAGGAAAACTCCGGTTTGAAGTGAAAATACCATTTAAGTAGAATTGATTCGTTTCATTTTGTCCAGGAGGAGTGTCGTTTGCTTTGAAGCAAACTGGAAAAATCACATTTAACCTGGAAACCATGAATTTCTCATTAGACCAATTAAAAAATGCACTTTAAAGGAATGACACAGTTGTTTCACTTTTTTCAGTGTGGGGAAATCAAAGACGAGCTAGCTGTACGGGAAGAGTGTAACTCATTAAACCAACTCTCTAGTGTGTGTGTATTGAACGGTTTTTGCCATCCGCCAGTTTTGTACTGAACAATTTTTCTGTTGCAAGCGTGAATAAGTCTTGCCTCTCCCTTTTGGAGTTTTTTCTGTTGTATTTGTAGTACTTTGAGTTTCCCGTTGTGGGGATTTTTTTGTTGTACTTTGTAACTGAATAAACTGGTGATTCGAGACTTTGCAATCTTGGGTTCAGGCCTTGATTTATCACACGTAACAATTAGTGTAGAAACATAAGCCTCTTTATTGATCCTCTGTCATCTTATCTGCTTGCATTGTGTTCAACCAAATATTTACTTTGTCTATGTCATTATCTGATGAGCTGCAGTACTAGTGTGTGGGGGTAAATGATGCCTGTGTGCTTGTGGTGTTCAGTGGCCTGTGTGAGTGTGTCTCACGCAGGCCACATAAAACATGTCAGCTAGGAATCCAGGGAGTGACAGTGGAACTTAATGAGTTGTTATTTATTCATGGAAATGCATCCTCTGCATCCAGTCTTCTTCAGTTTATTTTAGCATGTATTGGGCTGGTGGTGCACATGGAAATACCGTGGATAGGTTAGATGGGCAATGATCCAGGGAACAGGACAGGGGAGGGAGTGAGAAAATGACTGACTGTAACATTATAGAATATTGTATCCAGTGTTAACAGACTTTTCAACACACTTTGTGAACCCTGATTTTCCCTTTCAATTTTCATTAAATGTGATATGAAAAGTATTTTTTCCCCAAAATTGTGACAATGTTGTTTATTTATTCTGTTTATCTTGAGGGAGAAGGAAGGAAGAGAAGAAAGAAATTGTAAATACATTTTGTTGGCTTAAACAATGCTAGGCTGCCTAGCATGCCTGACACCCCATCCACCCCCCCACCCCCCTCCGTTGTTTTTCCTACATCATGTTATGTCATGCATTATGTGTCCCTTTCTATTCTCAGGAAGATCACACACATACACAAACATTGATAAAAACAATGATACACAAAAAATAATCCACTGTTTTTATACTGCTTACTGCTTTTATAATTAGAAAACACTTGACATCTTTGAAAGTACATAAAAAGATAACTGATTTCAAGTCCACTGCTTTAAAAAAAAAAGTACAGTACCAAAACCAAAATGAAAAGGAATAAAAAATCTATTTACAGTGTGGTTTGTCAAAGCTTGGGGACTGATTGAAAAGCACAACTATAAGGACTGCATTTACACATTCACATGGAGTCCTCATCAGCTGGAGGATGTTAAAGTCAATTCAAATGTGAGTGAAATATTCTACATGACAAGAACACAGGCAACATACAGTAGGTTGACAACTTGTGTTTCACTTTCACATAAACAATGAAGACAAGAGGATGAATTTTTGTAGACAAAAAAACCTCAGGAGGAGACCCATCGCGGCATTCTTTTTTTCTTTTTATCTTTTCACAGTGAATGCAAATAACAAATATGCTGAAATATTCTAAATAAATTATTTGCATAAATAAGATCAATGATGAATGAACTACAAGAGTTGTTAGTCAGAGCTGCTTTGGCACATTTGCAAACTTACAGTACTGTGATAATTAGGTCGAAATAACAGCTCTGATTTGTTATACTACATGTTATGCCAATTCAGTTTTGCCCATTGCAGCTCCAACTTACAAGCTACAACCTAGAATATCCCTCTTAAAGGGATGGTTACAGCCAGCATTTAAAATAGTGATATTTTGTGGCAAGGTCACTTAATTCCTATGGTAAGGCTGTGATTAGTGGATTTGCTCAGAGAGACAAGTAAATCAGTGCAAATGTTTCATTACGTGTTTAACTTTGACCAGTTGTTTGCTTCTAAGCAATACTGATGGAGAGCTGCAGAGTCTAAAATGCAGCAAGCTACGCTATGGTGGACCATTCACTATCTATCCTTTTCTCCTCCCTCCTTTGTCTGAGTATAACCTGCTCCACAGGACAGGAATAGTTTACAGACAGTTATGAAACAGGATTTGAATCTACAAATGCATCTTCTAGAAACTGTATGTATATATTGCCCTGTTAGTGACCAAGCTAAGCAAGCTTACGTGTTTGGAGAGCTTTTTTCCCTCTTCAGTGACAAGAAACTAGAGAGAAGCTTGGAGAGCTATTGTGACTGACTATTGCCAGCATGTTACTGGTTGGCTGGTGTGTCAGATGTATAATAGTTTACAAACTAGTCCTGCGAGCAGTCATTATGCCATCATCCTGTTTTGTGCTGTAGTTTGGACTTGGACATAGAAGGGTTAAATGGAGAGAAAAAGTCATGGCTTTTCTTCCACTAGCTTAGTTTAATGCAATCTCTCTTTCTGCATTTCTTTCACCCATTTTTCTGAAAAAAGTAAACATGTTCATGGGGTTTCCTTTCATCTTCTAAGACAAATTGGCATTCGCTACAGCAGTTGCCAAAAGTTTAACGATTTTTTTTTTTTTTTTTAGCATTCAAAAAGCTACAGCTCCCACAATATACCAGTGCAGGCATTCGCATCATCGTAAGTTGGTTTCATTCATATCCATAAAAGGCATTTTTTTCAACATTTTAACTCTAATATCTGCAACAAAATGTTTTGTCCACTCTGTCCTATCGTTATTACAGACATATTTAACAACAGATGGCCGAGGGCTTTTGAGAATGAAAAGAACAATATTATACTGTTCTTTGTCTTATAAAATTAAAGCCTTTATCTAAATATAAGGAGTAAACCACACAACATACTCTTGAGAAAGGCTTTATTCCAAGGTTGGAGTTCTTGTTATTTGTGTTATTACAAATGTCAGTGTGATTTTGAATGAGGTTCTCTTACTTGTGGGACAGGATGTTCGGTTGTCTGCTTTTACTTTACTCTATAGAAGTGATGGTGCAATACAACTAAAAAGCTACGATAGCTTCCTCCATTTTGGACTTTTCTGTGTTCCATCAAAGGTCAGCATTGTAGACACAGTTTATTCAACTTCACCAAAGTTGAACTGGAAACAAAACATTTGTGCAGCTGTACTTCTCCCCTGTGAGGCAATTCTATGAGAAATAACTGATTATGTTCCAAACATTTGCAATTTTCAGTGTTGTTGTGACCAGGCCTTTATTGTGTCAACACATACTTTCAAAACTTGTTTTGGTGGAACAAAAGCACTAAGCTCTTTCTACTGAACTCTGGCATACAGAGCAATCAAACCAATGTATACATATATATGGATCTATATCACGTAGATCCAAAACCCATTGTGTCTTCTCTGTCTTACCACTTTTAAATACAAGCCAATGACTGGTCATAAATCTCTTGTACATGTGTCCAAGGTGCTATCAAAAATACATATGTGCTTTTCTAATTGAAAATATATTTGTGCTGCTGTTGTGACCCATTAATATAAGTGCCTTTAGATACTCTTGCCTTAAAATATGACCTACCATATGAAAATAATTTGGCTTCATTACTACTGGCCTGGAGATCTTGTACAGTAAAAGACCATGGCTTTGTCAGTGGGTAAAACATAAAGCAGTGTACCACTAGCCATCTTCCAGTAATGGGGAAAGAACATAAGTAGTGGATGGATATAAATGTCTTTTTCCACATCATAACAGCTTCATTCACATGGCATGTAATATAAACCGTACAGGTCTCAGCTGTTTCACTGTCTTTTCCAAAGAAAACTACGTAAAATATAAAACAGAAATGCCATCAGACTTCCACAGATACTTGTAGAAATGTTTCCTAGTAAAAACTTGTGTGGCACTGCCCTCTCATACATTCAGATACACACAAATGCAATCACAGGAGGATTTTCTTCCAAGAGAGCAGCACATTAGAAGTTATCATGTACTACAGAAAGTGCTGTGTGTGTGTGTGTGTGTGTGTGTGTGTGTGTGTGTGTGTGTGTTTGTGTGTGTGTGTGTGTGTGTGTGTGTGTGTGTGTCTGTCTGTCTGTCTGTCTGTCTGTCTGTCTGTGTGTAGTGTGCATGTGTGGAGATTTCTTTAAACCTTTAAAAAAAAGTAACAAAGAACAAATCTCATTGACATTAAAAATTTCTTTTTCTACACTGTCCTGACCAAGACAGGCAGCAGAACAGCATGCATGAGACATGAAGGTATCCTGGAGCTGTTTGAGTTAGAGCATCTGTATTCATTTTGTGTGATTGCATGTGAATGTTTGTACGCTTGTGTATGTATGCATATATGTGTATGTTGGTGGGTGATGTCATTATGGCTGAGAGAAGGCTATTGGTATAGAGGAGACACCCCCATCACCATCAAAACATGCATTCAGACAAAAGGTCTTCACAGGTCCAAAATTTTGTGCACGAACCCCAAAAAACCCAGAAATGTACTACCCAGAATCCTAACAGACACTTTTCTTATTTGAAAGTTGGGATGTGTCTGGGAGACAGAGACCCGATCTGCACTGACATCACAGCTGATAATTATTAACAAGCTAATGCTAATTTACAAATTTTTTCAAAACAAAAGTCTGTGTCTTTCCTAAAGTTAGCAGTCTTCTCTCATGTCTGGCTGTGATAATCCATCCTCCTTGCCAGAAAAGTAGTCCAAGTTATCTGTTATCTGTCTTGCTGATTGAAATAGCATGGCCAATCCACTCGTTATTTCATCTTAAAGGTGCTATTGATTCCTTTTCATCAAGCATAAAAAAACATAATTTCTACTGTTTTCACTTTTTAACTATAATAGCCACTGCTCATTTGTTGCCATGGCTGCTAACATTAGCACTTGCTTGTGCAGGTTATCTGGTACCACCTTGTTGCCACAGATGCACTTTGCAGTTTGCTTGCAGTTGCTCTTGCCTACACAAACATGCACGTACGCACGCACGCAATTAGACAGAATTTTAGACAGACTGTGGTAAAGGATAGGACCAGAATCGTACCCAACTGACCATGCAAAACATGGACCCATCCCAGCAGGATGGTCTCGGGTCTTAGGGTTCGAATGGCTCCATGAAGACCTCAAATTCAGACATTCTGCACTCAGCAGCACCAACACATACAAACACACAGTCGGACACTCAGCTATCAGTGGGTCTCTGACATCATAACCTGGCATGCAGGTTGACAATGACGCCATCTTCAGGCAGGTCTTTGACAGGCAGGTCACTAATGTCTCCTACTCCATGGTCAGTGCTTTCACAGCTGCTTTGAGGTGACTCAGGAGGAGGCTGGTAGAGGATGCTGGCTAACAGGAAAAAGATTGTTCCCAAAACCTGAAAAAGAGGAGGTTGGGTGATATTGAGGAGGGAAAGTCAACAATTCGGCTAATGTGCACAAGTGTTTTTATTATTAGTGATTCCTATTATGATATACTGTATACTTTATATATGCTGCCATGTATTTATTATTAGTAATATTTCTATTATTATTACATCTGTTACTATAATTGTTGGTGTTATTGCTGTGCCTGTCTCTCTGTCTTTCTTTCAGTCTAAATCCAAACTTTGAATGGCTGCACACCCAGAGCCTGATTCTGCTCAAGGTTTTAAAAGTAAGTTTTTCCCTATCCCTCACAAGCAGAATTTTTCAAGTACAATAAATTAGATCTTAAGATTGAATGTAAGACTACAGTAAATTGCCTGTTAGCATTACCTTATAAATGATGCCAGCTACCAGTGTGTACTGGCTCATGGCTGAGTTCTGATAGAGGTAGCAGGAGCCCTGCTCACCACACTGATCCTGCCACAGTAAGCAGGAAATGTCAATCACAGAGCCAAATGCTATGGGTCCTGGAATACCACCTGTGGTGAAACAACAACACAGATTGGTCAAAATCATGGCATTTCATAGAAAGCAGAATGGGAGCCAGAGCCTTTAGCTATCAAGCTCCTCTCCTGTGGAACCATCTTTCAGTCTTTGTCTGGGAGGCAGACACCTTCTCTGCATTTAAGAGTAAGCTTAAAACATTACTTTTCTATAAAGCTTGTAGTTAGGGCCGGCTCAGGCTTGCCTTGGACCAGCCCTTAGTTATGCTGCCATAGGATTAGACTGTCTGGGGCATTCCAAAGATACACCGAGCTCCTCTGTTATTTTCTCCCTCTCTCTCTCTCTCTCTCTCTCTCTCTCTCTCTCTCTCAACCTGCATGCTTTTATGACCTACCAAGGCATGTCACTAATTTAGCTCCTTCCCTAGAGTCTTTGTGCTTTGTCGTCTTGCAGGTTTCCATCAATAGTGGTTGAACGTGTATCGTGGATCATAGTTACATCTCTTGACATGGCCCTGCCTAACATCCACTGCAACTGTTGCACCTATTAGTGCTGTCTTATATACATATACTATCTGTTACTAATACGTATATATATCGCATACATACACACATGTCCCTGTCCCAGTCTCTCTCTCACTAACCCAACCAGTCGAGGCAGATTGCCGCCCACCCAGAGCCTGGCTCTGTCTGAGTATTCTGCCTGTTAAAAGGAAGTTTTTCCTCACCACTGTCACCAAGTCAGTATATAGTTTGGTCTGTACCAGCTCTATATGGAAAGTGTTCTGAGACAACTTCTGTTGTGATTTGATGCTATATACTGCTATATATATTAAGTGAGCTTAATTGAATTTGCGTGGAGACATTTAAGTGCATTGGTAGTGATTACGAGGTTAAAAGTGAAAAAGTAAACTTAAATAAAGTAAAAGAATACAATGTACCTACCAAATGTGCGCACCACAATCCACTGGATACCAAGTCCAAAGGACCTCTGGCTGTCTGGCACACACCTACACAACATAGAGCTGGTCAGACATGCAGGCATACTGGATCTCAAACATCATTGTGATATAGGCTAACACTTGCTCCTTTTGCTTCATATGTTTTGTCTATTCCTCTCTGACCAACAACATTGGGATTTGAAACTCAGGGGACTTATGTGGTAAAATCCAAAGGCATGTGGCCTCTAACACTCAGGGGCACAAGCTTGTCCGTTGATTGGACTTTTCTGAATTTCCTTAGCAACGTTTCCATATAAAAGGCTATAACTTGAACATAAGGATGGATTTCCTTGATTACCAATGCAAGGGTCTGACGTTGCCTTCTGGTCAGCTTTGAATGGCCACTAACATTACTATTTCTATGGTTCATTCATCTATTGCATGCTTCCCTGCCAAACTCCAGTTCTGCAATCATTTATTTGCTTAATATCTCATCTTTGTGTGTTTAGCTAACATTTTATTGTTTTTAAATATTTCTACATTCTTTGTAAAAAGTGACAGTAATAAATGTTTAATATATAAAGTCATTGCCCTTGCTTCCTGTGACGTACTTTCAGTCACTTAACATATCCAATTACTTTTTCTTCTTTCTACCTAAAGAGTGTGCACCAGCTCTATGTACAAGTGTCCTGATGCAACTTGTGTTGTGACATGGTGCAAGAAAAATAAAAATTAATTGAATTGAAGTACCTCAGTTCAAGTGAATTCTTTAGCAAAATTTATTTAAGGGTTAGAAAATCTTGAATGAGAAATGGTTCTGAACATACGGTCTACTGTTTACATTTATTTAGCATTTGAAACTAAACAATTTTTTTTGCTGTAAATACTTGTTTATGTACTTAGTTATATTGTATTTTTCTTATATTATTCTAATATTATATACTATATTTCCGGACTATAAGTCACTTTTTTTTTTTCGAAGTTTGGCTGTTCCTGCAACTTATAGTCAGGTGAGACTTATCAAAATATCAAAATATATGTATCTTCCTCTGGAGTTGGAGTTGTTCAGAAGCAACACCGAGGATGAAGAATTCAATGGATTCAGTGATGTGGAATGAGATTGGAAGCTTGGTAAACTTGCTTACTGGTAACGTGCTTGTTGAACTCTCTGGCTTGTTATGTTTATTTAGCCTATTCAGCCTCCCAGGTATGTTCTTTATGCCATTGTGTAGCTGAATAACTGTTAATGGGTTATGTTAACATACTGGACACCTATTCAGCCTGTTGTTCTGTGTGCTATTGTGTAGTTGAATATGTGAATATGAGTTTGTCCCTTCTGTGTGTTGGCTTTGTCTTCAGGGGATATCTTATAGTCAGCTATTACATTATCAATGCGTTATGGGGCAATTCAACATGTATGCCACAGGAGAGTTGTCTGTTTATCAATTCATCCATCCATTATCTATACCGCCTATCCCTTTCGGGGTTGCGGGGGGGCTGGAGCCTATCCCAGCTACAATGGGCGAGAGGCGGGGTACACCCTGAACCGGTCGCCAGCCGACTGCAGGGCCACATGCAAGGACAAACAAACATTCACACACACACTCACACCTACGGACAATTTAGAGTCATCAATTAACCTAATGAGCATGTTTTTGGTCTGTGGGAGGAAGCCGGAGTACCCGGAGAGAACCCACGCATGCACGGGAAGAACATGCAAACTTCACACAGAAAGGCCCTGCCTGACCCGGGGATCGAACCGGCAACCTTCTTGCTGTGAGGCACGCGCACTACCTGCTGCGCCTCCATGTTCCTTTATTCGTCCCTCGAGGGGAAATTCCGAATTTCACAGCAGCATCAATAACAGAATAGAATATTAAAAGAATATTAAAAGACAAAGTGCATGCAGTTTGTCACTATGTCACTATGCCTGGGATTATCATCTCCTGTTGTTGTATATGTTTTCCAGTTTCCCTGCTTTCTTATGAGATCCGGTCAATACGATAATGGATGATCTATCTATTTTAGTATGGAATACTGGCGATTTAAATGTACCACATAAACATGCTAGTGTGTCACTGCTTATTTGTAGGAAAGTCAATGTCGCCCTTTTACAGGAAACACATTTGTTAAGTTATGATTCTAAGCACCTGGCAAATCAATTTTATCGTGTCATTGCGTCTTCATCAGTCAATACGAAAACTAGGGGAATGGCAGTTGTAGCTAGATGTCATCTTCCTATCAAAGTGCTGGACATCACAGAGGACACTGTAGGCAGATTGGTTATTGTGAAAGCAGAGCTATATGGACAGAAAATTGCTCTTGCTTCAGTTTATGCTCCCTATAAATTTGAGAAAGATTTTTAGGACTGTTCAACGCAATATATATGACTGAGTATTCAATAGTAGTTGGGGCTGACATGAACGCTGTGTGGGATGTTGCTCTGGATCATTCCCATCCAGGAGCCTCAAGGGAACTAGAGTTGGCTACTGCTGCTCTGCGATCTTGGGTCCAAAGCCTAGGTCTTGTAGATGTTTGGCAATCAGTGAATCCAGCCCTAAAGGACTATTCATTCTTTTCTCACAGGCACAAAACATTTTCTGGAATAGATTTTCTTTTTTCATCCCCCCACCCTTTTCAAAGGATTGATGCTGCTTCCCATTGTTCTGTCAGACCATAAAGCTGCTTATCCAAACGTGCCACTAGATGGCACTTCAATTCTACATTATTAAAGAATGAGGATTTTAAAGTGCAATTCCTTTCTCAGTTGGGAAAGTTCCTCTCTTTTAATGTGGGTTCAGTAGATGATGCTAGGATATTATGGGATGCAGTGAAGGGTTTTATCAGAAGTAATGCTACACTATTTAGTTCTAGTTTGCGTGAAGTGAGATCTGCCAGATTACAAACTCTCGAAGTGGAATTTTCTAGATTTGATTTTCTTTGGCAAAATAATTACTCCTCAGACACAGAGACCAAACGTGATCTTGTGAAAAAGAAATTAACAACATTTTGAAACAGCAATCGGAATTGTTAATACACAGAACTAGACAACGATACTATTTTCATGGGTCCAGACCCAGTCATTTACTGGCCATGAAAATTAGATCTAATGAACACTTTGCAGACATCCCCTCCATTAGATCAGCTGATGGCCTCATTACAATAGAACCCAAACAGATTAATAAAACTTAGAACTTGCATGTTCTTCCCGAGCATGCGTGGGTTCTCTCCAGGTTCTCTCCCACAGACCAAAAACATGCTCATTAGGTTAATTGGTGACTCTAAATTGCCCCTAGGTATGAGTGTGTATGTGCCCTGCGATCGGCTGGCGACCGGTCCAGGGTGTATCCCGCCTCCCACCCGTTGACAGCCGAGCCGTTGACAGCCCGGCCCCCCCACAACCCCGAAAGGGATAAGCGGCATAGAAAATGCAGTCAAATAAATCCCCTGGGTTAGATGGAATACCTCTAGAGTTTTATCATTTATTTTGAGAGAAATTAGGTCCTTTACTTTTAGGCTATGTTCCCACCAAACGCGATAAAACAAGATCGCGCTGCAAGATTACATACAAAGTCAATGCAAAGACGCGATTTGAAGCGTCATTTTGACTGGCGACGCGATGGACGCGATTGCGCGGCGCGATGGACGCGTTGGCCGCGAAAATCGCTCTCATCGCGTCGCCCCATCGCGTGATCGCTTCATCGCTCGAGTTGAAATAATTGAACTTTTGCGGCGGATTCACGTGAAGACGCGCCGCGACAGCCTATCAGTGTTGAGATCGTCATCGACGTGCTGACGTACGGACGTCCTGGTGTTCCCTCGCAAAGTGAAACTGCCAGAAACAATGGAGGAGCTGCTCATCGTTGCCGTCACCGCTCACCCAGGGCTTTATGACAGTTCAGCGTAGCATAGCCCCAGTTAGCATAGCTTGCTTTACTAGCGTACTTGTCTGGCTCATTCAACAATAGCTGCACTACTTTGTGCAGTACAGGTACAGTGCAGCGATGGTGGTTATTTCAGCCATGAGCCGTTTCTCAATACCAAGTACGCCAAGTTCGGACTTACGAACTTTGCAGTTCGGACAGAGCAAGTTCGACTTGGGAGTACAGTCTCTCCAGGACGGGAGAGCGCAGGACTGTCATTGCATGCAATTGGGACGGCAGCGTGCGTCACCATCTCAGCTCGTCCGATAGCAGGACGACACATCTCCGAAAACTTTGGAGCAAATTTTAAACTACGCGCTATCGTGATGAATCGACCACAGATTTTAAATTTTAACATCCACTTTCTCTCATAGAATAATCTTAAAACCACATTCCGGTCGATGAGAGAATGAAATGGTGGAAGAAATGTTGCTGTTGGACGGGTTCGACGCGTGACGCGATGCCAGGTCAAGGGGTTTTTGTACCAGCGTCAAAACTGGAGCGTCTGGCACGACGCGATTTCATTTGAGGCGCGATTAAATAATTTTCATCGCGTTTGGTGGGAATGCAGGGTTAGACATGATAACAGCATCAATTAAGGAAGGCACTTTTTCAAGAGATGTCATTACAGCTCTTATATCACTGCTCTTGAAAGAAAAAGACCCCACGGACTGCGCTAGTTACAGACCCCTGAGTCTGTTAAATGCAGACCTGAAAATCTATGCTAAGCTAATTGCACGGTGTATTGAAAAGTTTATGCCATTTTTTGGTTCATTGTGATCAGGCTGGATTCATAAAGACCAGACTTGCCTCTGACAACATTAGGAGACTTCTTCACGTTATTGATAGTCCCACTGGCTGTGCTGTCCCTTGATGCTATGACGGCCTTTGAGAGGCTGAAGTGGTCCTTTTTGTGGTCTGTATTGGAAACTATGAGGTTTGGCAAAGGCTTGGTCCAGCACTTTCAGCATCTTGGAACTTCTCTGCATTGTATTACAACTCATAATTTTTAGAAATGTATAAAACCATAAAAAATGATATGGAGAGGTGGGCTATTCTGCCTGCTTCACCACAGGCCCAGATTGCTATTGTTAAGATGAATATTTTACCAAGAATTAATATTATTAGCTCAATGATCCCACTCTTCCCTCCCACAGATTATTGGAAGAAACTACACTTTGACATTCCCCAATTTATCTGGAACAAAAAATGTCCCAGACTTAAATTATCCATTTTACAGAGAAGTAGAGGAGGTGGTGGCCTAGCAGCACCTAATTTTAAATATTACTTTTGGTCATTTGTGCTCTGCCCTGTAGTTACATGGTGTGATACTGACACGCCAGTGTCCTGGTGCAGGTTGGAGGAAAAAATATTACAACCATGGAATTTAGAGGGAAGGCACGTGACCTGCAGACAAGATGGCTGCTTAGCGCGATTGCTCTCGCCAACTGTGCCCCAACTTTAACCTATTATCTATCTTCCACTCACTCATAACTCAGCAACCAGTCATTCTGAACGGTTAAACCACTTTTCTATCATGGCGGAAGGTTTAAGAAGCAAAACAACTCAGGAACCCACGAGAGACGAGGAGAAGTTGGAGTCACTTAAGTTAGCTCTGTTTCAACTGTTTCAGACTCGAAGCAAGCATAGCGGAGCTAGAGGACAGATCCCGCAGAGATAATGTTCGCATCATTAACCTGCCTGAAAAAACTGAGGGAGGCAACACTTTGGGCTTTGTCTCATCCTCGCTCCCTAAATGGTTCCCTGCTCTTGCCGGTGAAAAGTTGGAGGTGATGAGAGCTCACCGCATAGGAGCGGAGCGCAACACCGGGGGACCCTGCACGTTGATCTGCAAGATGCTATGGTACACTGACCGCGACCGCATCCTGAAGGCGGCTAGAGGCTCTCGGATCAAGGTCGACGGCAGAGAAATCCGCTTCGCAGCTGACTACAGTAACCACACCATGAAACGGCGCCGCTCATTTTCCCAAGCGATGGAGTCAGCAAGGAAACTCGGGTTCACTCCTTTCTTGATCTACCCGGCCAGGCTGAAGCTGTCCCGCGGATCAGAAGTGCACCTCTTTGAGACCCAACCGGAGGCTGAGGTTTTTCTCAACACACAGACCCAGTGGATTGAAGGACATGATGTGACCTAATTTTGCTGTATGGGCAACCCGCCTCAATAAGGTTTGCTGTTTACTTTATGAAAATGTCACATTTCTATCTGATTAATATTTTCAACTTGTTATAAACTGGATGGATGATGGTTATTTCATAGTGTAACCTATAACGTTAAAGCAATTGCTTGTTGAATTGTTTGTTACACTGAATATTACAACGGAGCAATGGCTAGTGTAGTAGTGTGATAGCCAGCTTTCTCAGTTCAGGTGCCCAGTTAGTGGGTGTTTGTTTAGTGGCAGTTGCCACCCTGTGGGATATATATTTATTGTGTTTTCATTTCGTTATTTTACTTTTTATGTTTGTAACTGTGTGGCAAAATGGGGTTGGGAAAATATGGGTCTCAGTAGTTCTAAAGTTTGTACAACTACAGGAACGTATCCACTTGCCCAGTCTTGTTGGTAAATATGTCTACATTACACGTTGCTAGCTGGAATATAAATGGCCTAAATGGTCCCATTAAACGTTCAATGTGTCTAGATTGGCTTAAGAGACATAAAATAGATGTGGCCTTTATTCAAGAGTCTCACCTTAAACCTGCTGATAAATACAGATTAGTAAATCGACACTACTATACAGCGGCTGCTGCTGCACTCAACTCCAAGAGCCGGGGTGCCTTGGTGTTGTTGAGACGTAGTCTATCCCTAACAATTATTGAAAGCTATGGAAGTGAAGATGGCAGAATTGCATATATTAAAACAAATATTAATGGCTTGAAAGTTGCACTTCTTTGTATATATGTCCCAAACCAGTTTAGTTCAGATTTCTTTGAAGTTATTAGTAAGACTCTGTGTAACCTGCAGGGATATTCAGTAGTTATCGGTGCTGACATGAATGCCATCCTTGATCCACTGCTGGACAGATCTAATATACCCCCACAGAATACTCACCCCTCTACAGTATCATTCCGAGGGCTGATAAACGATTTCAGTCTTACAGATCTATTCAGAGTCATTAATCCTTCTGCTAGACAATATAGTTTCTACTCAGATAGACATAAAAGCTACTCAAGAATTGATTACTTATTGGTTACTGTGACTTCATTTTCTGAAATTCACTCAGCTGTAATTCACCCTAACTCTCTTTCTGACCATTGTGTTGTCACTTCACTGTTGACACTGGCAGGCACTGTTACGAGAGCCACAAGATGGCGCTTTAACACAATGTTACTTAAAAACAATGATTATCGTAGACACTTCAGAAACACTTTCTGAGAATTCAAAATCAGTAGCAGAGCCTCGGGTTCTATGAGGTGCAATTAAAGGTTTTATAAGAAATACAACAATCTCTTTTGCTTCTCACCTTAATCGAACAAGACTGGGCAAAATTAACACACTTGAGCACGTTCTGCAAAAGCTAGAACTTGAACAACAAGGAGATGGTTTTGCTGAAGATCGGAAGAGGGAAATTGATTCAACCAGAGTGAACCTCAACAAGTTATTGAAAGTAGAGCAGAATTCCAAATTCATAGAGTAAGGAAGAATTACTATTTTCACGGATCCAGACCAAGCCGTCTCCTTGCTCTGAGTTTACAGAAATGTGAAAAGTATGCAAATATTATGGCTATTAGCTCAGTGCAGGGGTTACTCACTTCTCCTAAAGAAATAAATGCAGAGTTCTCTTCATTTTATTCTGATCTCTATAGATCCGAAATAACTTTAGATAAAGATAAATGTAGGTCCTTTCTGGAAGGTCTCCTTCTTCCATCTCTCACTCAGGAAGATAATGATTGTCTTGGTGAATCAATCACTCTGGCTGAATTAAAGAATGCTGTTGCAGGGATGAAAAAAGGTAGATCGCCAGGATGGGATGGGATCCCCTCTGAAGTTTATCTTGCTTTTTGGGAGAAGCTAGGACAATACCTTTTATCCATGATTCATAAAGCTATTGATGTAGGTGCCTTTTTCAATGACATGAATTCCGCATTAATTGCTATACTTCCCAAACCCAACAAAGACACAACTAAATGTAGTAATTACAGGCCATTATCTATTCTAAATGCTGAAATTAAAATCTTTGCGCAGGTTCTGCCTCCCGCTTAGAACCCCACATGACAAAATTAATTCATTGCGATCAGACAGGCTTCATGTAAACACGGCTCGCCTCTGATAATGTTCGGCAGCTACTCCACGTAATTCATAATGCTAAAGACATTGCTTCCCCCTGTGCAGTGCTGAGTCTTGATGTGGAAAAAGCCTTTGATAGGCTAGAGTGGGAATACTTATAGGAGGTTCTGCAACATTTTCAATTGGGCTCTAATTTCATTAAATTAATTAAATTACTATACAGTAACCCGTCTGCAATGATAAACACAAATGGCATAATATCAACCAAAATTACCTTATCACAGTCCTGCAGACAGGGTTGCCCTTTGAGCCCTTTCTTATTTGCTCTGTCATTAGAGCCCCTTGCTCAGAAAATTCGGCTACACCCATCTATTACTCCCATCACTTTCAAAAACACCACGCATTCTATATCATTGTATGCTGATGATATACTCCTGTATTTCGATAGAGCAGCCACGTCAGTACCTCATATTTTGGACATTTTTGAGGATTTTGGATCCCTGTCTGGGTACAAAATCAATTGGACAAAATCAGCACTTTTTCCACTAAACTCGAAATTGGACCCCAGGACATTACCCCAGCATATTCCCATTGTTAATCAATTTAAGTACTTGGGGATAGATATTTTCCCTTCATTGGTTAGTACTGCTAATAAAAACTATCAAGGTATCTATAACAAGACTGAATCAGATCTTACTAGATGGTCTTACCTACCAAAATCATTGCAAGCTCGTATAGCAATAGTCAAGATGGATGTATTACCACGGATACATTTTTTCTCCTCCATGTTACCTTTGCCACCTCCAACGGATTACTGGGACAAAATTCACTCTTTAGTATCCAAATTTATCTGGAGTGGGAAACGACCACGCATTAAGCTGACAACTCTCCAGCGTCACAAATCAGAAGGTGGCCTTTCAGTTCCTAATTTCAAGCATTATTTCTGGTCATTTGCCTTAAGACCATTATCAGTTTGGCTTAATTCTGACTCAGTCACCTGTTGGAAAGCCATAGAAATTAATCTAGCATTCCCACATAGATTGGAAGACCTGATTTACTTAGCTGTCCCCTTGAAATGGGCTAAGTTGCGGCTCGGCCCCAAAATGAGTTTCTTTTTATCAGTATGGCGGCTTGCAGAGAAGCGATCTAATACAACTTGTAAATGGCACCTTAAGAGCCCAATCTTTAAAAACTATTCTCTCCTCACTGGGGGGATTCCATTCTCATGTCCATCCTGGAGCACTAAAGGGGTACATACATTTGCAGATGTTTATAATGAAAATGGGCTCCGCAATTTTAATGATTTAAGACTGTTCTACAATTTACCTGGCTCTTCCTTTTTCCTGTATCTCCAATTGCGGTCATCCATGAAAGCCTATGGAGTACCATGGAATGTTCCATTAACTACCCATCCCTTGCACTCCATCTTGGTCAACAACGGACATAAAAGAGGTGTGGTCTCTCTACTTATATTCACTCTTTCGGAACACCTCCTACAAAGCTCTTCCTATCACACAAGTATGGATTGAGGACCTGAAGCAATACACTGAAGAGGTTTTGCTTGACTGGAAGAGGATATGGTCCTCAACTGTTATTGCCTCCAAAAACCCAGATCACCAACAGATTCACTTTAACTTTATTCATAGGACTTACCTCACACCAAGAAAGGCTTATCTCATGAAATGGTTATCATCCCCAAACTGCACCTTGTGCTCAGATGGACTCATAGGTTCCTACATGCATATGTACTGGGAATGCAGGGATGTGAAATTGTTTTGGGATGAGGTTTGTGCCACTTTGTCTGATGTTCTGGGTTTAACTGTGCCATGCTCGCCCACCTTGCTACTCTTGAATGACACTGCCTCACTGAATTTAACATGCATCAGCAGACGTATTCTCTTAACGGGCATCACTGCTGCCAAAAAGATGTTAGCGTTACGCTGGAAACCTCCACACACAGTCACAAAAAATCAATGGATCAATACATATATTGATATTATCAATATGGAGCTTTCAGTGGCAAGGATGCATGGTGCTCAAGCTGGTACTATTGCAGCATGGCAAGAGATGGCAGATAGAATTAAAGAGTTACTGTAATTGTTACTTCATAACTTAAATTCTAGTGTCCTACATCCTGCACATATTTCTGAACACGGTGACCCATGGGGAGGGGAAGGGTGGGGAGGGAGGGATTGCCACAGTTTTTGTTTCCGTTTTGTTTGGGTTTTTAATTATTCGTGATTTTGGTACTATTTCATGTACTTTTTGGTTGTTGTTTGGCGTTTTTGAAGCAAAACACAATAAAAAATTGATCACAAAAAAAAACATGGAATTTAGAAGATGTCCTCTTTTCTAATGTCTCTGACAAACAAACCATGTTATGTTTTGGTCTCTTAGTTTCATTGTTGATTTGAACATGGCACTTTGTACAAAAAGAATGTAAGATACATTGTAAATGGCACACACTTTCCCTTCTGTTTAACAACAAAGGGTTACTGATTATTGGAGGGAGACTTATTTCTCCATCACACTGGAGCAATAGAGGTTACCTCGACATACATTGACATCACTCTAGGTTCCTTCCAGGATATTAGAATTTCATTCAATCTACCAGGTTCCTCTCTCCTTTGTTACTTACAGATCACATCAGCCATGAAAGCATATGGAGTGCCTTGGCAGCAACCATTGCCATTGTGTGTGTGTGTGTGTGTGTGTGTGTGTGTGTGTGTGTGTGTGTGTGTGTGTGTGTGTGTGTGTATGTTTGTCTGTGTCTTTGTCCTTCTTTATGTACGTGTGTCTAACCTGTCCCTGCCGCCCCCTCCTCCTTTTTTTTTTTCTTCTTTTGTGTTTTGATTGCATCCCTTTGCATACAGGCAGGCGTGCATGGGGCTGCTCTTTCATTTTTCATTTTTATGTTTATTTTATTCCCTATTACATGTTATTGTCGTGTAATTTTTTGTTGGATTGAGGTTTGGCTAGGTTGGGTGGGTAGGGGTCATTGTTTGGTTTAAGTTTTCAAGTTGTGCTGTATTTTACTTTGAATCTGGATGTTTGCTTTTGTGATAAATGGACGAGTTCACACTTTTTTTACCCGTTCACTTTTGTATTTTTGTAATTTGATGTGCAATTGCTCAATAAAAATTTGATCACAAAAAAGTTTTTTTCCTCTTCATGTCACATTTTTTGACTGATGCGACTTTTATATTTAGTTAATTTAGTTTTAGTTAGTTTAGTTGTGATATTTGGTTACACTTAGTTATATTTTTATTTTAACAAATGGCTGTTATTCCTGCTTATATTTTTTTGTTACTTTTTCAAATAATTGTTGTATACACTCTGTTTGTCTGTATGTTTAATTGCTACTGCAACAAAATATTTCCCCAAATTGGGATCAATAAAGAAGCAGTCTAAAGTCTAAAAGTCTAAAGTCTCAGTCTTTATTACAATGACTATGAAATTATATCCAGGAAGAATAATTAAAGGTTTTACACAATATTTCTGATTTATGCTACATTTTCCCAAATCGAATTACTTTTACTTTTGAACTGAAATCCCTGAATATGCAAAATTTCCACAATACACTTGAATATAGTTCCATATTGGACCAATGATTGTATTCAGCAGATAAATTCAACAGCCTTTTAGTGTCTGCACAGACATTACTTTACACCTCACAGTAAAGTGAGGGTCAAAGTGAGTGGAGGGATACCTGAGTGTGGCAGTGAGTGCTGGGATACTACAGAGGAAGGTGAAGGAAATGATGATGAAGAGGAAGAAGAGAAAGGCTGGCATGTGGTGGCAGGAGCTGCCACACTTCCCTGCCAGAGCAAAGCCCTGGTCACCCCAGGACACATTACCCACCACACAGCTACATCCAGAGTACACCTAAAAATACACATATACACAGACACATAATATAATAAATAACATACTTAACCAGTTATGAAATCAACCATTCTTATAATGAAAATATTAAGTCAGTATGCTTGTATGTTTCTCATAACTTCAAAGGTCAATGTGTTGCTGATATCAATTCTCTATATATCTTAAAGAACTGAGCAGCTTAAGTTGATGGGAGAAAATAAAATCCTCATCAATGTATATTTTATATGTATTATAACTGAAAAGTGTGGCATAAGTTTCAATTACATATGTCTGTGTCAGGCCCTAGTCTGTGTTCTGTTCTATCATTTCCTGTTTTATGTTGAAGGGTATTTTCAGTTCCTGTTTTGTGTGTCCTTGTCAGGTGTCTTCACTCCCCTTGTGTGTGATTGTTCATTGTCTTCACCTGTGTCTCATTGTGTCCGCCCCTCGTGTGTATATATACCTGCTCTTCCCAGTGTGTCTTTGTCAGATTGTCTGCGTCCCTCTTTAGTAACTTTCCGGTGTTTTTCCTCGTGTATGACTTCCTTGTGTTTCGACCTGTTTTGTTTTTTGTCTGCCTTTTTGCCCCGCATCTCTGTACCTTTGCCTGATTCACAGTTTCTGGTTTTTGGACTCTCACTTGTGTGTGTGTTTTGACTGCTGATCTGCCTAGCAATTTTTGTACTGTTGCCTGTCCTGACTGCCTCCCATGTACTGACCTTGGACTGTTAATAAACTGCCTTTTTCCACTCGTGAGTCTCTGGTCTGCTCTGTGGGTCCCCAGTTTGTCTGTCTGAACCTGGTGTTGGTCTGTCTCCAGTCACTGCTGATGTTTCTGCTTTTCCTCCTTGTTACCATCTTTCAGTCTTGCTCTGGCGGTGTTGTATGCTTCCTTGTCACCATACTGAGAGGCAGGTATGACGCCTCTGGATAGAGACCTCACCTATCCATTTATTGTTTTCTTTGTGATTGTCAGATCATGATGTATGATGTCACAGTTGGTGTATATTCCTCAAGGTTGATGCGGTTCTCCTGGGGGGAGTCATCTCTGAACATGTGCCAGTCTGTGCACTCAAAACAGTCCTGAAGAGCTGCTGTAGCTTCAGCTGTCCACATTTTAATTTTGACTACACAATGGCTTACTATCATCTTATGCTGGGAAGGTCGTGACACAGAGAAATATGTATCTTTTCTGCTACCAATCTTGACATAATGGTTGAAGAAGCCAGTACACATATTTAAGAAAAACCATATTGCCCCATGCCAGCAAGCTTCAGCTGTCACCTGTATTTACACTTACCGCTTTTTGCTTTTTTCCTTCAATGCTCTTACTCTGATGTACTTGTAAGCACCCAGACTGCCCCAAATCCTAATAAATCAAGGCTAACACTGCTCTAGTCAAAGTAAAATTATCTATCGTGTGTGTACTGTACCTGTTTGCCCGTGGAGTGTTTTGTGTGGTTGATGGAGCTGCAGCCAGCATGGCAGGGGGAGTAATACATCACACCGTCTGCTCCACACACTGGGTTGTACAGCTCTCTGACACAACTACAGTCTGCATTACAGCCCACTGTCAGGTTCTCCCCCAAAGAGAAGCTGCAGATATGAGAAGGAAAGGGAGGGAGAAAAAAAGAGAGAATATAATGGGCACAGAGGGCAAAGAAGGATTATATATCTTTCTGTAAAAATTAAGATACCACTGCAATTTTTTCTGAAATCAGCATCTCTCCATGTATGACACCCATTCCATTGCAGTGTCTGTTGAATTACAAAACAAGCACACCTTATTCTACTTCATGAGGTACACTGCATGAAAAGTCACATTTCCGTCACTGTAAATTGCCGTGGAAGTTCTCCCTCAGCCACTGTGACCATGAGGTGTTAAAATGCAAATGTAAATGCTGCAAAGCTATACAAATGCAAATTGGGATTTTGTGTTTGTGTGTGTGTGTGTGTGTGTGTGTGTGTGTGTGTGTGTGTGTGTGTGTGTGTGTGTGTGTGTGTGTGTGTGTGTTCTGTGCCTACAGAATACAAAGATTTTTTTTTTTTTCATGAGGATTTAAAAGTGTGTTTAAAAAATTTTATAGATTACATACAGGATAAGTGTCCTGACTCTCAAAGGTCTTTAATTTTCCACTTAAATTGCTAAATCAAAATTGTGAAAATTAAAGCATCTACAGTTCTTGGACACTGGTCACATTTTGCCACCACAACACCAGATGAACAATGCTTGTGTGATTAGCTTGCAAAATTCCAGCAGAGTAAGTCCACTGATGATTCTTTAAGTAGGAATAAAAAGGGAATACACCAAAGTAACTTTTCTTTTTTTTATTTTCAATGATGTCAATTTAGAAAATCAAAGTACCGAACAAAATCACAGCATGTTTTTCATTTACGCAACAAAAATGGTCTCGCGAGAAATTCCGAGAGCGCGACCTCGCATATGATTGGACGCCTCCTCTGACGCAAAGACGTCGGCAGAAAATGACCTCGGCGCGTCTGTGAACGCGAATCGAGCTTGGATTACAACAGTTACGTTTCGGGTCCTGCTAAACTTTAACTGTGTTCATACAATGGCCGGACGTCGTCTTCAGTTCATCCCAGAAGGCACTCCTCTGCGACGAGTGGACGGCCTGGCTGCGGTGCGACCATATCCAGAAAGTCCAAACAATTTAGAGAAGAAACTGCTGAGCGTCTTCAGTGGATTGTCTTGGCTGCTAACGCAGCTGATCGCACAGTTGGGGAGGAGAATGACCATGATAAAAGCCAGACTGCTCGCTCTGGAGGAGCAGCCCCGACCGAACTGCAGCTGCAGAGACGAAGAGACGGGTGCGTAAGTTACGTAAGTAACGTTAGCATTTAGTACCACATTGTGCAGTTTTTAGGGCGCCAAACCTTTATTATTCTTATTGCACTACGTTCCGAACGTTTGGTAATCGTTCACGTTACATTTAACATTACAATGTATTTTGTATTTTAAAGGAAAAGGTGCGACGTCTGCACAATAGTGACGGAAACGACAGGCGATATGAACCTGAGCAGGGGTAAGTTAATAAAATACACAGGAAATATTCTGCAGAATATAAGTAAACGTAAACGTTGCATGACGTGTACTTTTTGTGTTTTACAGACTAAACTCACCCCACAACGAAACGGTGACGTCATATTTGATGGCGACTTTAACTGGGAGTCCAGACAGGGATGGTGTGGACAACAGTCTTTTAAACCCTTTCTGTTGTTTCTTGTTGTTGTTTTTACTGAAGCCTGTCTTAATTATTTCAAACCAATATATATTTTCTTCCAGCAGCCTGTAAGACATATTATGAGATGGTGTGGAGGAGCTTCAGGTATGCCCAGGCAGCTCTTTCAGTTCAGGCAGCAACTGTGAAGATTTCAGCTCGCAGCAGACAGAGAAGGAAGCGGGTAAGAGTCCCATGAATGCTGCTTTATTTTCACAACAATGTAAAAATGGGCTGAATTTTATTTATTATCTGCATTGTTTTTGACAAACATGCTCACATACAGATGTAGCGGCCTCGAAATTCCCCTAATCTCATGCTGGGGCCCTGGCGGGTCCGTGACCAGTCCCTGCTCTGCAGTAGGCGGGTTCGTGACTGTAATGAGATCCCCCGCGATGACGTCATCGGCGCCAACTCGTAACGCCCCTAAGCTCCATTTGCGGAAACTACCTGCACTCGCTCGAACAGTCCACCAGGAGGAGCAGTCATTATTACCGTGTCAGCTTTGCTGAGTCGTTCATTAGATCTGCACATAGCCTCCACTGCTGTAAGAAAAACTGCTTGTCTAGTAGAGCACCCTGTGCAGTTTTTTTAAATATAATTATGCTTAATCATCCACATTATTGTAGTGCTCGTTCACAAACTTCTTGGATCTGCTCATCTGCCCATCCTGCCTTTTCCTCCACATCTGTCTCCACCTTTGGAGAGGCTCCCAGTGCATCTCCGCGTGCCGAGTGATTTGTGCCCAGAAAATTAATCATGAATAACAGAAGTTGTGCGTCGCGTTTTTCTAGCATTCTGAACTGCTAAACAGTTAAATGTTTAATACTCTGCCTGATTCGCGGAGCCACTCTGCTTTTCAGTTGGTGGGTTTCCTGTTTGTAGCGCATTTTAGATTTGCGGGTCGCTATTTGATGCGGCGACCAGCAATACGCAGTTTCTGTATGTGTATGTACTGTATATTACTGGACAGAAATCATTTACAGTGCGCTGAAGAGGGAGGGTCGGGAGGATGAAATGCCAATTTCAGCCTGTGATCTGTTAATGTCTGACTGAACAGCCTCACGGAAGTGATATTTTACAGTTCTACATATTTTAATCTAACGAAATTCGTTAAAACAAGTCACTTGGTGCTTTCAAAGTCATGTCATTGAGCTGAAAGGTTCCAGATTTCGTTCGCCTTCACAGGCGGCTGCGGAGCGCAGCAGACGGCTCGCACTGTGCACTGCGATGTTCAACATCATAGGCTTAATATACTGTAGTTAATTATCACTGATCTTTTTCATCACTCTGTCTGTGTGACTGTGTCCTCCTCTCTGTGTCTCTGTCTCTTTATTCAGACTGTTCACACAATGAATATAAACAGTAACTATTGAAAAAAGTTATAGTCGCGGGTAAACATAGCACTCAGAAGCACACCAAGAATGCGTTTTTTTACGTCGCTGCACCTCTTTTTTTTTTTTGGGAAACGGAAATGTTCAACATGACTTCATCATGTTAGACCAGGCAGACAGGTTCTTACTGCAACATCAACTCTCCCTCCGCAGCCAGCTAGCGTCATCCCCCGCACAGACACCTACATTCAATCATGAATAATCCTAATGGGCCAATCAGACCAATGAAAAAAAACAATGTTGTGGGGCATAAAGGGCCAATGGGCCGATGTAGATGGGCCAATCTACTTGTTTTTATTGACCAATCAGTTAACACACACACATGAAAACGGCCAATAAACAGTGAAATCAGTATCATGACTATTTCTCAGATGATGATTTCTGTATCTATCTAATCCGTGGCATGCAATATTTTACCCCGATTTTGGATAAAGTATAAATCCAATTGTTTCATTGTTTCATATTTTGAAGTATTTCCACACAAAGCTGGTGGCAGACAGCCCGTTATGCACGTAAATAAATAAATATAAAGGCGACTAAATTGACATTAGACATTGAAAAGTTTGTGATCCTTCTCTAGGCTGTGATGTTTTGTTGATTCTTCATAATTTCCGGAGTAAAAAATGCATTCTTGATGTGCTTCTGAGTAGAAAGAAGATGCACGTGATTTAAAACGCTTCACACTTAGATATCAGAAGCAAACACAGTTTTGCATCACAGAAGTTTACATTTCAGCTGTCGTGGCCAAATCTCTTGTTACCTTATTAAGCTCTTCCGTACAGTGTGACATCTATTATAATTATTAGAGAGCCGCTCTAATGGCCACTGATAGACAGTCCATCCTATTCTATAAACTGTTGGTGGTTTGTGAACTTCACTGCATTTGTGCATTTGAAGCGATTAATTCCCGGCACATTTCAGAGCTGAGTAAACCTGTAGTTTCTATATATATAGTGGTTATATATAGTAGTTATAGTGGATTCTGGGCACACCCCCAAGAGGAGGGGGGGACTGGTAGCTGGCTGGCAGCCGGCTGGGAGCCGGCTGGGAGCTGGATGGCCTCTGGCTTGGAGGGGAATTTCGAGGCTGCTGCATCTGTATGTTATCATGTGTTATTGTTTCTTAGCAGTACTAATATTATATTAATACCTGTATTTACTGCTGCTGGAAGCAAGAAGGAGTGTCCCACCTCTCCCAACTCTGCAAGATCGGCTGGAGAGCGACCCAAAGTATGTGGCGACACACCGCAAGAGGCTTCGCATCGGGTCCCCTTCAAAGCGACAGGCGCCAACTCAGTATGACCCAGAGGCAGCAAAGAAGCATTTCCAGAGGCCTTAGACATGCACCATGGACCAGCAGCATGGCCCAACCCAGAGGCTCTTATCAGTGAACCCCTCTGCACATTTCCTTGCTTTTTTCCCCAGTAGTCACTGATTTTACTTGGTTGATCCTTGTTAATGTGTGTGTCACGATTTCATTAAAGACTTTTTTTCAAAATGTTTCTGTCAACTGTGTTCTTTGTGTTCTACTGTGTGGTAGTGTAGATGGTGGATCGCCAAATAAATCAATGAATCATCAATCAAATAAAATAAATATGTCATTTATATTTTATATATACATAAATATAACAATATAATAACTATTTTTAATATATTATTTTATTATATATGAATTTAATATGTATTTATTATTATTATTATTATTATTATTATTATTATTTGTGGCGCACAGATGACCAATAGCAGCAGCAATCACATGATCACTCACTCATGTGATTGGAGTTGCTATCCAATCACATGATGGTTTCCTTTTAAAATACCTGTGGAATCATCCAATGGTTGTTTGTGAAGTCAGCAGGCCAGCCTGAGTAGATCAACGTCGATAGCATTCATGTGCTAATTAGAGCTATTCGCACCTTCGCAGAGGCGCGATTAACCACGCCCCCCGCCACGCCCCCCTGCTAGTAGTACTTCAAAAGAAAATAACTACTGATCATGAGGGAGAGGCAAAGGGATACAGTGAGTGTCATTTTGCTTCCATCCTTAAAATTTCTAAGATGGCGGTTCATAAGAACAATGTAAGCAGCAGACATTCGGGACAGCAAAGCTACAGACCGGCAGAGGGAGAAAACGACTGGGATAACTGTCAACTCATTCAACTGTCACTCAGCAACCTTAGGATGACATCAAGTGACCTACAAAAATAATGGCAAATGGCAGCTGGGGTGAAGTGCAATGGCGATAACGGTTTGATACTGTGAAATTTGGTGGAGGATCGGTGATGATCTGGGGGTGCTTTAGCAAGGCTGGAATCGGGCAGATTAATCTTTGTGAAGGACGCATGAATCAAGCTACATACAAGGTTATCCTGAAAGAATTGGCTTGCTTCTGCTCTGCTACAATGTTCCCCAACTCTGAGGATTTTTTTTGTTTTTGTTTTTATTTTTCCCAGCAGGACAATGCTCCACACCACACAGCTAGGTCAATCAAGGTGAGGATGAAGGACCACCAGATCAAGATCCTGTCATGACCAGGTCAATCTCCAGCCCTGATCCCCACTGAAAACCCCTGGAATGTAATCAAGAGGAAGATGGATGGTCACAAGCCATTAAACATAGCTAAGCTGCTTGAATTTTTGTGCCAGAAGTGGCATAAAGTCACCCAACAGCAATGTGAAAGACTGTTGGAGAGCATGCCATTTCTGAACTTTACCTTTACTGAACCTTCCTAAGTTAAAACATTAGTATTGTGTTGTTTAGAAAGGAAAATTAACTTGTTTTCTTTGTGTTATTTCAAGTCTGAAAAGACTGCATCTTTGTTATTTTGACCATTTGTCATTTTCTGCTAAATAAATGCTCTAAATAACAATATTTTTATTTGGGATTTGGGAGAAATGCTGTCAGTAGATTATAGAATAAAACAAAAACGGCCCTTTTACTCAAGCACATACTTATAAATAGTAAAATCAGAGAAACTGATAATTTTGCAGTGATATATATATATATATATATATAGATGCAGCAGCCTCAAATTTCTCCTCCCAGCCAGAGGCCATCCAGCTCCCAGCCGGCTCCCAGCCGGCTACCAGTCCCCACCCTCCCCTTGGGGGTGTGCCCAGAATCCACTATAAACACGCCTCTTCATTCAATTGCAGGGTGTCACCAAGAGATGGCGTGTCCCTCACAGGAACACATCTCAAGGGGAAAGATTTTTACTCCACTACATTCATCTGTTTTAGTAGGCTTATTTGTAGTTAGGCAGTCACAGTTACTCAACTATTTTACGTTGATTATTTAAATCTAAATTAAATATTTCTCGCACAAAGTCTTAAAAAAGTCTTAAATGTGTGTTTCCATCAGCCTGTTTTAATGCATATTTTCGATAAGCAAACAGAAAATTCCTAAGTTTTTCTCTTACAATACACTGTATGAATTTTTTTGTGATTGTTGCGATCAAAAAAAACAAACTCATGTAAAAAAGTTGTATATAATCACTTCCTATATGATAATAAGCATACTTCACATTACAGAAACAGTCGAAAAGATTCAGTTCTCATCTTAAAAAAAAATGTTTTGACTTGAGAATGAGAAGCATCAGCTCAAAGTTGCAAAATTATGTGGTGGAGATTTGGCGCAGTAAGTAGAGCGTTCGCCCCATGTATGAAATTCTCTGCAGCAGCTACGAGTTCGATTCCGGCTTTCAGCCCTTTGCTGCATGTCATCTTCCCTCTTCTGAACCACTTATATGGCTGCTCCTCAGCTGTCCTTTACACTAAAGGCCAAAAAGCCCAAAACATAACTTCGAAAAAAAAAAGTTACAAAATCATTCCTGAGTCATAAAAGTAATGTAGCTTTACAAAACAGCCTGTGACTCCAAGAATAAACAGGCTCCATCTGTTTACAGAGAGTTTGCTTTTGATAATTATCAACAAAAATGATGACCTAATTTTACTTTACATGCGCTGGAACAAAGACAGAGCTGCAGGAGCAGAGCGCGTCATCTGGAGATTCCAGGGCTCGCCAATGTTTTCCGCAACAGGCGCGCGACTCTCGGCAAAAATAGACCAGGAAGCGGCCAGTAGACAGTCATGTTAGTATTGGCTGAATATGCGCTAATTTTTGCAATCGCAAGATTCCCTGGTCGGACTGATAATATACATTTTGATGCATGAGGGAGGTGGGAAAGTTGGCTTATCCATAAATGTAATTAAGTGTAATGGAAACATTTAGTGAAGTCTATAAAGTAGCCAGCGACACAATATTAATATCTGTGGCACAAATTGATTTTTAATTACTGGAGGTACGCGCTCCCCTCAGCCCTCCACCTATTTTACTGGCCATAGCTAGTCTGTGGGACAGTGGGGGCTGGGAGCTTGTTTGGCTGGCGACCATCCATTGAGTTAGAACAAAGGATACACTGTAATGCAAATAATGACTTTTCAGCCAACAACGCGGCTGGCTCGACACTACACATGCCTGACAGAGTGACAGACAGGAGAACGTCATGACGCCCATGGTGATGATGCGCGATGTGTCAGTGAAACTACAGGTTTACTCAGCTCTGAAATGTGCCGGGAGTTAATCGCTTCAAATGCACAAATGCAGTGAAGTTCACAAACCACCAACAGTTTATAGAATAGGATGGACTGTCTATCAGCAGCCATTAGAGCAGCTCTCTAATAATTAAAATAGATGTCACACTGTGCGGAAGAGCTTAATAAGTTAACAAGAGATTTGGCCACGACAGCTGAAATGTAAACTTCTGTGATGCAAAACTGTGTTTGCTTCTGATGTTTAAGTGTGAAGCGTTTTAAATCATGTGCATCTTCTTTGTACTCAGAAGCACATCAAGAATGCATTTTTTACTCCGGAAAATATGAAAAATCAACAAAATATCACAGCCTAAAGAAGGATCACAAACTTTTCAATGTCTAATGTCAATTTACTAGTCGCCTTTATATTTATTTATTTACGTGCATAACGGGCTGTCTGCCACCAGCTTTGTGTGGAAATACTTCAAAATATGAAACAATGAAACAATTGGATTTATACTTTATCCAAAATCGGGGTAAAATATTGCATGCCACGGATTAGATAGATACAGAAATCATCATCTGAGAAATAGTCATGATACTGATTTCACTGTATATTGGCCGTTTTCATGTGTGTGTGTTAACTGATTGGCCAATAAAAACAAGTAGATTGGCCCATCTACATCGGCCCATTGGCCCTTTATGCCCCACAACATTGTTTTTTTTCATTGGTCTGATTGGCCCATTAGGATTATTCATGATTGAATGTAGGTGTCCGGCGGGGGATGAGGCTCGCTGGCTGCGGAGGGAGAGTTGATAATAATAATAATAATAATAATAATAATAATAATAATAATAATAATAATAATACATTTTATTTGAAAGCGCCTTTCAGGACACCCAAGGTGGCTGCACAGAAAAAATACAAACAATGATATAAAATACAAGATAAAAAACAAGATACAATAAATAGGGAGGGGGGGCCGTGTGAAGCAGTTTATAGAGAGTAAGCAAGTCTGAATAGATGAGTTTTGAGTTTGGATTTGAAGATGGACAGGATGGCAGAGTTACGGAGTTCAGGTGGCAGAGAGTTCCAGAGTTGGGGAGCAGAGCGGCTGAAAGCTCTGCTCCCCATGGAGCTAAGACGGGCAGCGGGTACAGTGAGATGGAGGGAGGAGGAAGATCTGAGGGCACATAATGGAGTGACAACGTGCAGAAGGTCGGAGAGGTAAGGAGGGGCGAGGTTATGGATAGCCTTGTAGGTGTATAGAAGGATTTTGTAAGTGATTCTTTGATTTACCGGGAGCCAGTGGAGTTGCTGAAGGACAGGGGTGATGTGGTGTGATGAGGGGGTTTTGGTAATGATCCGGGCAGCAGAGTTCTGAACCAGCTGAAGTTTATGAAGGGACTTTTGAGGTAGGCCAAAGAGGAGAGAATTACAATAGTCAAGGCGGGAGGTGACAAGGCTATGGACAAGGATGGCGGTGGTGTGGGGGGTGAGGGAGGGGCGGAGACGATTGATGGAGCGAAGGTGAAAGTAAGCAGACCGGGTGGTGTTATTAATGTGAGATTGGAAGGAGAGTGTACTGTCGAGGATGACACCCAGACTCTTAACCTGGGGGGAGGGGAAGACTAAGGAGCTGTCGATGGAGAGAGAGAAGGTGTCAACTTTAGATAGGGTGGATTTGGTGCCAATGAGTAGGAATTTGGTTTTATTGCTATTTAATTTTAGAAAGTTAGAGGTGAACCATGATTTTATTTCAGAAAGGCAGGAGGTGAGGGAGGGGGGTGGGAGTGTGGAGTTTGGTTTGCAGGAGAGGTAGAGCTGGGTGTCATCCGCGAAGCAGTGGAAAGAAATGTTAAATTTACGGAAGATATGGCCAAGGGGGAGGAGGTAGATTATGAAGAGGAGGAGCCCCAGGACAGAGCCCTGGAGCACACCTGTGGTGACTGGGGAGGGGTCGGAGGAGAAAGACTTGAGTTGTATGAACTGAGTGCGGTCTGTGAGGTAGGAATGGAGCCATTGAAGGGGGGTGTGGGTGATGCCAATTGAGGAGAGTCTACTGAGGAGGATGGGGTGTGAGATGGTGTCAAAGGCTGCACTCAGGTCAAGAAGCATGAGGCTGGAGAGTGAACCGGTGTCAGCTGCAGTGAGGAGATCGTTGGTAATTTTGATAAGTGCACTTTCTGTGCTGTGACGTGGACAGAAACCAGACTGGAAGGGTTCATACAAACTGTTCAGAGTGAGATGTGCGTGGAGTTGGGAGGAGACTAATTTTTCAAGGATTTTGGAGATGAAAGGTAAGTTGGAGATAGGGCCGAGATTATTGAAGTCGTTGGGATCTGAACCAGGTTTTTTCAGAATTGGCGTGACAGCAGCAGTTTTGAAGGTAGAGGGTACAATACCGGCGGACAGTGAACAGTGGATAATGGCAGAGATGAGGGGAAGCAGAGAGGAGAGGCAGGATTTGACCAGGGTTGTGGGGATAGGGTCCAGCAGGCATGTGGAGGGCTTAGATTTGCGGATGAGGTCGGATATTTCAGAGGCGCTTGGGAGTTGAAAGGAGGTAAAGGGTTGACTGTAGAGGAAGGATTCAGGTGTGGAGAGAGAAGGAGGGTGGGAACAGAGGTGCTGGTGAATGGAGTTGATTTTATCATTGAAGAATAGCATCAAGGAGTTACAGGTGTCAATAGAGTAAAGGTGGGGGGGTAAGGAGTGGGGAGGCTGGAGGATCTTGTTGAGTAGTGAAAAAAGTGATTTGGTGTTTCCTTTGTTGGATGTGATGAGACCAGAGTAATAAGCAGATTTACTGTGTGCAATGGAGTCTTTGTAATGAAGAATGTGGGTTTTGTACATGTTTATGTGTATTGTGAGTCCAGTTTTTTTATAGAGCCGTTCCAGTTGGCGTCCTTTGGTTTTCATTGACCGGAGTTCAGGAGTGTACCAGGGAGCAGATGATGAAAAGGAAACAGACCGAGTTTTCAGTGGGGCAAGAGAGTTGAGGATGTTGTAAAGCGCTGTGAGATCATCAGGGTTGGAGAGAAAATCTGGGATTGAGATACTGTCAATTCTGGAGCAGAGAGTGTCAACATTAATGTCCTTTAGATTCCTGAATGAGATGAGACGTGGAGGTTTGATTGCAGAGAGGGAGAGTGCAGCACTGAATGTGAGGAAGAAATGGTCCATTATGGGAAGTTCATCAGAGGTAAAGTTGGAGGGGGTGAGGCCTGAGCAACAGAGTAAATCCAGTGTGTGTCCTTTGGTATGTGTAGGAAAGTCAATGTATTGATGGAGTCCAAAACTGTCGAGGCATGATAAAAAGTCTCTGGTGAGGGGCAGATTTTTATTGTCAATGTGTATGTTGAAATCTCCCAGCAGTATTATGTTGGGTGTCAAAGTGGAAAGTTGTGTAAGAAGAGTGGCAAGGTCAGTTAAAAAGTCAGTATGGGGCTTAGGGGGTCGGTAAATGGTGGCAACGACAGTGGGAGAGGATCCAGGCAGCATAAACAAAATGCATTCAAACAAACTGAATGGAGAGACTGACACAGGCAGGACTTTCCACTTCTCGTGGTGAATTACCGCGAGACCACCGCCGCAACCGTTGCCACGGGGATGACAGATGTAAACAAATCCAGCAGGAGTGGATTCATTTAGCTGGGAAAAGTCATTTGGCTGTTGCCACGTTTCAGTTAAACAAAGAAAATCGAGCTTACGGTAAGTGAGGAGATCCTGGAAGAGATGACCCTTGCTCGTAAGAGAGCGGATGTTGAGCAGACCGAAGCGAACAGTGGTGTTGTCGTGTTTGACAGTAGCGTTAGCATTAGCCGACCTAGCCAGGCTAGCTAATGCACTGCTATCCGCAACCCTGCCGGAGTTTCTGAGCGGACAACGAGTGGTGGACCAGAAGGATGTGATTGCTGTGGAGGAGTTGTCGTGATTGAAGATCCTACGAGACCCACGATGGATGTATCTCCGGCGGGGGAGGAGAGCGATGTCCGGGTGGTGGTGCAGTACCAGCGGCGGAGGCACGGGCAGATGCCAGCGGATCCAGAGAAGCTCTGCAGCCGTATACCGGAGCAGTTCTGCCATTGGGTGGTGGCAAAACGACAGTAGAGTCCAGATAAGAGCCAACCAGATGAGGGGCTTGCTGGCCCACATCGTGTCTGTGGCGAGGTGTTAACTTCCAGCAGGTAGGCTAGTGCTGGCTAGCGAGCACATAAACACACAGGAGCAGTAGCTGGATCGGTAAATAAACGCTGGTAGACGCTTCAGCTCCCATAAAGTGCTAACACAATAGTACACCCAGGCCACATAGAGGCCATAAAACCATAAAAACACTTAAAAGTAACCGGAGAGTAGCGGCAGCCAGTTGCGCCAGCATTCACTCAACCGGAAGTGAAATGAATCACCAATGTTGATGTTGTAGTAAGAACCTGTCTGCCTGGTCTAACATGATGAAGTCATGTTGAACATTTCCATTTCCCAAAAAAACATTTATTTGAGGTGCAGCGGCACAATATTAATATCAAACACGCGTGCACAACGCCTGACGTAAAAAAATGCATTCTTGGTGTGCTTCTGAGTACTATGTTTTCCCGTGACTATAACTTTTTTTTAATAGTTACTGTTTATATTCATTGCGTGAACAGTCTGAAAAAAGAGACAGAGACACAGAGAGGAGGACAGAGACAGTCACACAGACAGAGTGATGAAAAAGATCAGTGATAATTAACTACAGTATATTAAGCCTATGATGTTGAACATCGCAGTGCGCAGTGCGAGCCGTCTGCTGCGCTCCGCAGCTGCCTGTGAAGGCGAACGAAATCTGGAACCTTTCAGTTCAATGACATGACTTTGAAAGCACCAAGTGACTTGTTTTAACGAATTTCGTTAGATTAAAATATGTAGAACTGTAAAATATCACTTGAGGATCCATGAGGATGTTCAGTCAGACATTAACAGATCACAGGCTGAAATTGGCATTTCATCCTCCCGTCCCTCCCTCTTCAGCACACTGTAAATGATTTCTGTCCAGTAATATACAGTACATACACATACAGAAACTGCGTATTGCTGGTCGCTGCATCAAATAGCGACCCACAAATCTAAAATGCGCTACAAACAGGAAACCCACCAACTGAAAAGCAGAGTGGCTCCGCGATTCAGGCTGAGTATTAAACATTTAACTGTTTAGCAGTTCAAAATGCTAGAAAAACGCGACTCACAGCTTCTGTTATTCATGATTAATTTTCTGGGCACAAATCACTCGGCACGCGGAGATGCGCTGGGAGCCTCTCCAAAGGTGGGGAGAGATGTGGAGGAAAAGGCAGGATGGGCAGATGAGCAGATCCAAGAAGTTTGTGAACGAGCACTACAATAATGTGGATGATTAAGCATAATTATATTTAAAAAAACTGCACAGGGTGCTCTTCAAGACAAGCAGTTTTTCTTACAGCAGTGGAGGCTTTGTGCAGATCTGATGAACAACTCAGCAAAGCTGACACGGTAACCAATTATAATGACTGCTCCTCCTGGTGGACTGATCGAGCGAGTGCAGGTAGTTTCCGCAAATGGAGCTTAGGGGCGTTACGAGTTGGCCCCGCGCCGATGACGTCATCGTGGGGGATCTCATTACAGTCACGAACCCGCCTACTGCAGAGCAGGGACCGGTCATGGACCCGCCAGGGCCCCAGCACGAGATTAGGGGAAATTCAAGGCCGCTACATCTGTATATATATATATATATATATATATATATATATATATATATAGTGCTGTCAGGTGATTAAAAAAATTAATCTAATTAATTACAGGATTTGTAATTAATTAATCTAATTAATCGCATTTTAATCTCATATCTGCTAAAGGTCCCCAAATAAAGAATTTGAATGCTAGGACATTACAATTCACTGACATTCACATTACAGCTGGTGAATTTCTTTTCATCATTGTAGTTCTCGACGGTAGCTGGAAATTAGAGTCAGATGACGCTATCTGAAACGCCTCTTTTAGGCCCTCGTCTTCCACGACTGAAATCGGCCTGCTCATTTGTTTTCCTAACTCAGCAAGTGTGGGTTGGCGGAGTGAGCTCACTGTAGCACTAGCGGCACTAGCAGCAACTACATGTTTACATGTAGCGTTTAAATGATAATTCAGGCTGGAGCTGCTACGGTGATAGGAAAATTCTTTTTTACACAAGGTACAAATCACTGTGTTCTTGTTAATAGTCCCGTCTTTGTTCTTTTTATAAATAAACTTGCCGTTCAAAGGTCCAAGTAGGCTTGCCTCGCTCTCTGGTGTCGCATCCACGTCTGTTGTCACCCTGCTTTTGACTAGTAGCGCAGGTAGGATGCAGCCTACGGGTCACTCAAAGGGCCAAATTTAAAATGCTTGCGCATTGACTTGCAACTCATGATTAATTGCGTTAATTTTTATAGCGCGTTAATTTGCAGCGTAATTAATTAATCTAATTAACGCGTTAAACTGACAGCCCTAATATATATATATATATATATATATATATATATATATATATATATATATATATATATATATTTCATAGATTTTTTTTATATTAAGTCGCTACTATATAAGTCATCATGATGACAATATTCTGAACTATATAGTTAGGCTATTGGTAGGAGTTATAGAAGGAATATTGTTGGCCGACAACTGCCTCCCAATATTAGCTAAAATAAATACCTGCCCACCTGTTTCCAAGATGCAGTTTGCTGGGCACATCATACAGGTGTTTGTACTGGTCCAGTTGGTGTTCCTCCAGTAGACGAGACTGGTATGGTGCTGTTACCCCAGCCATAGGCACATTTGGGCAGTGGATGAGAAAGATGAAGATAGCGAGCAGACTGACCATTGCGCACATCATGCAAAAGCGGATGATGCCTCGACAGCGCAGGTTCAATCTCTTCACGATGTAGCCGCCCAGAAAGGTGCCACCACCTCCTGCTGGTACCACCATGTATCCTGGGAGGGCGAGATAAATAACATAAAAACACATGCAGTCAGAACGCAGTTTCACTCCAAGGCACTTAAATGAGAATGCACCTTAAAAAAAAACAATGACAGGGAGTCTTGAAGTGGCCAGACTTTCAGGAAGTTTTCTGTGACTATTCATGGCCTCCAAAGCATTATTCCTAATCTTAAATAGTCTAATATCTACTTGTAGACACAAGTATCAAAATAAAAAATGACATTTCCTGAGCACACTTATGCTCCCAAGAGGCTGGACTCTTTTCAGTCTGGACATTGCATTAGCTTTGCTACAGCTAGACACTCCAGGCAAAACTTCTACTTTGCACTTAATGCATATCTTGCAAATGTTTGACCAGTTAGAGAAAAATTCAAAAACTAAAACATGAAATCTCTTTCAGTGTCCATCTAACCCTCACCCTAACCCTAACCCTTTTCTGGAATCAAAAAAAAAAAAAATGCTGTTAAATTGGAAAAAAAAAAGAATAAAAGGCACAGGGCTCTATTTTCAACTCCGCCGCAGTTGTATTTTTGAGCAGCGCAGGCAGGCGCACGGCGCACTTGGTATTTTGGTAAACCGAGGCATACAGAGGTGCGCCAGGATGGGCGCTGCGGCGCAGTAGGGGGGAGATGTCGGCATAATGAGCCGGTGCATTGGGATTTTCGACCATTTTGGTGGATTTCTGCAAAGTGGATTTTCTCACGTCACCAACACCTCAGTCAGGTTTCCACAGTGTCTGGCATTTCACTGCAATCAATACTTAGCAACAGCCGCAATTCAATGCAACTATCTGAGTCAGCACATACAGTCAGACCTAAATTTATATATTTTGATCGGTATCTCATCTGAGCGCATCGCAAGCGCGTTCAGCACGCATGATGGTCACTCGACCTGACTGAATGTACACAGGTGAAACAAGGATGTTTGGTGGTCTGTGACTCCAATTGCCTGGTGACAAACGTATATGCCACTTTCCCTGGGTCAGCACATGACTCGTTCATCCTGGCGAATTCTAGCATCCCTACAGTCTTTCAGGAGGACACCCCTCTGGATGGGTGGCTGCTAGGCTATCCACTGAAAACGTGGTTGATGACGCCATATATCACACTGTCAACAACACGGCAGCGTGGTTTTAACGGTGTTTCCAGCAGTGCTCGGTCAGTCATTGAACACTCACTGTGACCAATAATTAGCAACAGTCACGATTCAATGCAACTATCTGGGTCAGCACATACAGTCAGACCTATATTTTGATCAATATCTCATCTGACCACATCGCAAGTGCGTTCAGCACGTGTAATGGTCATTCACCCTGACCGAATGTACACAGGTGAAACAGGGATGCAAACTAATAAATTAACGTCGCTGTGCCAACCAGAAACAGCCGTGGCATCCTACAGATCATATATACTGCATCTATCTCAGCGCACTCGAGAGACAGAGAGACAGACACATGGAAATAACGCAAGTGATGATCGTTGTCCGGTATTACCCACGTCATTTCATTCCAAATACAAGTGTTATCATTGTAATGCTTAACGTTATCTACAAAGATGGAGTACATCATTGCTTTGAGGAGGATGAGGAGGAGGCTGAGGATTTACCATCTAAGGACCTCATATTTAGACATCAGAATCAGAATCAGAAATCCTTTATTTATCCCGAGGGGAAATTGTTTTTGTTGCAGCGCTCCTTACAAGAATAGAATTAGAATAAAATTAGAAAAGAAAGCGAGAGAACTATATATATATATAAAAAGCAAATATAAAAACAAAATATTTATATTGAGAATATATATATATAAACAAAATATACCACAAAATATAGAACAGAATATAAAACAATATATATATATAGAGAAAAAATAGAAAAAAAAAAAAACAGGTGTGCAAAGTAATACAAACGGATGTCATGAGACATGAGTGACATCAGTCTCCTCCTGGGAGAAGTTTGGACAACAGACACTTTCCTGTGCGGTCTCAGTCATCCTCGAAACTTGCCACGCGCCTCGGCAGCGGCGTTCTTAAAGGTGAGGTGAGGAGCTGCTGTGATTGGTGAAAATTTGACTCGGCTGTGTCAAACCCACTCCACGCCTTCTCCCCTCCCTCGTTCCGAGTTGCGCCACTGGGTCGGACTGAGATGAGAAGGGGGAGGAGATGCGCCAGCGGCGCAGTGCACGAAATACCAAAGTCTGCGCTGCCACGCCCCATCGGCACAGCGGACTTGACTTTGCGCCGCGCCTGCACTGAGCCAAAAATAGAGCCCATAGTGCAAATGCAGATGTTAACTTGTTCACTGTGACATATTCCAACTTCTGGAGTAGTGAAATGATATATGATAATAAAATCATGAAGAAATGCTTGTTGCTGGGAAATATAAGGTCAATTGAAATAAAGTGCCTAATTTATAGACATTTAATATATCCAACATCCCCAAAGTTTAGAATTAGAGCAGTGGATTAAAAATAGAAGCTATTGAGATCTGACATAGCTTTGAAATAGATTTAATCAACCATTTGGGTTTGCATCATGTACTGTATGATTTTACTTATTTATTACTTCTTATTAGTCACTCACCAAACCATGTTGCAGCCTCTGATGCGCTGAGACTGAACTGTGACTCCAAGAACTTTGGACCAAAGGTGGACATGCCGGCAATGAGGGTGGCCTCAGTAGCCCCAGCCAAGCACAGGAACAGGAAGGTGGGATTCTTTAGGAGGAGTAGCACAGATCTGGAGAAAGAAAGAGAAGAGAAAATAAGCTTCAAACAGTGTGTGCAACTAGCTGAATAAACTTAAGTTTAGTTTTTAATTAAACCAGGCTGCTCTAATCTCAACAACCTGGAGACGTTCCTAATACAGATAAACACTATGTGAGATCAAAAGTCATGTTACATAATATGCCGTAATTATCGCCTTACTCTGTTTCTGTAATCCCCAGTGCTACAGAGATGACATCACACTGTGGCTGCTGAACTCATAGTAAACAGGGTCACATTTATTTTGTTTATATTTCCTTTATATTTGAATCTGGAGGGATTGTTGTTACCAAGTTATCATAAAAGAGCAATTATTATCTGCCTGAACACAATTCATTCATAGCAGACTGGTTTCCAATTTACAAACAGTTGAGCATGCACACAGCAGGTGCATAGATAGCTTATATATCGACATTTTCTGTGTTAAGAAATTGAGAGACTTGATAGAACCTGGTTACCACTAAAGGGTTACTCAGTGACCATTACTTATTACAGGTGAATTTGTATCACATTTCCAAAACTTTTTCACTTTGAATCTCACATTGACAGACCTCTGTTAGTTCTGGGCTAGCTTACATGAGACTTGGATTTCCACTGAGAAATGGCAACTACAAGCAATGCTAATGCTAAGAGACACTAGACATAATGAGATAAATGAACTATGTTTATCACAGACAAATCAGCAGGGAGCAGGAGTTAAAAGCACTGGAGCCATCTATAATTAATTACTATTAACTATTAACATTAGCATTGTGAGCATATATGAAATTCCTGCTGTTTGCAAACGCAAACACAAGTTAAGAGTAGGATATTAGTAACTTCAGCATGTACAGTATGATACTTCCTGTTGTTTACTATCAAAATATAGCAGACACTTCCAGATGTCTCATGTTACTGCAGAAAACCTGCAGTGTGTACAGGCAAAGCTTTGCTGCTTTAAAACAGTGTCAAATAGTAGTATTTCTTGTCAGCTACAGGGGATCGTGAAAAGGGACTCTACACACATGTTTGTGACTTTCTTTTCTCTGAGATATTAAAAGGGTAAAAATGTAATGCATTCTTCATCTAAAGCCATCAGTCTGCACCTCTGTCAGGTGTCACCAAGAAACTTTAACCACGAAACAAACTGATCACCATTGTTTTCATTTTAGAGTCTGACAGCTCTTTGCGAATTCATTACACAACCATAAACATATAACCACTGGAGCTTGCACCTTATCAAAATCCAGAACTCTGATCAAATCACTAGATGCTGATCTCTAATTATGCACTATTGAAAGTAAGTGCACTACCTCGGCATGTCTTTGACTGATTTGCCAAATTGAGGGTCTGAGGCTCTGGTGTGGCTTCCGTCCTTAAGCTGGTGGGCCTCAGACACCCGCATGGCTACATACTCTTGAGAGCCTATGGAAAGAGACAGAGTAATTGAGACACCAAGGGATATTTTCCATTCCAATAACAATTTCTACCTCTACTTAAGACAAAAATTAGTATGTGAATGCTCTTTGGCTTCTTTACTTTCTTGCTGTTGTAGTGTGTATATGCTGTAATATGACTGTGCAAAAGAAGTGGACATACCCTATGGGTGAGAAAAGTTAAGCCTGTATTGAACCTGCATTCTTTCTAATGACCAGCGACTCCGCTGGTTGAAAAAAGGAATCTGTGAAGTCTATGAGAAAAGACCCTACTTCTCTCGATTCCTTACCTCAGTTAACAGGTTTATTATGAGTTTATGGTCTCAATCTTAGTTTTGTCTTCTTCAAAACAGCATGATGGTCATTTTGCAAATTATGGTCCAATTTAAAGCAAAATAGACAATAAACCAGGGTATGCTTTAGGGTGACTATCTTGTGATTGATAAGTTACAACAATGGCAGTGGGAACCCATTGGCTATCGTTTAATGATGATTTAATGCATGGCCCAGAGGCTGGACTGTCACAGTACCTTACCTGCTGTCATGTCTTCTCTGCTCACCTGTGCTGTCAGTACTTTTCCACACTCAGCAACGCCTACCTGCCCGCTCATCTGATGAAACACCTTACACTCATACTAATCAGTGCAATACTTAAGCTGCTCTCCCACACTCACTCACCATTCTCTGTTGGATGGATCTCTCATTACCGGACCTGCCTGTCTCTGACTCTGAGAGACTTCCATACTGAGGTAGTGCTGCAATTGAGTCATAAAATAACCCTGTATGCGGACGTTCCCCACCGTGGGTTTACCTGCATACAATCAAAGTCCACTAAAAACATGAGCTAGCAAGAGTTGGTATTAGCTGATAAATTAGTCCCACCCTCTTGTCGAAAGAAGGTCATTTCTGGTTCCAAAAAATCAAGATGATGACTGCCAAAATTGAGGCTTCAAAATGGTAATCCACAAACCAGTAGATTTTGCATTGGCTATATCCACTTCTTTCATACCATCTAGAATATGTGCACACTGGACAAGAATGATACCCGGTAGTTGTCGTGGGTAGCCCAGGATGGGGAATGCTATCAGTAGAGCTGCTGCTCCTCCTGCCAAGAAGCCAATCCACCAAGCCCCAACCCACAGAGGATTCTCAGGGGTCATCTCGGTCCTGTAACAACACACACGCACGTACACACATTGAATGAATCACTTGACAGTTACTGATATTAACTTCTAAAGGCTAATCCACTATGTCCTTTAGTATGAAATTTTTTCTCTCCAATCTTCTTTTCTACACTATTCTATTCTGCATTCTACTACATACTTCTACTTAGTCCTGCTCTATTCTAGTATGTTCTATTCCATTACACTCGGGTATGCTCTATTCTATTCTATTCTATTCTATTCTATTCTATTCTATTCTATTCTATTCTATTCTATTCTATTCTAACATACTCTAGTTGTTCTATTCTAGTCTGTTCTATTATACTCTGATCGGTTCTATTCTAGTGTGTTCTAGTTCATTCTGCGATCCAAAGGAGACTCACGTCCGGTGGATTTCGGTATAAATGTTGAGAAAGTATCCTCCCAGCAGGTAGCCTGCTGCTGGACCCACAATGGCTGCTGTGTAGAAGATCCCTGGGGAGAGAGAGGGAGATCACAGACAGAGAGCCAGACACCGGGTGTGTCAGTACAGTGCCTGTCTACTTCCTGTTTCCTACTTAACTCTTCCTGTCCCACAGGTTAAAGCTGTCCCATTGTTCTTTACTGGACTCCATGTCCACAAACTGAATATTTCATGATTAAAAGAAGATTGAAGAGCGAGGCCCTGCATGTGTTTGTGTGTTTTGGTGAAAGCATTTCCTTTAGTGGGTTACATTGTGCTCTGCTGCTCTTTGAAATTGGCAAAGTTGACAAGGCACAAATTAGATATTTTTTGCACTATTGATGTCCAGAGTGAATGTTGAAAGCTGAAAATGAATGGTGATTCTAAGAAGGTCAAAATCACTGGGCTGACATTTGATCTCTATAGATGGAAGCACAACAATGAGAAGTTGGATGTGACAGCTTTACTGACTATATGCCTCTGTGTGGATCAGTACAAAGCACATTTGATTAAGCTCTTAATAACAACAATTATGTGCGCTAATGACATTGTTCATTACATAGTGTCATTAGAGAGAAGTAAGTATTTGATCTAGATGGAAAGCGAAACAGCATTTCAGTGTTTCCCATGTATTGATTGTCACCACCTGCCAGAACATTTCAAATTTGTCAAATCTTATTTCATCGTAGACCTCTCTCACAAACACACAGACAACAAAGCCGTCTGTGAGTAGTTCCTCTCTGTGCATACTCTGAATCAAAACCTGATCATGTGCTGGAGGAAGGACTGTTGCTGTTTTTTTCTCCACAGAGAGTACAGCTTTCCAAATTCCTGAACAGAATCAATTCAGAGTTCATGAACGGTTAATATCATGGACTCAACTGCACAAATCTGTCCAAAACTGAGGCGTTTAAGTTATCTATGTTCTAAACACAACAGTGTTGATCTCTTCAAATAAATTATTAGCAAGCTTGTAAGAAGTCTGGCTTACAAGAATTACTGCAGTCAAATGAGCTGTCTTTGGAAAAAAAAAAGGTCAACTACTGATTTTGATGCACATCTATTCATGCTGTTACGGTACTGGTGAAAAGGACGAAAGACTTGAAGTTGTTTGACACAATTGAAGCAATGGAGCTGTATATATTGTTCAGTTATTTATTTGTAACAAAGTACTGCAGTAGAGCACCTTATGTATAGCATTAGTTCTTAATTATTTGAAGAAAACATGGGTGTGTCTCCTTCCACATGCACATGCACACCCCCACCACAACAACCAACAGAACCCAATAATGTGGGAAACACTGCAGATGCAGACATTCAACTAATTCACAACATTAAAAAAAAATTGAACTCCGAAACAATAAAAGGGGAAATAATGTGATCCGACATGGTAGCAGGTGAGACAACAAGTTCTGTAATGTCTATTTGGGTCAGCTTCTGCAACAGACATGCAATTATTATTGAAAAAAGATGAATGTGAGAATTTTTCTAAGGCCTACTTCTTCCATGTGTGTTCTCATTATTCCACCTGGTTTGGCACATTTTCAATTTATGCATAAAAAACCTGAATAGAAACACTAAAAGTTTGAAAACATCTCAAAATATTGCAAAAACATTTTTACACTTGACAGAAGTGCAAAAGTTGGTTTAACAATAAAAGCAAAATGCAACAAAGTGCAATGGAAACAGACTTTTTGAATAAAACATAATGTACAGACTTAAACATCCAATGAGGCCTCCACTCCACTCAAGAAATGAAGAAGATGAGAAAACTGTAATGGTTATCAAATGATTACATGAAATAAACAAAATGCCATAATGCCATATCTTAGTTTAATTTTTAAGGTTTAATTTTCATCATCTCGTTGGTACTTCTTCTGCACAGGCATAATCACAATCGACCAGTGAATTGGTACCATCTACTGCTTAGCTCGATGAAACATTTGCATAATGCAAATTATTCATATTTTCATCTGTCCATTTTGTCAAAATGCGGTACATGTGAATGGAAACCCAGCTATCAAATATTCAATCATGATTTTTTTTTTCCTGAACAATATTGCAATTAATTTTTTATTTGTTTTTACATAAATTCCAGGCCTATAATTATGGTCTGCATAGTTTTAAGCCAATATGATGGTAGTGTATGACTGATACTAGGTCAATGTATGACTGATACTAGATTAAGCTAACCCTCTGTCAGAGGGTTAGCTTAACCTTTCTTTTTCTAACCTATGTCAGAAAAAGAAAAAAGTTTTATTAAAGTTATAAGTATCAGTAAGCTCATCATCACCTTCTTATACATTTACTATATACAAGTTTAAAGCAAAATCATCATCACCACCACCACCACCACCAACAAAACCATAAGATTAGTTATTGAGAATATGCAATTGTTGCAATGCATCTCTGCACAGCACTGTATATTTTTGTACATATCGTGTGACTAGCAAAATGTGCATATTTCACTACATTTGTAGTAACAGAATTTTTTGAACAGAATTTTTTTTTTCAAGATGTTTTGTTTGTTATATATGCCAGGCATGTATTTATGATAAAATGTGGGTTTTCATGCCAAAATCTTTTATTTTTTTATTTAAAAAAGTATATCTATCTATCTAAATAAATAAATAAATAAATATATATATATATATGACGGGAACTGGTGATGTATGGATTCTACACAGCCCAAAAAACATGTTTTTTAAGTGCACGACAGACTACAACTACCAAGTAGAATATGCAACACAAGCAGGCAGCTCTGGTTACATCTATGCTAATATGTTTTGCATGCATTTAAACTATTCATTTGTTGTTTTTGTTAAAAATGATTTGGTATCCTAAAAAAAAATAATGTGATTACACTTAATGCTTTGAGAACTGTAGCAGAGTTTCAGAAAATGTATTTAAGGAGTTTGGATGGTGACATTCACACTTCATTTATCTGGAAGGACTAATGGTGTATGTATACTGCAAAATACAAATGTAGTTTATTAAGTTTTGTCTGATGATGACAACATTTCTATAATTTTAAAAGGACATTGCTTGATCTTAAAATGATGAATACAATTTCACTTTATCCTGTTAACTACTAAATAACTGTTAACTCTTAATAAAGCTAATACTACTGCTGTACTAAATAAATTGCTGATATGACTCACCAATATATACAGGCGCATAGTTGGACTTCACATTCTCATCCAGGTATGTGACCCCTAACGTGTAGAGAGGCGTAGCACCCACACCATGTAGAAACTGACCCAGCATGAACACAAAGCGATAGTTGGACAATCCTCCACCCTCCTTGTCCCGGCATGGACTGGTACGATTGGCAGAGCACGTTCCTGTTCGCTCGGGCAGACTGACCTGGTAGCAGGGTGTGGTGAAGTGAGGTAAGGCAAACACGAGAGAACCAAGTGCCATAATCAGCACCCCCCATCCAAGCCAGTGAGGTTTGTGTCCCGTCCCGCCGAAGTAGCTGACAAAGGCCAAGCAGACGCAGGCGGCGATGTCGTAGGAGCTGGCAATGAGGCCGGCCTGGTAGCTGCGCAGATCAAAACGCCTTTCAATGGAGGTGATGACTGTGTTAATGAAACCATTGATTATCATCCCCTGGAGGAAAGAGGCCACACAAAGGAAGAAGAGCACCCAACGAGGGGTGTTGAAAACTTGAATAGCTTTGGGCGTCAAAACCCCCCAACCACATAGCTGATCTGAGTCAGTGGAGATCAGTTTTAACCCTATAGGATTCTCTGCATTGGATCTTGTTTCCACCCCATATGGCTGCCCTGGCAGTGTGGAAGCTCCAGTGAAAATGTGTGGCCGAATGGGGTCATCAGTTCCAGGGCTGCCAGAGCTTCTGGGGCCTGAGCTTATTGGGCTGCCTATCTGGGAGTCCGTGGGGCTGGGGGTGTCCAGAGAGAGACCCCCAGTGAGAGGGCACTCTTGTAGGTCCAGGAGCTCCTGCTTGGAGCTGAAGGAGGCGTCAGCATTTAGCAAGACTGGCATCTCCCCTCTGAGGGGCACTGTAAGGGTTCTGTGGCACAGACAGAGGGTAGATGTGGGAAGTCTTTGAACTGGCGCGATAGAGTAATATGTTTGCAACCACAATGAAGAGAAAGGAAATGTGAATCAACTGAAGCTCAAGATGAATTCGTTCTGGTCATGGCTTTGTCAGGCTTGTCTCTGAAATGATCTATTCTTGGCTTGTTGAATACTGAATATTTGTTAAGGTTCTTCAAGTGTTCCTGTTTACCTATCTGTGCAAGACTGTAGAGGCTGGAGAGACTGCTTCATGCTGATGTTGAGTACTTACATCCTATGAAGGGCAAAGGGAGAGAGAGACAGAGAGTATATAAATGAATTTATATAGTTTAATAGTTGCATGAATCAATGACGCATAGAAATCTCAAAGGTCAGGTGACACTGCTGAGAAATGCATTAAATTAAATATTGAGTTTCACATGGCTTTTTCTATTTTCCTTGAGAACGATGTGATCCTCACATTAAAGACATCAGAACTCTCCAATATTAATGTCGCAACAACTGACATTGTGTTATTGGCTGCGGCCGAATATGATTTTTTTTTTTTTTTTTTTGCCACATGTGGATGCCACAGCAGGCAAACACTGACATGGGTATTAAATAAGTCCTGGCTTTTCTAGAAAGAAGTTTTTATCAGGAGTTGCACACAAATAAGTAGGCCTAAAAGACCTCAAATAACATACACTGGTAGTTAACCATAAGTCACATTCTCTGCTCCAGCAAGCAAAAATACAGATCACAGTTTTCATTAACACAGACATAAAAAACTGCAAATCCAGCAATTGTATAGTATGATTTCATTTGAAGAAGTTCAGATTGAGACATAATCTCTATATTTCTACTCCAAAACACACTCATATAATTAACATATTAAAGCCGCTTTAGAAATGCATATTTGATACTAAATCACCCAGAAGTCTAAAATGATGCCAGAAAACAGTAACTCTTCCTCTCATGTCAAATATAACTTGACACCTATTTTCACTTGTGTATTTTAAAATATTAGTTCAATATTCTGCTGCCATCTACTTACAGTAAGTAGATGTTGACACATAAGCTGGATAATACACGATTTCAACTGAATGCCACCCCTACAACTTTAAGTTTTATGGAGATACAAATTTGCTGTCAGGTTGCCCTGGCATTCATTTGTACATCTACAACATTTAAAACCTCCAAAGTAGCTCTTGTACTTCATTGATGCTGCTCAGCATACAACAGTACATTCTAATAATTACATACAGCAAACACATTAATGGCAGCATTGAAGCTTAAGAAATAAATTGGAATTAATTTGCATCCCTATTGATTAAAAAAAGAAATCAATAAAATCCAACACAAACACAAAGCTCTAAATCTATAAAAATAAATCTCACTATAAATATACTATTTAGCCTCTTACCTTTTCCTGCGTCTGATAATCAAGAGGTCTGGTGACATTTGAGAGTGTAGATACATGGAAAAAATAACACAAAGACGATAAAAGGGTAAAATAAAGATGGAGAGTCAGAGAGAAGTATCCATGCTAGGTCCTAAGCCCATCTCTCAAAGCCTCTTATAGCCCAGCGCTGAGGCAGCGCATCAGCACATTCACATGCTCCATCAGACTGCAGGCAGTCTGGAGGGAGGGGAGTGCTCTCAGTCCACATAATCCACCTGAGAGATAAGTGCTCACTAGTACTGCACTGGAGCTTTGTTGCCTCCCACTGTAGGTTAACTATTGTTTTGATCATTTGTGCCTCCATCTTTCCACATTTACACACAAAGTAAAGTTCAAAAGCATATAAAAAAAAAAAAAAAAAAAAAAAAATTCAGCATTTTATTCAAACTAACATTCAAATGTGGGGCCCAAACAAATATTCATTCTGTCCTTTTATACTTTATTGTGTAAAGACATATTGTTACATTTCATGTTGTTTAAACACCACAGTTTTTGACCTTTTTACAATAACTTCTGTACCAGTATAATATTACTGATCATAGCCCAGACATATTCAGAAATACACACATGTCTATACATTCATGTAAACACATGTATAAACAAACACAAACTCAAGAGAAGAAAAAGACAAAAAGAGAAAAGTTTGGCTTTGTTGTTTCATTTTAGAAGTAGGCCTACACTGCTACTACAGATTTTCTATTGTAGTTTGATATGTTTTACTTCAAGCATCTTCACAAAGCATGCTCCATCTAATGCTTCATTAATATTTCTATATTCTATGCTACATTTTATTTTCTCCTTGACATTCTGTTCACCAAGTGAAGAGTTGTTTAACTTTGATACAGACTCCCCTTATCCCCTCTTCAAGTTCAACTCTATTGTGACCGGTGCATGAAAAAAGAATGTAGTCTCAAATAGACCTGATATGCATAAAGGTGAAGGCCTTCTGTAATCCTTTTGAGAAAGAAAAGGAATAGTAAAGGGGATAGTAACTAGATTCAATGGCCAGTGAAACAGAATTTCAAAGATCAACTACGGAGCCCATGATTGATCAAACGATGACGTAGGAACAAGACAAACACAGTATTCTCTTTAAGAAACAATAACGCTTCCCTATTTATTACAAGATGGGAAGGATGAATAAAACATATTAATTCCAAAGAACATCACAACTCTAACCTGAGTAAGTACAGAAAAATAAAAAATAAAATAAAGTTTTGCAGCAGTTCAGCTTTTCAGTCACTTTTTTCAGTCGACACCGTAGAGGTGGAAAATCAGTCCCACTGCATTGTTGTCTGGGTGGTGTGTGTGTACAGTGGTATGAAAAAGTTTGGGCACCCCTGCTCATTTTCAAGATTTTCCTTTATAAATCATTGGTTGTTCGAATCAGCAATTTCCATCCATCCATCCATTATCTATACCGCCTATCCCTTTCGGGGTTGCGGGGGGCTGGAGCCTATCCCAGCTACAATGGGCGAGAGGTAGAGGTAAGATCGGCCCTAAAAAATCCAGCCCGACCCGACCCAGGCCCGCGGGTATTAAAGCCCGACCCGGCCCGAGCCCGATCAATTAACTTGATTTGCAGGCCCGAGCCCGAAACAAACCCGAAATTTTATATCGCAAGTTTTCTTAATGTTAAAATAATCTACATATTTTTATGATCATTATAAATGCACTTACACAATGAAATAACGCTGGAAAAGTTTGTTAAAGATATTTCTGTGTGTGATATTGTGCTCACATGGACGCGCCTCTCTGACAAGGAGAGGAACAGCAGCAGGAGCAGGTCTCTGGGCTTCATTGTAGATCACAAGGAAGGGCATCTGAGATACACGGGGTAAAGCCTCCAGAGCGCAGCAGGTTCACTATAGTCTTCGTTACCAAAGGCGGAAACAAACAGACTTTAAAAATCCTCCGCTGGAGACTGCGCGCACGGATGAATCCATTCATACATGTTTCTGGACCAGCTGCTGTTTGCAGAAGTCAGACCTGCTGAGGTAGGTGGTCCAGGACGGTCATCTCGGTGTAAAGTGCGTATTGTGCGGGAGTTCAGTCTCGGGTCTCGTCCTCTTGAACATCTGGCATTGAGCGCTGCGTAAAGCGCGCGCGTGTCCCGAGCCGTGTATTTGGTTATTACAGACTTCAAATAAATATATATTTATTAAAAAAAAATAGCGAGAGAGAAGCCCGGCCCGACCCCACCCAAAGTTAATAATTGACATTTTGGGCCCGACCCGGCCCGAATTTCGGATCGGGCTCGGGCTCGGGCTCGGGCTCGGGCTCGGGCTCAAGATCTTACCTCTAGCGAGAGGCAGGGTACACCCTGAACCGGTCGCCAGCCGATTGCAGGGCATCAGCAATTTCAGTTAAATATATTATATAGCAGAAAAACACAGTGATATTTGAGAAGTGAAATGAAGTTTATAGGATTTACAGAAAGTGTGCAATTATTACTTAAACAAAAGTAGGCAGGTGCATAAATGTGGGCACCCTTGTTGTTTTATTGATTTGAATACCTTTAGCACTAATTATTGGAACTCAAAATTTGTTTGGTAAGCTCATTGACCCTTGACCTACATACACAGGTGAAGCCAATGATGAGAAAGGGTATGTAACATGGCCAGTTGCAAGTTGTTCTCCGCTTTGCATCTTCTGTGAAAAGTGGCAACATGGGAGCCTCAAAACAACTGTCAAATGACCTGAAAACAAAAATTGTGCAACATCATGGTTTAGGGGAAAGATACAAAAAGCTGGCTCAGAGATTTCAGCTGTCAGTTTCCACTGTGAGGAACATAGTGAGAAAATGGAAGACCACAGGCACAGTTCAAGTTAAGGCCCGGAGTGGCAGGCCGAGAAAAGTCTCAGATAAGCAGAGGCGAAGGATGGTGAGAACAGTCAAACTCAACCCACAGATCAGCTCCAAAGACCTACAACATGATCTTGCTGCAGATGGTGTCACTGTGCATCGTTCAACTATTCAGTTGCATGGGAGAGTAATGCGGCAGAAGCCTTTTCTGCACACACGCCACAAACAGAGTCGTTTGAGGTATGCTAAAGCACATTTGGACAAGCCAGCCTCATTTTGGAATAAGGTGCTGTGGACTGATGAAACTAAAATTGAGTTATTTGGACATAACAAGGGGCGGTATGGATGGCGGAAGACAAACACTTGCTACCCACAGTAAAATTTGGTGGTGGTTCCATCATGCTGTGGGGCTGTGTGGCTAGTGCAGGAACTGGCAACCTTGTTAAAGTTGAAGGTTGCATGGATTCCAGTCAGTGTCAGCTGATTCTTGCGAACAATGTTCAAGAATCAGTGACAAAGTTGAAGTTGCGCCGGGGCTGGATACTTCAACAAGACAACGACCCTAAACATTGCTCAAAGTCCACTAAGGCATTCATGCAGAGGAACAAGTACAACGTTCTGGAATGGCCATCTCAGTCCCCAGACCTGAATATTATTGAAAATCTGTGGTGTGATTTAAAGCGGGCTGTCCATGCTCAGAAACCATCAAACCTGACTGAACTGGAGATGTTTTGTAAGGAAGAATGGTCAAAAATACCTTCAACAAGAATCCAGACCCTCATTGGAAGCTATAGAAAGCGTTTAGAGGCTGTTATTTCTGCAAAAGGAGGATCTACTAAATATTGATGTAATTTTTCTGTTGGGGTGCCCAAATTTATGCTCCCGTCTTCTTTTGTTTAAGTAATTATTGCACACTTTCTGTAAATCCTATAAACCTCATTTCACTTCTCAAATATCACTGTGTTTGTCTGCTATATGACATATTTAACTGAAATTGCGGATTCGAACAACCAACGATTTATAAAGGAAAATCTTGAAAATGATCAGGGGTGCCCAAACTTTTTCATACCACTGTATGTGTAAAGGTGCAATAGGATTCAGGTTCCTTGGCGTCGCATCTCTAAGTATCCTCCGGGGTCGGGGTCTGGCTTGCCATCAAACTTCGACTGGCTCCAACATGCAAGTAGGTCCAACTCCCCATCAAAAAAACCTGACCTACAATAAGTAGGATCAGAACATTCATTTTAATTTTTCTCAACTTTCAGTAATGAATTATAGAACATTAATCATGTTAAATCCACACAAACTCTATATCAATAAAGAATAACTGTTTTACTGAATTACCGTTACAATATAATACTACAATGTTCAGTAGTAAAATCCATCCATCCATTTTCTATACCTGACTATCCGTTTCGGGGTTGCAGGGGGGCTGGAGCCTATCTCAGCTGTCAACGGTGGCGGGGTTAATTTCTTTAAATCAACAGTATCAAAATATTCTGTGCTCTTTACATGGTAATTAGCAGACTAACAACATCAATCATTCAGAAAGAAAATTATGTAATGTGCACAGTTGGTAAAATATGGCTAAATGTGCTTAGAATACACAGATAAAGTGCTAAACACAAACATTATACATTACAACTCAGTGTAACAGGTGAAACAAAAGAGCAACCAAACGTCTCATAGGGACGTTTAAAATGTCGGATCAGTGCTTCAGCATTACTGTAGCTGTGTCCCAATTCAGCGGCTGTATCCTTCGGAGGACCCAGCCTACGCAGTCTCCGGAGGCAACGGCTTGGCCGCATCAACTACTGGTAAATGGGACGGTCTAGCCTTCGGAGAATTTCCCGATTGCGTCACGACGTCATAACTTTGTCCCTCCAAACCCGGGAAAAACACACGGACGGAGACAAAAATTTAACAGACAACAGGCAGACAACCATGGAGCCAGAACTTTTGATTTTGTTTTTTTTTAATATATCTTTTGTTAGAGGAAGAGGAGAGGAGGCTCCCGCAACACCGGCGGCTGGGAGAGCGTCGTGGGGAGGTAACATTAACCTGCTATTTTAACCCATATTAATGTTCATACATAGCTAACATAGTTCAATACGGTTGGTAATTAATATACCCGTTAAGAAACGATACTGTTTAGTGACAAACACTAGCCATATAAACTATGGACTGACATATATGTCATTTAACCATAAGTCTTGATACAGGGTTCTGTATGCTATAATTTTAATGCTATGTTTTCTGTCTATCTGAAAAGTGCTTGAATTGAATGGTTAAATTTGTACAAACCCTGTTAATAACCCTGACTTAATTCAATAACCTATTAAAATGTTATTAAACATCAGAACCATATTGAGAAGCCAAAGTGTAATAGATGGAGAAATGAAGCATTATTAGTCTAAGCTTTAACATTCACTAGAGTTATCGTATCAACTAAAATTCAATTGCTCTTGTTTAATCCTCTTGTTCTTACCCTCCTTTCTCCATCAAGGCAAGGCCGATGTACCGTCGCATTAACCTCGGTGTTCCCATTCTGCAAGTTTTTTTTTCCAAACCATCATGACACCAGGCAAGACTTTAGGCTGAGCAGAGAGTCCCTGGCGGTGCTGCTGGAACTTCTCCACCAGGAAAGGCGACAGAGATGGGATGCCACAATAGAGACCTTGGTCTTCCTCTTCTGGCTGGCGAGTGGGACATCCTACAGGGTGGTGGCAAGGGTGTTTGGGATGCCTTGCTCCACTGTTCAACGCATCGTCCATCGAGTTACTGAGGAGGTGGTGGCCATTCACCACAGGGTCATCTACCTCCCCAAGACTGCAGAAGACCTGGCGTCAGTAACTCAGGGGTTTGCAGGACTGGCAAGACACAGAGCTTTTCGAAAAGTGGCTGGAGCAATCGACGGCCGCCATGTGAGGATCAAGCCTCCAAGCGGCCCTGATGGTCACTGTTATTGGAACAGAAAACTGTTTGCCTCAAAAATCTTGCAGGCCATTTGTGACCATCAGGGCCGCTTCACTGATACGTACGTGGGCTGGCCGGGGTCGGTGCAAGACTCCAGAGTAATCAGGCACAGCCCATTGTACAGGCGTGGCATCTACCCTCCTCCAGGGCACTTCATCTCTTTTAAACATTTTTAGTAACATAGCAGCCATTGATTGCGTCAGCCCTGCAAACCCCAATGATGGACGATGTGGTGGACAGTGAAGACATGCATCCCGCATCCCCCACCCCCCAGATGATGTCCCACTCACAGTCAGAAGACTCCAAGGTCTTCCATGTGGCATCCCATCCAGTCCAGCAGCACCACCAGCGACTCCTGTTCAGCCTCAACTGTATATATGTTCTCTGTAAATCTGCAAATCTCTGTAAATAGTAATTTCTGCTGATCTTTTATAAATACTTGTACATTTTAAGAATGCCCACTTGTAAATAGTTAGAAATATTCATATTGTAACTTTGTAAATATCTGTGAATAGCACAAAAAATAAATTAATTGTGTTGTCACTGAAAAGTAGTTCAAAAGTCTATTTATATTGTAAGTAAGAAATGGAATAGATAATGTAACGAGGTTAGGAAGATTTTAATTTAGAGCACAATATTTTTTATTAACAATTTAAATCAAACAACAGAGTGTAATCGAACAGAAAACAAACATTAAAAAATCAACACCTGTCAATCATCCTCTCTAATAAACCAAAAAGTCTGTCCATCCTCTCTCTGCTCTCTCTCTCTCCTTTCCTCTGCCTCCCTCTGCAATCACATGTCCTCCCTAATCAGTTCCAAAAGCTCATCCCTTTCCCTTCTCCTCTTTCTGCTTCCTGCTGCTGATGTTCCTGGCGGCCTCTCCTCTTCCTCCTCCTCCTCCTCCTCGTTATGCTGCCCACCCACTGCAGCACCTGGCCCTGGTGTGGGGATGGAGGCAATTAGGACAGGTGGGGGAATGGAGGGCCTCTGTCCTAATACCTCATCCATGAGGACAAACCAGGGCCAGGTAACAGCAGTGGCCCGCCCGCTGACTCACTGCCCTGTCCCTGGATCTTTGCATTCCTAAGGAAGTGGAAATCAATCACATCAACGGCAGCAATTTTCTGCAGTGTTTATTTAAAGCCCATACGAGGAACTTTTAACTGGATATGAAAAAGTCTCTTGTTTCTGCTTATGTCTCTGTGTGACCTACAACAGCAAATGAAGCCATCAGTGGGGAGATAAGCTATTTCTAAATACCATAACTCTTTACCTTCTGGAGGCAGTGGAACGGTCGGACTGCCAGATGATGAAACGATGTAAGCACACCAGAGGAGATGGCACATTTGAGGAGACTACAAATTAGCATTGTGTTGCATTGTGTAGCTACACTAGCGAGTAAAAAACGAGAGTGCCTTGGAGATTTTTTTTTTATTATTTCTACGCTTCTTTATCAAAGTGTTTATTAACTTGGGTAAAACAAATGTAGTTTCCTTATCATTATCCAAACCTGCATGTACTTTGTATTTTTTTCTTTAAGTTGACCCATTTCTTTTTTTTGCCTGTTGGGGCTCCACCTTTCCCTCCAGGCCCATTTTTTGCAGGATTGTTCTAAACATGAGAGAAGCATGACAAAAGGTAAACACACGAGATCACATTATCACAGATATGTACAGATTCACATCAGGACAGACATAAAATTCCCAACCCCCACCCAAAAACAACATTCATTTAATGTGATCCAAAGATTATATTTGTACTTTGGTCTTTGCACAGGATTTGGGTTAATTTATGTAACTTTTACATAGAAATGCAGTATGTATAGAGAACAAATGGGCTATTTATTTATGCCTCAACAGTTACCTCCATCCGAGTGTGGCCGTGTTTTTGGCCCCCGTAAACAGGTGGTCGTTTTGACCACAGAATTTAATAAACTCGTCCGTCTGCTCCTTGCTCCCTACAACAAAATGACATGTAAAGCATATTTTCTGTTATGTCAACAGACAAAATTATTGTTTGATATAATAACAACAATAACAATAATAATGCTCCTCAAGTTAATTTTACACCTATATTAGCTGTAGTCAATCCAAACGTTTACAGTATTAACAGCCTAGAAATACAGCTGGGCTCTCAACCCACAGTTAACGTTATTTGCTCATCTGCATTCAGCTTTGGGCACAGAGATGCGCCCGGACAGCTCATGTTGCTTGTAAGAGGAGCGAAATGTAGCCTATTACACAACTTACGAAAACAAATTCACCTGATGTGAATATCTTCACAGTTACAATAAGATATCAGTTGACATCCGAGCTTGTAACATTTGTAAGTGAAGGTTTTTAATAAGGCTAACAGTTAACTGAGCTCCTTATATCAACAGGTTTGCCTTAAGTTACAACACATAGCTGGCTCTACATTCCGGTAGCTACGTGTTAGCTTTATTAACGTTACGTATTTTAACAGCCATTTAGAGGTTTTAAGGCCATTTGAGCTCCTGGCGTTAAGCAAAAACCTGTAACTTACATTTAAATGTGTATTCTGCACCGCTGCTGGTGCCGGTGCCGGTGCTGCTGCTGCTGCTGTTGGTCGCCATTGTTTAAAAAAACAGTCGGTGCGCAAAGCATCTTGGGATATGGGAGGCCGCGAAGGATATTAGCGATGCATCCTCCGGATACAGGGAAAAGGAAGACGCATTTGTCGGCTGCATTTGGAGGAGCCTTCGAATTTGGACGAATTGGGACAGACTTTGCGCAGCGTTATGACGTAATCGGCATTCAAATGCATCCTCCGAAGGATGCAGCCGCTGAATTGGGACACAGCTTGTATCTAGTGTGTCTACCCTTGTGCCAATCAGCACCGGAAGCTAGTGGTCCGACGTTTGCTCCTATGCTAACGGTTAGCTCGTGGCATTAGCATTAGTAATTTATCATTTAGCGCGTCAGAACGGTTGCTCACCGATGCGTTTCTCTTCCCGAGAGGTTCCTCCAGCTGCGCTCACACAGGTCCAGGTTGTCCTGGGAGATTTTGCCTATGGTTCTTTTCCGAGTTTTATCAGAGTTTTGTCCACTTTTGTTGTTTTACCGTCCTAACGTGAGTGTCGCGTTCAATGGGGCTTGCTCACTCTCTTCCTAGCAGCTTCAGAAGAAGTAAACTTGCTCTGATCGGGTCAATAGGTGGGCTTGTTTCCGACTGGGTGACAGACCATCTCCAACCCGTCTCTTTCAAATTAAAACTCTCTATAAATTATGTTATTACCGTTCCTTTTCTTCTTTTAAGTAAACATCTGTTTTTAATCATTAACCAAAATATTGTATTTAATGAACTGATTTTTTCCACCATGAATTTCTGTGTATTTAACTCAAACGTTTCTGTTTTGAATACACCATGAACTATTTTTTAATGCAGATTTTTAACCTGGGTTACACTTCTCTTGGGGGTGATGACAACGCCAGACATCTAATAGTTGCAACTTTGAGTGATTCTCAGTAACTTCCACCCCATGACTATGTTGCTTGATAAATCCTGGGAAAAGTAAATTTGCTTCTTTGACCACCATCTGTTTTTTTTACCAGGCTACTTGTGGGACTTTTTGCAGAGTGTTTCACTGCAGGAAACAAACCACAAAGTTGCACACAAATAGTGATCTGATCTGACCCGCTGGTCTGGTCTGAAGTCCACCAAAACATCCCTGCCACTTATTTCACTTGACATATCCATATGTTGTTCTGCTGAGATTTAATTTCAGGGTATTCCATCTCTTTGTTCTCTTGCAATGCCAACACTTAACATGCTAGTTTACATTTATTCAAACTTGAAACTTTTCTTTAAAAGTAACAACCCTAATTTGCACCAGTTTCTTGATCGCTTAAAAATAAATAAATAAATAAAAAATAAATAAATAAAACTGTTAGTTTCAGGTGCTCCTGAGTGCGTCAGTACTCTGAAGGCTTCTCTAATTAGGCCTCTACAACCATGCAGTGATGACCAGTCAGATTTCGGTTTCAAATGCAAAAAGAGGGCATATAGTAAATAACACTATATGCCCTGTGACACTGTGATTTAATAATCAGCCACTATTAGGTTTGGAGGTAATTACTGACCATCAAGCACTGCATGTCCTCACAGTGAAGCCACAGGGTTCACACCCTCCAACTCTGAATAAAATCCACATGCTTCCTGACATTTGTTTGTGCACAGCCCTCTTTTATCCTCCCCAAGGTCATTATCTGATCTGCAGTAACCTTCTGTTTCTCTCTCCCTCTGTGTCTGTGTGGTGTATGATTGCCTAGGTGGAGAAAGGGGCACTGGAGCCATAGCAGAGTCTCTCATCTTATCCTGTAATCAAGATTCCAACAAAGGGTACATAGCAAGTCTCTCAAATTGCATCCATGTTTCTCTCACTGGCATCTTTTCCTTGCATCTTACTTCCTCCTCCCAAGGATGCATGAGGAGATGCAAGGAATCCATACAAGGAGAGAAGAGAGGAAATCCATTTTTAGACATCACATGATGCAACTGGATCAGGTGTCAGTTGGCTTTAACAGCTGTAGAGACTTTTGATACATTTTTGTCTGCACGTGCATTGTGCTAATACTAATAAAGGCACACACTCATCACAGAGCAGTGGGGTTTTCTCACTGTTGTCTGTTCAGAGGCACAGGAACAATTTCAATTGGCAGAATACATTTATAATATGTATTCATCATTTGCATCTGTAGTTACTGATATTCTGAATTTTAATTCATTATTTAATAACCCAGAATGTGATCATTTACTAGGCTAAATGTTTGAGGAAAAACTGAAACTAATAAATATAATAAAAGTTAATGTAGGAAATAAGAGATCATGAAAAGAAAAATCTTTCTCATCAATGAAGTTGTTTGTTGTCTTTCAGATGTTCATATTTACAATTAATACAGATTTGTAACACAATGGTTAGTCAGAAAATAAATAAACAATAAAACTTGGCAGTGAGTTTAATCTGTTCACTCTGGTATGAAACTACCCTGATGCTGTGATTAGTCTGATCAGCAGTGTAATCCAATCAACATCTGATATCCAAGGGTGCATGTCGGCCAGTGTGTGTGTCCTCACTCACGGCTGCCCAGAGATCTCTCTTTGCTCCTCATTCCTCAGAGCAGAAATAAGAGCTTTGAGATGGCCTTCAAGATGGCGGACCAGAACATCTTCAAGCAAGGAATACAGACAAATCAAATAAGATACTTGGGATGTACCCAAAGGCTCTGCCACATTCTCGCTGCTCCTGCTCACAACTCCTCCTAGTTTACATTTGCTCATTGCTTGTTACCTGTGACTAACCCTATTTCTCCCTGTAATTTGTCTGCTTTGTTACACACCCTCCTGCTCCTTTGTCTTGTCTGCCCTGTGCCCCCTGCCTTAAACTCCTGTTCAACCCAGCAAATGTTCAGATTCCGCTCTGGACCTACTTGGCTCTGCTACCCACTCCTCTGCTATCCACTCGTCCCTCTGCTTGGCTTGGCCCCATCTCACATCCCTTTTACCCAGATATACAGTGCCTCTTTTTTTTTTTTTTTAACCTTACTCTGTGTCTGTGTCTGAGCCTGGGTTCACTACATCAGCCCCTTAACAGGCTCAGGACATGAGGGCTCTGCAGCAGGTGATTAACCCAGGCCATCATCAATACCCATCTGCCAAGCATCATTGATATCAGCAAGGTGCCTGCACAGAGCCCCAAGCATACTTAAAGATAAATCCTACTGCCAATACAGAAGTATCCAATGACGTAATGTAGCTTTAGAAACAGACAACCATAACTCTTATGACTGCTAATTTTTGTAACTGAAAATGTATGATCACATGCACATAATGAAATGTTCTCTCACCGCCACTGTTCACTAGTAACTACAATTTTAGAATTGAAAGTTAAATGTAGCTGCAAAATGGTTGGTAGCAAGCTGTCCCGGCTCATTATCCTGCATGAACAGCACTGATGATAGGATAGGATAGGATAGGATAGGATAGGATAGGATAGGATAGGATAGGATAGGATAATTATAAGGAGATGATAAGATGACTAGAGGTGGGAGTGTCTTGGAAGATGAACAAGGCCACTCTGTTAACAATGAAGTAAACCCCTTCTGTCCCGCTGTTTGTTTTTCTGTCCCTGACTCGTTATGAATCAAACGAAGCCATAAATGGATCATTTTTCACCGGGATATTTTCTTACTTCATTTCTATTTAATTCCCTATCTTGCCTTTTCATTTCTGTTTTCAAAGTAAGATCAGACAAGGAGTTGTAAAATGAATAAGCAATGGGCTCTGCCCTACCTACCGGGTCCTTTATCTTCACAGCAGAAACCTATTTACTTTGGACTAGGGAGTCTTTCTTCCTCTGTTATAAACAAAGGCATTTGAAGTATCAAGGGGAAGCCCCTCATGTGGTTATCAAACAACAGACTTAAATAAAGTCTCGAACTGTCAATCTTCACTCACTCGCTTACACTGCTATGAGATGTCACCACAATGAAGTGCAATCTCTTTTTAAAGGAGACAATATTTAATTTAGAATAATATTCCTTTGATAACATTTGGGCAAATTGTGAGACTGGATTGAAACTGTGTTTCAATTAGTCAACTGTGAGAACAAGTAACCCTGAACTGAGCACTGATGTAATTCCAGGAACTAGCTCTTTGAACCTAAAAGTAGAAAAGCATGCATCCCTGAAATTCAACTCCAGCAGCTTTGTACATTTGGCCTCATTGACCCTGTGCATGTCATGAAGTACAGATAACATACAATTTGACCATTGCTTGTAGGAGAAAAGATAACCACAGTGTTGATAGTAGCAATACTTCCCTTCAACTTCATTCATCCCAGTCTGGGCTTACAACAGTGGCTTTCTGACTAATTTTGTTCAGTTTTATTTGTTCATAAATCTGATGATTGCAGAGTTTGAACACTTTTAATTTAGTTATTTGGGTGTGGGGCCACCAAGGAGATGCCCTTAGCGAGAATGAAAATATGGCATCTTTCTAACAACATGGAGCTAAGATATTGCATTTGTTCGAAGTTAAGCTAAGTTTGGGTGCCAAATGTAAATTCATTAAGTACTGTGAATTAGTGCTGTCAGGCGATAAAAAAAATTAATCTAATTAATTACAGGATTTGTAATTAATTAATCGAATTAATCGCATTTTAATCTCGTATCTGCTAAAGGTCCCCAAATAAAGAATTTGAATTCTAGGACATTACAATTCACTGACATTCACATTACAGCTGGTGAATTCTTTTCATCACTGTAGTTCTCGGCGGTAGCTGGAAATTAGAGTCAGATGAAGCTATCTGAAACGCCTCTTTTAGGCCCTCGTCTTCCACGATTGAAATCGGCCTGCAATCAGCAGCAACCCACTTTGCAATTGAGTTTGTCAGTTTTTCTGTCGTGGCTTTGCTCATTTGTTTTCTTAACTCAGCAAGTGTGGGTTGGCGGAGTGAGCTCACTGTAGCACTAGCGGCACTAGCAGCAACTACATGTTTAGCGTTTAAATGATAATTCAGACTGGAGCTGCTACGGTGATAGGAAAATTCTTTCTTACACAAGGTACAAATCACTGCGTTCTTGTTAATAGTCCCGTCTTTGTTCTTTTTATAAATAAACTTGCCGTTCAAAGGTCCAAGTAGACTTGCCTCGCTCTCCGGTGTCGCATCCATGTCTGTTGTCACCCTGCTTTTGACTAGTGGCGCAGGTAGGATGCAGCCTACGGGTCACTCAAAGGGCCAAATTTAAAATGCTTGCGCATTGACTTGCCACTCATGATTAATTGCGTTAATTTTTATAGCGCGTTAATTTGCAGCGTAATTAATTAATCTAATTAACGCGTTAAACTGACAGCCCTACTGTGAATATAAGGTGAATTCAAGGGGTCATATCCATTTAACCGCCAAAACGTTTTCAGATTTGACAGCTTTAGAAAAAACCCTGTTTTTGCTTTGAGTATTTTCAGAATGTTATTTGTTTAAATTCTAATAAAATAAAATAAAAAAATAAAAAAAAACTTACAAAACACTTTAGTGCAGTTATGCTCTGTAGGTATACCTCTCACATTTTTAAGTTTGAGGTGTGGATGAATTGTTTTCAAGGCCATATTATGCCTTGAAAACAATTTACTGAACTGAATCTGAGTCAAGTTTCCATCCTCATTTAATGCAAATTTAAATTACTTCACTATTGCACAACTCCTGCAACATGATGGCAACATTTCTTTCTCTTTATGTTAGGTATGCTAGAGAGCCCATGAGGTTGAACTACCTTGGTTCCATGTTGCCACAGATTTGCAAAGACAATCCGAAGCACATTACACAGAGCAACTGCTCTGGGTCCCATCCCAGCGATGCACGAACCCCAGTCTCCCTGGTAAAAGCTGGAGGTTTGTTTGATCCATCCATTCATTCAAGTTCCTCCATCTGTGCACTTTCAGTCCATTTTGTTGTTCAGATGAACACCCAGGTACTTATAAGATGTGACCACCTTAATGTCCCTTCCCTGGATGTTCACTGGTGATGGGAAAGAGTGTGGGCGTCGACGGAAGTCCACAACCAGCTCCTTGGTTTTATCCACACTGATCAGCAGGTGGTTCTGCTGACACCAGTCCACAAAATCCTGAATGAGTCCTCTGTATGACCTATCGTCCCCATCTGTGATGAGGCCGACAATGGCAGAGTCATCAGAGAACTTCTGCAGGTGGCAGGTGGGTGACAGGTGGGAAAAGTCCGCTGTATAAAGCAGCCCCCACACTGCAGAGGACAGTCCCTAACACAGTCCCGTGTCTGATGGAGGAGGAAAATGAGGGCATTGTCCACTCCGATGCCAGGCTGGTAAGCGAACTGCAGCGGGTCCATGGACGAGCTCACCAGGGGGCGCAGGTGGGCAAGGACCAGCCGCTCCAAGGCCTTCATGAGGTGCGATGTTAGTGCCACCGGCCTGTAGCAGCTGGGGTCCTTAGGATGTAGGGTCTTTGGCACAGGTACCACGCAGGACGTCTTCCAGAGTCGCGGCACCCTTCCCAGCCTCAGACTCAGGTTGAACAGATGTCCAATGATCCCGCTCAGCTGATCAGAGCAGGATCTGAGGAGTCTGGGACTGAGGCCATCTGGTCCTGCAGCCTTCCTGGTCGTTAACCTCCTCAGCTGATTTCTCACCTGGAGAAGTGTGAGAGACAAGTTGGAGCAGGGGGGCTGAGTGTCTTGTGAAGTGGCTGAGGGGCTGGGAGGAACAATGGGGGGTGGCATTGGTGGCGGTGAGCTGAATACTGTGGTGGTGGGGGGGTCAGAGGGGTACTTGGGCAGAGTGCTGGCAGAACAAAGGAGGGCTGCTGCAGGGCTGGTACAGCTGGGGGAAGGGCAGATGCTTCCTCAAACCTGCAGAAGTAGCTGTTCAGCTCATCTGCCCACTCTGAATCCCCAGCTGCCTGGGAGTTTGGCTTCTGGTGGCCTGAAATGGTTTTCAGGCCTCTCCAGACTCCTCCTGTATTTGTCCATCCCGTCCCTGATTTTCCTTCTGAGCTCCCTCTGAACAGTTTTCCGCTCCTCTTTGTTTCCTGCCTTGAAGGCCCTCTTCTTCTCCCTTAAAAGAGCCTTAATGTCAGGATTAATCCAGGGTTTGTTGTTGGAGTAACAGTGTACAGTCCTGGTGGGTACAGTGTTCTCCACACAAAAGTTTATGTAGTCCGTGATGCTGTCTGTCAAGCTGTCAGTGTCCTCCTCATGAGAGTCACTGAATATATCCCACACGGTTGTCTCGAAGCAGTCCTTCAGAGCCTCTTCAGCCTCGTCAGACCACCTCTTCACTGTGCGGGACACAGCTGGTTGCCTGTTGACAAGGGGCTTGTAGACAGGCAGGAGATGAACCAGGTTGTGATCAGCTCTTCCCAGAGGAGGGAGGGGTGATGATACGTATGCCTCCTTGGTGTTGGCATAGAATCTTTCTGTACCCACTGTACATGCAGTGTCTTATTCATGTACAGATATTAGTGCTCATTTTCAGGTTGTGGTAAGTGATAAATTGATGAAGTGCACATTAGGAACTGACCAAACTCTGTGTATCCAAAAACCCTTAACTTAGACTAAACTATGTAACATCAGTGGGGCTATTCTTGTAAATTAGTCATGGAAAGTTAACCACTTTCTATGACTTTTTCATAAAATATTGCAACAACTTTTCCTCAGAATTGTTTTCATGCAAATTTAAAACTGTTGTGTGAAGTATTGCAACACACACACACACACACACACACACACACACACACACACACACACACACACACACACGTGTATATGTATTTTATATATGTGTGTATATATATGTATTTATGTATTTGCACGTGAAAGATTTGCCCTCATGGGCGCGTGATCTTTAAGGAGGATGTATGAAAGAAAGCCACAACGGACATGTCAACCAAACGCCCCTTTGAGGTAAATGTCCCAGATAACACATGTGAACGATATTGTAATTCATTTTCATACCTGGAGTGGACAGCCTTGAAGCTAACATTAGCGTCCCTCTGATAAATTGCTACCATCCCATAAGTTATTATTAACGGATAGCTATGGTTTTGTGACTAAGTGACTGATGGCAGCCGGGTCATTTTTTTTACAGCTAAAGTATTAATTGTTAACGCGTGCTTTCGGGCAAAGCCTTTTCTAACATGGCCAGAGGTTAGTCCTAATTGTGTTCTCTGCTGATGTATATTCTTAAAAGTTGTTATTCGTGATTTGAATGTGGTCCAACTGCGTATCGGATACTGCTTTATCCTCTTGTATCGGACTTTCGACGCGAAGGTAATTGTTTTCTCTGCTGTCTGTAGTTTCATTGTTTTGTGTTGGAAATGTCCTGTTCAAATGTTCAGAAGCAGCTGTAAGGTCATCGTAATAATGTTGTGTGTATGGAGCGGCGTTTTTAGTCATTTTCATGCATAAATCTATTACTTTGAAAAGAAATGCGTCTAGACTTGTAGAGGCGCATGGTTGTGGTGTAGCATGTTATGCTAACGTGTATTGTTAGCACTGGTTGCTAGTATAGTGCATTTACACACTTTATCCATGTCACACAGGAGCTGAAAGCAGCCAGGCAAGAGAGACTGAGACATATGTTTCTGTGTTTCTCAAATACAAGTATGTGGGTTTCTGCATTTTTTTTTTTTTTTTTTTTTTTGGAGGGGGGGGGGGGTGAAAATTTCTTTTGTTAATTTAACAATGTAAGTGGTATTTAATTTTATTTTATTAGATTTCTTATGTGATTGTATATATTTTTACTTCCTCTTGTATCGGACTTTCGGCATGAAGCTGAAAGCTTGACTACAATATAGGGATGTAACAATTACTCGTGGACCGGTTAAAAATTAGAATATGTCACGAGTTAAATTGGTGGGGGGGGGGGGGGGGATCTCTGTGATGAAACAGCTGATAGGCAAATTAGTTTTGACCATTTATCTGCGTGTGCGTTGCGTGTGCGTGCGCCTCACATGTCTGTTGAGTCAAAAGGGCAGCAGCTGCGTTTGCACAGGCTGCGTGTCTCCTGCTGTCAGCTGTATCGCTTTACACTGAGTTTTCCGTTGATAATGACCGTCAAAATAAAAGCCTTGTTTTAAAAAATGAAGGGATTCTTTGCACAGAGACGCTAGAGCTAGTGTTTTTAATTTGAAAACGCTTCCGGTGTGGTCCCAAAAGTGAAACTTAATCTACTGTACCTACCTCAGAAATGGAAAATTGCCTTAATTTGTGCCTTACAGTCAGTTACTGTGTCTACCTCCTCAGGAATAGAAATTGTTTAATTTGATACAGTATTGAAAAAGAGGCAAGAAAATGCAGTACAATGGATTTTTTTGTTGATTTTCCGTAACAGAAATTAGAAAAAATTAAAAAATCAGTCATCTTTCTGGAAAATAATTTTGTTAAAAGAAATCATGAAAAATCATAATCATGGACTAAAAATCATGAATCAAACTGAATCATGACCTGAGTGAATCGTTACATCCCTACTATGATATGAACTGTTCAGATAAATGACATATTGGAAGTAAAGAATTTTTGGTACATGTTAATTTGTGAGCTTTTATTAGCTTTGCACAAAGCCAGGCTGACTTTTTTCTCCTGTTTCCCCATATGTGTCTGAGAACTGCATGTATTGATGTCATGCCTGTAAATAAGGAGACTTCAACATGGAGAAGGTAAGACCATATTTGCTGCTCTGTTAAACTTTTCGTTTTCACTTGAGCAAATGTTACTTTTAAGAATATAATGTTGATGGGAGTAATGTGCTGAGTGTAATCTGAAAAGAGAATATTTATCACTCTTTATATCTGCTCTTTTGTGTCTCTCTTAGTTAGGAAGTAAAGTGGCACATTGTTGGCTTTGATAGAAAACAGATACTCCTCGATGCTTCACCTTGCACAGCCAAAGTAAGTGTACACACACACACACACACACAATAGAAAACAAATTATAGTCCCTCTCCAGTAACATTGGTTTGTTTTAGAGCAGGGCGATTATAACAAAAGTCAAAATCTCAATTAATTTAACTTTTAATCTTGATTATGATTAATGAATGTTTATCTCCACCCTTGATGAACAGTTATGTATTTTCAGTTTGTTTTGTATTTTACACTGCCATCACACCTGGATATTTTGTGATATTTTCACACAGTGTCTTTTGGGAGTGAAAACAATGATGTTGGTGTGACACTGGTGTGACACTGTGGTTAAAGTCTAGTTGTGTTTAAGCACAAAACCCACTTGATTGAAGTTATAAAATATCATGGTTTGGGTTAACATGATCACTGTAGACAAGTTTTCAAATTCCTTAAATATATGCAACTTTTAGGCTGAATCCCATTTCACCCCTTGGCCCTACCCCTCCGTTTTGCGCGTTCACGTGGAGGGGTAGGGGTGTCCCAATTCCCATTATGACGGAGGGGTAGGGGGAAGTGGTAGGGCTATGTACCCCTCCAAACGGAGATTTTTCCGAGACACACTCCAAACGGAGGGGTACGACAGATTTCTCAGAATGCCTTGCAAGACCGGTATTTTCTCCATGAACGAAGTTTTAAAATGTACGAAAACCACTTTATTGTCTATTTTAACGTTGTTTCAATGTGTAGTGGTCATTTTCCTCGTAAAAAAAACCCCCGAAAAAAATCGATAGTAGTCAAGGCTTCAGTTACGTGGTTACCGTTGCCAGGCTGAATGCCACTAGCGGTGCTCTGTGGGCAGCCCTGAGGATAATCTGCAGTGATAACGTTATCAATAATAACTTTGGCAACCTCGCTGCTGGTATTCAGTTACATTGATAGCGTTGTGGGATACAACATGCAGGAATGTCATACACAAATCGAATGTGACGGTAGCATTAGCTTGTCACATCTGCCTACATAAGAGGCAGCGACGACTACTGATGACGTATGCGATTGTCGAAGGGGTGTCCCAATTCGGAGGGGTTGACTTTCGGCCCTACCCCTTGGCACTCCGTTTCAAGGGGCAAGGGACAAGGGGTAGGGCTAAGGGGTAGAGGCAGAAAAGAGAAATGGGATTCACCCTTACTGTCATGGCAACAGCGAACACCATGATTGATATGAGCAAGATCAAGTCCATTAGAGTTTGATTATTTTTCGATTAATTGCTCAGCCCTAGTTTGTTGTAACATTCTTTGTTACATTCTGTTTGAATATGGGTTGCTTGGTGCGTGGTATTAGTGTAATATTCCTCCATGTGCCCCTTTTTAACGCATTCCCTCGAGGTCTCTGCATGGCCCTGGTTAGCTTGTAAAATACAATGGGTTCAGAAAATGTTCATTTTTAATATCATCAATCTAGACTCCATATCCCTTAATGACAAAGTGAAAACAGAATTTTAGAAATGTTTGCAAGTTTATTAAAAATGTTAAATATCACATTGTACTTTTTAGACCCTTTACTATAACACTTGAAATGAAGCTCAGGTTGCTTCCATTTCTCTCAGTCATCTTTGAGTTGTTTCTACACCTTGATTGGAGCCCAGCTGTGGTAAATTCAATTGATTGGACATAATTTGGAAAGGCAGACACCTGTCTATATAAGGTCTCAGAGCTGACAATGCATATCAGAGCAAAAACCCAGCCATGAGGTGGAAGGAAATGCCTGCAGGGCTCAGAGACAGGATTGTGTCAAGGCACAGCTCTGGCGAAGGCTACAAACAAATCTGCTACATTGAAGGTTCCCAAGAGCACAGTGGTCCCATAATTCTTAAATCAAAGAAGTTTGGAACAACTAGGGCTCCTCCTGGAGCTGGCCCCCCAGCACAACTGAGCAATTAGGGGTGAGGAGCCTTGGTAAGAGAGGTGACCAAGAACCTGATGGTCACTCTGGCTGTGCTCCAGAGATCCTGTGTGGAGATGGGAGAAACTTCCAGAAGGTCAGCCATCACAGTAACAGTCCACCGATATGGGCTTTATGGCAGAGTGGCCAGATAGAAGCCTCTCCTCAGTGATACACAGGAAAGATGGCTTAGAGTTTTTCTCACAGTCAGAGTCCTTGCCAGATCGGCTTGTTATGCATAATCAAGTTCAAGTTAACCTTATTGGTACCCATAGGTAGATTTGTTCCGCAGCAAAACAGGAGAAGGCATCCCACACACCATACCTGTGACATTTGACATCTGGAACAATCCTTATTACTCAACGTGTAAATTTGACGTGAAAATTTTTGGAAATTTCTCTCTCCATATATCAGTTCGTCCTCAGTCCAATCCTTGCCTTTGGTTTGTTTTGTTCTTTTGAACTTTGTTCCTTCCCAGCTTATCTGAGTTCTGTTGTATGGTTGTGCTTTATAAATTTAATTGCAAACTACAACTGCTTAGTAAGTTAAAGATGTGTTGCTGATTACAGCTTGAAGTGGTGATGAGGTCTTAAAATATTTTTAGAAGGTCTTTTGAAAAGGCACTGAAATTAACTTCAGGATTCCTGTAAATACTTTGGTAATGTATGATAAGAAAAAAACAACTCAAATTAGAAATGCTAATTTCAGTTCTCATGTTTGTCTGTAAAACACCAATAGGTTCACATGGAATGTCTAAACAAATGTCTGTTTTTTCCCTAGATGGACAATCAGAGATATTTAAGGAGGCCCCAGCAGCCAAGCAAGTGAACAGACAGTTTGAAATGATCTGACAACAATTTCTCACACACAGTATGTATTGCCCAAATTAAATGTGTCTTAAAATGATTTTTACATTTGTTTCTTTTGCAAGAAATAGTTACAAAGTTTAATGGCCATGACCTAAGTCCAAATATTACTGTGCATCTTAATAAGCTGCTCCTGTGCTTGGCAGTTGTGGAACAGAGTCCAGCTCTTACTACACATTCATTGCATTGAGAAAAAGGCCTCAAAATTACTCTTATTGCAAATAACATGCAATAAGTAGATTCTGCTATTATATTTTACAAAAACCTATGTAATTATGTCAAATTTTAATCGCCATCCCATGGGGATAGGTTACTTTTTCACTGCAGTGAAAAAAGAATTCATACCATACATATGCAATGTTGACTTACCTTATGACTTTACACGGCTTTACATGATCAGGATTTTTGGGCCGATAGCTGATCAGTGAGTTTAAATAAACTGATAACGGATCATGATCTGATCACGTGAGGTAGCAATATGTCTATATCAAAGTATGCCAGCAAACATTGAAAGGCAGGTCGGCCAGCACCATAAATTCCATAAGCTTCCTTGTACCACCCCTTGCCTTCTCACTGTCACGCCTACACGGACGGGCACTGTCTAAAGATGTTTGCTTTAGCATCCGTTTCGGTTAGGGTTGTCCCGATCCGATCACGTGATCGGAAATCGGGGCCGATCATGTGACTGCAGACTCGATCTGATATCGGACGTTATGTCCCGATCAGGTATCGGATAAATAATATATATATATACATATGTATATTTATTGTTATTTTTAATCACATTTACAATATATGGGCTAGTGATTAAAATAAATGAGAATAAAATAGTATTTATTAAATACCAACGTTTACAGGGCGGGTCTGTGTCTGTGACAGACGCCATTGAACAGCGCATGCGCGGAACACGACACAATACAGCAGTTGTTTTGAAGCTGAGGTGTGTGATATGCTGCTTATGTCTGCTGTGTGGAAATATTTCAAAGTAAACAACAATTGCGCTGGCTCAAATGCTAGTTGGTAACCGTGGCAACAGAAACTCAGAACATACGTTAACATACGTTGTTTCACAGTTTATTAATCACAACGGCAAGGCAGTAGAGGACACACACAAGCAGTAAGAGGTGCACTTGCCCTCTGAAATGATACTTTGTATCATGTAACATAACGTTAAGCAATCATCTCACTTCCCTCCACTGATTAGGCCTAATATAACAGCTGCGGCCAGAGCCGGTTACCATGGCAATGCGTCACAACGAGAGATGTTAAATAGTCCACTCAGGCGCTTCTTGTGAAAAACTTACGATTTTAAAGGAAGAAAACAAACATTAACTTAATAATTGATTTAACATTTATTTCTTTCGTAAGTGACCATGGTATAAGCGGGATGCCCTTCGAGGTGTCCATTATCAGAAATGAAAGCGAAGTCCATTCATTCGCGTCGGACGCTTCGCGTCGGACGGTTCACGGTTATTTTATTTCTGTGTTCTGTTCTGACTTGAGACTGTAATTCAAGCTACTTCATAGAAGTACAACACACTGCACTGCATTGTGCATAAGTGTTACATGTTAATATAAGAGCCATTGGTTAAAAAAAAAAAAATAAAAAGGACATCCTGGATCTTATTTTCTGCTCTTAGTTTGTTTCATAATGTTTTATAGAAGTATCGGATCGGGACTCAGTATCTGCAGATACTCAAAATCAAATGACTTGGATTCGGACTCGGGGCAAAAAAAGGTGATCGGGACATCCCTAGTTTCTGTGTTTTGTTTTTTTTTTCTTTTTCCGTGCTCCATTACTGGAACTCGGCATGCTCCTCCTTGTGTTTCTTATCCAGGTGCCTGATTAAATTTGTCGCGTTGAAACCTTTTACAGATGCTCCCCCACGAGGTACTGTAGCATTTCATAGATTGCAGATGGCTTGTGTTTTATCTGTCTCACTCACTTTGAAGAAGTTCCACACCACTGACATGTTTGTTTGTATCTGAAAGCATGGATGTTGCGTCCGACAGCTAATGATTCAAGATTCAAAAAACTTTATTGTCTGTCACATAGTGACAGGAGTCAAAACCAAAAGCCACAAAGATGGATAATAAAGTTTTTTCAATTTTAAATCATTAGCTCTCAGATACAAACAAACATGTCTGTGCCATGAAACTTCTTTGGAGTAAATGAGACAGATAAAACATAAGCCATCTGTAATCTGTGCAACAGGAGCATCTGCAAAAAGTTTCAACACAACAATGTCATTGATCGGATCGGTGAATTACGAATTACGGCCGATCACAGAAATTGCCAAAACATCTCAATCACCCCCCTGGTGGCTGGCTGTGGTATAGGACTTAAAGTCCACCCTCTCGATGTTGTCAAGTGGAACATGGGGCAAACTCAAAAAGACTCCCGAGTACGTGTTTATTATTTTAATTAAATTGTTTTGTAGGTAGGTAGGTAGTTCTTATGCTGATGTTACCTATAGATGAAGGGTGTTTCCAGTTTTGCCCTGTATATGGAGGTCTAGTCAATGTAACTTACTTGTTGAGCACAGGAGCAGCTGCTGAAAGCTGATCAGATTGTGACTGAAAACATGTCATTTGGGCCCAGGGTTAAAAATACTAAAGTGAAGTTTTTACAGATATTATCCTTAAATGTACATATTGATGTATTTTGATGTACAGTGTTTAATTTTCCATTGTTCAATTGTTTAAAATAACTAATACTGTAAATGTGCAGAAATTCCTATTTGATTAAAGGTGCATATTTTGTTTATACATTGTGTCATTGTTTTTGTACTTGGGGATACCACAATAATGCAGCAAATCAGTGTAGATGGACAAAACAGTTTCATGAAACGACTACTAAATACTCTTAATTTACAGGGATTTGCCTTAAATATAGCTATTTTTGATGTATTTTTAATATATTCTGCTTTTTTTCTACTGTCCAATAAACATATTTAAATCTTGTAATTCTTTAAAATGACAAATTAATACTGTGAATGGGCAGACATTCATCGTTCGTTTAATGCATTTTTAGCATTTTTATACATTATTTCTTAGTGATTGTACATGAAAGAACAATAAATAAACAGGAAATTACTCTAGGTAGACGAGACCACTCCATTAAAAAAATACTAAATACCCTTAATTTAAAGAGAGAGCCATTAAATGTAGCTATTTTCGATGTATTTGTAATGTATTTAGCTTGTTTTTCCACTGTCCAATGGTTGTTTTTTAATTTACAAATTCTATAAAATGACAGATTAATACTGTTAATTTGCAGACAGTTATTCTAAATTTTATGAACCTAGTTCTTTTTTATACATTCTAACTTTGTTATTGTACATGGGGAAAAAATAGTATTTTAACATAAAGTTACTGTAGATAGACTTGGCTATTTCCTAAAATAAATAATGTATACTGTGAAATTACAGAGATTAATCTGAAAGGTATCTGATTTTAATGTTTTTTACTGTCATATGTATGTTGTTTTACAGTATAATGGGCATTTATCACTGTAATACACTGCATTTTAATTTAATTTGACTGTAAAAATCAACTTTTTTTTACAGTTATTATATGTAGTTCTGTGATATGGTTATTTACTGTAATTTTACGGTATCTGTTTGGAAACTTTGCTGCCAGTGCTCTTACCGTTTTTTTACAGTTTTTATAATACTGTAAAATTACATAGATTAACCTGAAGGTTATCTGTTTTTTATCTGTTAATCTGAAAGGTATCTGATTTTAATGTTTTTTACTGTCATATGTATGTTGTTTTACAGTATAATGGGCATTTATCACTGTAATACACTGCATTTTAATTAAATTTGACTGTAAAAATCAACTTTTTTTTTACAGTTATTGTACGTACTTCTGTGATATTGTTATTTACTGTAATTTTACGGTATCTGTTTGGAAACTTTGCTGCCAGTGCTTTTACCCTTTTTTTACAGTTTTTTTTTTTTTACAGTGCAGGGTTTGGGTCGTCGGGGCCCCCGCCCACGACTACCACCCATATCGCATAGCACCAGAACCCTTCTGATCCTTCCTGCGAGTGGTGGGCCTACGAGAAGGCGGGCCCACGTCACTCCTTCAGGCTGCGCCCAGCCAGGTCCCATGGGCAAAGACCCAGCCACCAGGCGCTCACCTGCGAGCCCCAACCCCAGGCCTGGCTCCAGGGTGGGGCCCCGGTGATGCCAATCCGGGCATGTGATTGTCTAATTCATTGAAATCGCCATTAAATCCTTGCAACTATGTTTGACATGGGGGAAGAATTATTGATGCTTTTTTAATAATGGCCAAAAGCTGACATGCTACATTTCACATGCTTTCTGATGGATGAAGTAAAATAACACAAATACATAAACATGTGTGCCCAAAACACAGTGTTGCATGTATCTGACTCAGGACATGGACACACACAGACAAACTTACAGTACATCAACCTCCTGCCCTACATCTCACAGACATGCCAGCAGATGCGACCTTGCTGCCTCCTGTTGGTAGCGAAACCAACTGGAAGACGTGTCTGGCATCATAGCCTAAAAGGTAACTTGTTCAAGAGGAGACATCCATGTGCATTTGAGATGAGACCAAGCTGTAAACGAAGCTTGGTGCTCCCCATCTGTCTGCACAGCAAAGAATGATGGAGGGTAAAAGGGCTCTGGAGGAAAATGATTGTATGAAAATTTCTATCGTGAAAAACAAAGAATGTTAGGTGTCACTAGCGAGGACCCATTTGATGTGAAAAGCAAAAAACATTTAAAAAAAAAAGAAAAGATGAAAGAATGAAGTTGGACTGAAGTATATGTAGAAATCCTGATCTCAAATATACACGGTTCATAAGGCTCCGTAGGCTAGATCTGAAGGGAGGATGTGGGGGAGTCACTAATAATATACTTTCCAGGAACTCCACTTCTCTCAAACCACTATTTTACATGACGGAAATGACAGCAGTGTTACTGTGTCTTTCCTATGTGTTTTCAAACATTTTGTAGGCTATTTATTCAATAGAGCTGTTCGTTACAAGAACAGAATTCATAATTACACCATGTCTTAATGGAGACTAAATACTATGAGTATGTCTATCAATTTCACTTTCTATTATCATGAAGAATGCCATGTCTTTTTATCAATCAGTCACATCTTTTAAAATTATGTGTCATACTGTCAGGTCCTGGTCTGTGTCACTTCTTGTTTTATTTTGTAAGGGTTTTCAGTTCCTGTTTTGTGGTGTCTTGTTAGGTGTTCTGATTTCCCCATGTGTGTGACTGTTCATTGTCTACACGTGTGTCTAATTGGTCCACCCCTCGTGTGTATATGGGCCATTCTACCGAATTGGTGTAAACTGCTGGCCCCAGACAAAAAAACTAATTTAAAAAACATTTAAGTATGCAAATTTTCAATCTTTACTAAGATCCTGCAATTATCTATTGAAACCCAAAATGATATTTAAGATATCAGTATGCTTAATATATGTAAAATCATCATTTATAGGGTACTTTACATTGGGAGGTGGCTGTCCCCAACCCCAACTCCTAAATTTCAATTCATGAAAATGATAGCAAAAGGATTTTTGTAAAAATGTTCTACTGTTGTTTTTACAAGTGTCTTTTTGATTTATTTGAAAGTTAAGTGTAAAAAAGTAAATTGATTTTATCTATTTTTTGTAAATCATGAAAATGTATGTAAAAAATCTTGTCCCTCATTTTCTTGTCAATACCGAAACATTGTAGGTTTTAGTCCATAGGCTAAGACTGATTTAAGCCACACCTCTAATTTTTTTTATCAGGAAGTATTCCTTTGTCCCACTCATGTTTTGGCTGCATGGTGAGTAGCTAGCTCTGATCATTTTGAAGAAAAGGTGTTCAAAAGTCTGAAAATCAGTGTGTAACTTTAAGAGACGTCACTACCGAACACTTATTTTCTGCATTTAAACAAACTTTTTTTGGTTTTATGGCAGAAAAAATAGTTTTTATGTGTGTGCAATAGTTCAGAAAAGTGCTAGCTAACCATGTGCTGATTAGCCTCTTTAAACTAGACTCAAAGTTAGCTAAAATTGTCACTACCGAAACATGTGGTGATGTTTCGGTAGTGACAAAATGGAAACTCCTCCCTCTGTTGGTGGATACTCCCCTTTACTTGCCCTTTACCTACTGTGTATGAACATCAGTATGTTTTTGAGTGCACACACAGTAGTCATCAAGGAATGTGAAGAGATATTTGCTGAAATTGACAGAAAGTGTATTGGATTACAAATGAAGACTGCACCTTTAAGTCAGCACGTTCCATTAGTTCCATTGGTCAGGCTCAGATTGCCACTGCTTTCTAATTACTTACTTCTTAAAATGTGTCAGTAATGTTAATTTCTATGGTTAACTTATACAGGGAGAAAGCCAGTATGCCAGCAAAAACAGGAGCAGAGAGACTGAGGGAGTACAGAAAAAGGTTGAGGGATGACCCTGTGAAGTACGAAGAGTACTTAGAAAAGGAAAGGGAAAGAAATAACAAACGAAGAGAAGAGGGAAAGTTGAAGAGTGTCACTGAATTATCTGCAAGGGAGCAAAGACAGCAAAGAAAGGAATGGAGGAGAAGACAGAAAAAACACAGGATGATGAAAAGACAGAAAGAAGTAGCTGTTTCCAGGGACACGCCACCCAGCACTTCCAGTGAGAGTGAGGGGAAAAAAGGGACCAAAAGAAAAACAATCAGCAAATACAGAAAATTAAAGAAATTGGAAGAGAAGATAGCAGAGATGCAGAGGAAGAAAGAAAGATATAAAAAGCGATGTCAAAGATTAAGGCAGAAGATAACCTCAGAAAAGTCAAATTCTCCAAGATCCAAAACACAGATTGATGCATAGAAGTACAAATTTCCTAAACATGTGACAAAGACCCTACTTTTTCACAACACACGCACGCATCAAATTAAAGAAAAATACAAGTCTGCGAGCTACAAAGACAAACATTCATTCAGAAGATCTCTCACAACCGGGCTACTGAGGAAGTACAAACTTGTCTCTACAATGAGAAAATGTGTTGGCATCTCCTACAAAGTGTTCAACAAGACTGAAAACCACCCATGTCTTAACTTCACCTATCAGAAAAATCACAAGCAAAAAAACATAGACATAGTCAAAACATTTCTGAGTCGAAATGACAATAGTCGAATATCAGCAGGAAAGAAGGAAACAATCACAAGATTTAAAACAAAGAAACAAAAGAGGTTTCTGTCTGACACAATGCTGAATTTGTATCAGAAACTGATGCTGGAGATGCCTCATCTGAAACTATCCTATTCACTTTTCTGTAGGATAAAGCCATTTTGGATTGTTGCTCCAAACATCAGTAACAGGGAGACGTGTCGTCACTACCGAAAATGTGCCGTCACTACCGAAACATGGGATGTTTTGTCAAAAATTATATATATATACATATATATATATACATATATATATATATATATTGTATATTGAATTATCAACTAAGATATTGTGATGGTGTTTGGTTCAATCTGTATTAAAACTAATGAATCCTTAAGTTTGTAATCATTATGAACAACTTTATGCCCTTTTCAAAGAAAAGTTGGATTCAAAATCCAATGATTCTGATAAATCACGCTTAAAAAAAATGTTAAAGTTATATAATTTTTAGTTTACCTGAGAATTTTGAAAAATAAAATTTAAAAAAAATATATTTACAAGGTAGATGTAAGCAAAATTTTAATAGATCAATATAAGTCTTTTTTTCATGTGATATTTCATTGTGTTTCGGTAGTGACAAATTTTGGGAGAGGAAAAATAATCCAAAACTGTATGAAAATACAAAATGAGAATTAACTGTACAACTACTAGAAATGTGTACCTTGGATATTATACAACTAACATTCATGAAAAGTTTTGGGGAAAAGACACATTTATTTCAAGATGTTTCTAACTCTGACTTTGCACCAATTCTGTAGAATGGCCCATATATACCTGCCCTTCCCAGTGTGTCTTTGTCAGACTGTCTGCGTCCTTGTGTCAGTAGCTTTCCAGTGTTCTTCCTCATGTTTGACTTCTTTGTGTTTCGACCTGTTTTGTCTCTTATTGCCTTTTTGCCTAGCGTCTTGGTACTTTTGCCTTCCTCACGGTTTTCTGGTTTTTTATACTCTAGCTTGTGTTTTTGACTCCGGATCTGCCTAGTGATTTTGTACTGTTGCTTTTCCTGACTGCCTTCCGTGTAGTGACCTCGAACTGTCAATAAACCATCTCTTATCATCTGTCAGTCTCTGATCTGCTCTGTGGGCCCCCAGTTTGTCTGTCTGATCCCTGACACATACTTAGCGATGGGGTCAACCACATCTCCATACAGAGTTATAATTCAACCAAAACTTTTGCCTTCTGTTCCTGAAGTAAGAAAATCCCTTTGTAATTTGTAATTATGCAAATAGCTATAAATTCAGTTGGACAACTTTGCAATGCCCATTGAGTTGATGCCATTGAGTTACTCTGTGTGTTGCTCCCTTCACTGATTCAGTGGCTATAATAAAATTTCTTGCATTATTGTTTTTTTCTAAGGGGAGGGTCCAAATTAAACAAACAAGTAGTAATAATAATAATATTTGGCAGGATCTTGCATTTTTTCTAAGATTAAATGTAAGATTAAACCCCCTCCCTGCCCTGGTAATTTTATACACTACCTAATTGATATGTCAAATTATGTCAGTAACACAATGTGGCTGAGAAAACAGTTTTGAAATTGTACGTCAACAGGCACGGGTAGCTGACAATGCAAAGACTAATGCCGACAATAAAGATAGTGTATTAACACATGAAAGGTACCTTTGACATTTTATAGCTTACAAATTGCATAACTCAATTGCCACTTGAGTGCACAACATTCCATGTGGAGCATTGAGTCCTTTATCCTGCTCTGGCCCCATCTGTGTCTGTGAACTGGGTCAGACAGTCTCTTCAAATTAAACTGCATTATTTCTGCACTGTGCTTATCACCACAGCAACAGAACTGTGCTGTCTTAAAAATAAATATTTTTAATATGAGATACACCCTGTGATTTTTACATTGTGCATTAAACAAAACTCTGATATCAGTAATAATACACAGTTGTTGACAGATTAAATAACTGACAGAGGCATCAGTCAACACCTTGTTGAAACCGTGTTCAGATGTCAGAAACAGCAAAGTGAAAACTAAGTTCAACCTTTGATGAGGTAAGTGAGAGGTTTCTTATGGTTCAACAGGAAATGCTGAGTCATTGCTCTGACAGCCCTGGCAGAAACACACTCTCCTTTTAGTGTAGTGCAGTCTACAGATGCAAACAATGACTTTTGTGACACAAGCCTGCATACTCACACACAAAACATCAGGGTAACAGCTTTATCTCTGACTTTTTTGACTTAACTGGAGGAAATCCATGACAATTTGATTTATCTGGACTTTTCTTACCTGCCAAGTAGCAGCAGCCATACCAGGAGATGTTTGAGAACACACCATATGTTTAATCTGATTGATGAGTGCACAGATAAGTGCAGCTGATTTTCTGTGTGCACATCTTCATGTATATTACAAATTTGCCATGCACTTATGTTGAATAATTTAAAGCTACGGCTCCTGCGCCATGTGCATAAACGCACAAATCAGTCTCTCAATTTAAAGATGGACTGATTGTTTCAGCTGCTGTGGGATGCTGCAGGTGTTTAATAAGCTCAAAGGAAAGAATCTGACACTCAGCCAGCTGTGGACAACAAGCAGAACAACAGGGATGAGTGTAAGGCACTATACGCACATGCAGTTATCTCTCACTGTATTTTGTTAATATCCCACCCATTATGTTCTCACTCAATTTTAGCAACAACCTCTATTTTACTAAAACCAAATATCTGTATCAATGTCTTACAAAAAGCTTCGGCATAACATTTTCATGACCTTAAAATAACAGTTGTATATGTTCTCCTTGTAAACCAGTGACTGCTACTTCAGCCACCTTTCAATCAAGCTTCCCAAGTTTGCTGATCACAGCACAGTCCTAGGCCTCATCAAGGACAATGAAAAGTTGGCCTAAAGGAACACAGTGTCACAGTTGGCAGCATAGTGTCCAGATAATAACTTGGAGCTCAACTTCAGCCAGAGGGTGGAGATGGTCATGCACTTGCAAACAATCCACCTTCACATTCCCCATTACTCAAGCTCACAGCCTCTTCAGAAAGCTTCACTCCACCAGCACCAGGACCACCAGACAACTGAACAGTTTTTTTCCCTAAGGCCATCACTCTCCTCAACAACCCATCATACCCATCATAGCCAATGGCAACCCCCCCCCCCCCCCCACACACACACACACACTACTGTACGTCCAAGCACAGCTCCAACACCATCATTAAATTTGCTGCCAATATCACCATCATTGGCTGCATCACAGGTGGTGATGAGTCAGCCTAGAGAGAGCAGATGAGAGCACTGACGTCATGGTGCAGTGACAACAACCTCCTGCTCAACGAACCAAGGAAATGATCGTGGACTACAGGAGGCTTCAGGAAGGAAAACACGCCCCAATCCACATTGAGGGAGCAGCAGTGGAGAGTGTCAGCAGCTTCAGTTTCCTGGGGATCAACATCAGCGAGGACCTCAGCTGGACTCGCCACACGGACCTGATTGTAAGGTCTGCAAGACAGCGCCTCTTCTTCCTGCAGCGTCTGAAGAGGTTTGGCATGAACACTAGGATACTGTCAAACTTCTACAGATGCACCATCAAGAGTATGCTGGCTGGAAACATCATGGCCTAGTACGGCAGCTGCACCACCCTGGTGCGCAAAGCACTGCAGAGGGTAGTAAAATCAGCCCAGCGCATCACCCGAGCAGAGCTGCCAGCCGTCCAGGACATCTACAGCTAGTGCTGCAGCAGGAAGGCCAAGAGGATCCTCTCTGACCCCAGCCACCCCAGCCACAGACTGTTCATGCTCATGCTTCAGGCAGTTCAAGAGCATCTGGACTAAAACCAGCAGGTTCAAGGACAGTTCATACCCAAAAGCCATCAGACTGATAAACAGCTGAACTGCCATACACACACACACACACACACACACACACACACACACACACACACACACACACACACACACTTGCACCTCTAGTGTTTTTATTCTATTCTAGTGTTTTTATTCTATTTTTATTCTATTCTAATTTTATAAAGCTGATTTTTTATTGCACCGTGAAGTTGAGTTTGCACCAAGCACAAAAAATTTCATTACTGGTGACGATGTTACATTGTTACAAGTATATGACAATAAAAGAATCTTGAAATGTCGAACACACTCACACTTCATCTTTTAATTGTTAAAGTTCTTGTGCTGTATTGTCAAGTCAAATTCTGTGTGCATTGTACATGTGGAGAATAAAATGCTTCTGATTCTGATTTGGGTTGTCGTTAATGGTTGGTGGTATTGTTATCACAGTGTGTGAGTGTCTGTTTTCATTTCCCAGTGGGGACTTTAAACTGACTGCATACCCACCCATGATGTGCTCCTGTCACCATGGTGACAAATAGTGATACAAATATGTGTGTGTGTGTGTGTGTGTGTGTGTGTGTGTGTGTGTGTGTGTGTGTGTGTGTGTGTGTGTGTGTGTGTGTGTGCGTGTGTGTGTGTGTGTGTGAAAGAGAGAGAGGGAGAGAGAGAGAGAAAGAACAAGTGTGTTTGTGTGCACATATGTGTGCCTATATGGTTCAATTAATGGGAAATGAATAAAGGACAAAAGAGTGATGCTCACTGAATGTCTCACAAAATTGGTAGAACGGCCAGCATATTGTTAGATCACTTTACAATGAAATAGAAACAGTGATGCCACATGTATATGATGATGAAGAATCATTTAGAAAATGAAGGAGTTCAAAAGCAAATATATTTTATTGATTGTCATGATAGCCATGTCATGTTTTGTCATTTGAATGCATTATATGTGACGCAGAAGCTGCAGGAAATATTTCATCTGCCTTAGTCCTTCACAATGTGTTTTGTGTTCTGTTAGATGAGATTCACAGTGCAGGGTAATGTATGTGCATTTTGACACTAAACAAATCTGTTCACATTCATCTGCTGAAGAGGGAGAGTTTCTCTGTTGTCACCTCACATCTCAATTTAACACCTGGACAAACCACCAGGAATTTGTGACATCACAACTAGTTTAGAGCAAATCATGTTCCAGTATGCAATTTACACAAGTGCACACATAGAATAGGCTTTTGAGACTTTTGTGTCCAGCAGTTAAATATTCGAAATGAAAAATATTGTTGCATTCATAGCTTGTGGATTTTTCAAAAATTATTAAGGAGTAGATGTAATTTTAAGAAAAGTTTAATATTGAATTATTATTATAATTATTAGCCTATTAACAAACCTGTCACACCCAAATTAGAATTTCTATGTCTTAAAACATGTCTAGACGATATCTTTGACAATTATAACTTTAGGCTAAATGTAAAATATCATGTGGGCTTCCTGTCTGCCATAGCTTTACCACAGTATATCTGTGGGCATTAATAAATCCAACAGATGTAATAATTTCTGAAAGTTCAGAAAAAGTTCAAACGCTTGTTTCTTCTTTAGGCTTGCTCTAAATGCTAATGTTGTTGCTTAGTTGTAACTCGCAGGTTTGCAGTGTGGGAATCCCCGCTGAGCGTTCTGTGCTCGCTGTGATCACGTTCAGAGTCCCCTGAGAGCTGCCGTGGGTACCTGACTACAGCACAGTCACTGTGGACTTGACAGGAAACAAAGCATGCAACGCGACAGACGACACCCATTATCCCACACGTCGATCCTCTGCTCTGCTGGCTATGCAGTGGTGGATATTTACCACTGAATTGAACTGACAATGAATTGAAAACATATCACATGATTAGTGATTCTTTCGACTCCAGAAGAAATCAAAGGCACGTGGCAGGGAGAGTATGATTAGGAATGATACCTATGATTTTCGTCAATTAGGCTATGGGCAGGCCTACATCCTATTGGCCTGGAAATTTTACAAAAGAATGAGTGAACTGACCCTCTGATGGATATCCTCTCATAATTGTGACATGAGCCTACTTTAGATTCGTTTCGTGTGGCTACTCGATGGCTTAAGGTCTTCTACATAAATTACAGTAACACGATTTCCTTCAGGGCTGTATTGTATGGCAGAATATGCCCATGAATGAGAGAAAGCTCCATGTGAAGGATTAATGCAACCAGATGCTGTCGATAAACAAAGGTTTTATTCATTTTAGCCCATCAGGACATCTGCAGTTATGAAGAGAAGCAGTGTCTCTGTGACCAAATGTTCACTACGGATCGCTAAAGATGTTACAGATTACAAAGTAAATGTATTTCGGGCAACCATGTGGCTGCATGGATGTCCAGCATCCATGCTGATGATGCTGAGAAGCCGCACGCACGACGATGTACATCCTTCAAAATCAACAAATGAAATACATAGGCTTACCTTAAATTACATGGTTTGTCGCACATAATGTTCTATCATTCGCGCTTTGTCTCGTGGGGAAAACGCTACAAATAATTGTAACGCTACTGGTTAGCGCCCAGCATCTGCAGTGCGAGACTGCGGTAAAGTTCGAAATATATTCACAAATTCGAACTTCTGGGATCAATTCCTCCCAAGCGAATATTTCTTAAACAGCACACGATACCTCTTTCCAACCGTGGTAACACAGACAACGAGCTACAACCTACTTTTTTTTATCAAAAGGAGTCGTCCTTCATGCAGTAGGAATTACATTGGTCTCTACGAACAGCCGGCAGCGAGACTAGAGCGCAGGGACCGTACACAAATGTCTACCGATTAGAAACAACAGAAGATTATTCAATAACTTCCCTTCTGTGAAGTGTAGTACCACCAAACTCACCTCACACATTAATTGCATCCTGCTGGTGATACTACAGCATTTGCTTTGAAGAAACATGTTTTTACATAATTTGGGGGCAATTCTAATGGGAATAATATTAAATAACTTGACTTTAATAGTGATAGTTCCCTTACACATCAGCGGCCTCCTGCTGATTAAACTACAGTATTGAGGTTGGGAAAATGTGTTTTTACATAATGTTTGGGAATTTTTGTTGGTAATAACATTCAATAGTTTCACTTCTGTGAAGTGTAGTACCCCCAAAATCCCCACACACATCAATGACCTTCTGGTGGTTATACTACAACACTTAGTTTGGGAAAAGGTGCTTTTACATAATATTGGGAAATTTTTATTGGGAAAAATATTCAATAACTTCATGTTTATAGCATGTAGTGCCACCAAAATTCTCTCACACATCAATGACCTCCTGCTGGTTATACTACAACACTTAGTTTGGGGAAAGGTGTTTTTACATAATTTGGGGAATGTTGGGGGGAATAACATTCAATAACTTTATGTTAATAATGTGTAGTGCCCTCAAAATTCCCTCACACATCAATGACCAATTTTTATTGGGAGTAATATTCAATAACTCTGCTTCTGTCATGTAGTCCCGCCAAAATCAATCCATTTCCAATCCAATCCATTTTATTTATAAAGCACAATTTTAAATAAACACAAAGGTTTCCAAAGTGCAGCACGGTGGCGCAAGCAGGTAGTGCGCGTGCCTCACAGCAAGAAGGTTGCCGGTTCGATCCCCGGGCGTGGCCTTTCTGTGTTTGCATGTTCTTCCCGTTTATGCATGGGTTCTCTCCGGGTACTCCGGCTTCCTCCCACAGACTAAAAACATGCTCATTAGGTTGATTGGTGACTCTAATTTGCCCTTAGGTGTGAGTGTGAGCGTGAATGGTTGTTTGTCATGTGTGTTGCCCTGCAATTGGCTGGCGACCGGTTCAGGGTGTACCCCGCCTCTTGCCTGTCGAAGCTGGGATAGGCTCCAGCCCCCCGCAACCCCGAAAGGGATAAGCGGTACAGAAAATGGATGGATGGTTTCCAAAGTGCTGTACATGGGGCAAGACCATTTAGAGACTTAATAGCAAATAAAAGAATTTTAAAATGAATTCTAAAATGGACGGGTAGCCAGTGGAGTGAAGCTAAAATTGGTGAAATGTGCTCAAACTTCCTTGTGCCAGTTAAAAGACATGCAGCTGCGTTCTGTGCCAGTTGAAGATGTGCGATGGAGGACCCACTAACCCCCATATAAAGTGCATTACAGTAATCCAGCCGCGTGGTCACAAAGGCGTGGATTACTGTTTCAAAGTGCTGTCTCTGGAGAAAAGGTTTTATTTTTGCCCTCACCAGACAGCCGCCACACTTACCCCGGTGGCGGTGGTGTTTTGGGCGAGGGAGTGGTGCTGACGTGCGGCACAGGTATGCCGGGATGTACAACAGGAGAGGAGGCAGAGTTTGATGTCCATCATTCTCAGATCTAGCAACATTTGGCAATCATACACCAGCAGAGAGTTGATATTATGTGCAACAATTGTTACAAACAGAAAAAGCACGAACAAAGTGTCTGGAGTGGCTGACGGAATGCCTCACACACTGGCGCCATCTTTCCACCCAAGGAATCACCTCACACATCAAACAAATGAAGAACCCAATCAGATGAAGGCCCTTAATAGGGTGACTACTCAGTAGCCAATACGAAGCAACTTTCAATTACCCTCTTCAATAGGAGGTCACTATTCGCATGAAGTTATTGATTATTATTCCCAATAAAAATTCCCCAAAATTATGTAAAAACATCTTATCCCAAATTAAGTGCTGTAGTATAACCAGCAGGATGCAATTAATGTGTGAGGTGAGTTTGGTGGCACTACACTTCACAGAAGTGAAGTTATTGAATAATCTTTTATTGTTTCTAATCGATATAGACATTTGCAGACGGTCCCTGCGCTCTAGTCTCGCTGCCCGCGGCTCGTCGAGACCAATGTAATTCATACTGCACGACTGGAAAGAGATATCGTTTGCTGTCTAACAAATTTTCGCTTGGGAGTTATTTATCCCGGAAGTTCGAATCTGTGAATATATTTCTAACTTTAGAGCGGGTTGGAACTGCCCTTAGGTGTGGAGGATGATTGGTGCCACCACAGAGACGAAGATAAGGAAACATAAGACAGATGAAGATAAAGATGAAGATAGAGGGATAAATATTATAACAAAACAACAACAACAACAACAACAACAACAACCATATAATAATAATAAGAAGAAGAAATGAGAGCAAATCACACCCTTTTTAGCATCTTTCCGCTGCTCTGCAGGGTATGGAGGGGGGCAAAGCCCCTGGCATCAATGGGCTGACAGTTCATTTCTACAAAGCCTTCTGGGAGGAATTGGGCGAAGACATGCTGGCAGTGATGAATGCAAGCTTTGAAGAAATGTCTTTGCCCTTAAGTTGCAGGAGAGCTGTGATAGCCCTGTTGCCAAAGAAAGGAGATCTACAGGACATAAAGAACTGGGGGCCAGTTTCTCTCCTCTGCATAGGCTACAAGATACTGTCCAAAGCTCTGGCTATCATACTCAGAGAGTTGTTAGACCAGACCATTCATCATGTTATACGCTCTGTCCATTGAACCTCTGTTCCACAGGATACGGTCTGGTGTCAGTGGTCTGTCCAGCTTATAACAAAGCCCACATTCTGTCAGCATATGCAGACGCTGTTTTAGTTCTGGTCACTAACCAAAAAAAATGTAGATGATCTTGGAAAATGTGTTCTGGATTTTGGTATTTTAACAAAAGCAAAGGTAAACTGGAAAAAGAGTGAAGCCTTGGCAGTGGGGAGGTGGTCTCGTGGTCTCCCAACGAAAGGTTGCATTAAGGTGGCACGGTGGAACAAGTGGTAAAACTGTCACCTCACAGCCAGAAGGTCCTGGTTCGAATCCCGCTGTGGGCGCTGGTGGTGTGTCCTCCACCATGTCTTCAGTGCCTGCTGCTCGAGGAAAGGGGCCTTTCTGTGTGGAGTTTACATGTTCTCCCCATGCTCACCTGGGGTTTCCTCTTTAAAAACCCCCACTAAAAACATGCAAGAAGATCACCACCAATGGTGACAAACAGAAACTGGGTCCCCAGGCACCGGTTGGATGGCAGCATGTGTGCATGTGCATGAAAAAAAAAATCGTGTGACAAATAAAGGGGATTGTCCCTCTGATTCTTCTTCTTCTTCTTCTTCTTCTTCTTCTATTAAATATTTGGGGAATTCATTTGGGCGACAAAATGACAGTGAACAGGAACTGGGAAGGTGCAATAGAAAAGGTACAAGGAAAACTAAATAAATGGTGGTTATTGCCTAAAATGTCCTTTAAAGGCAGGGTCTTAGTTGTCTTGTTGGTTTCTTTGTAGATAAAAGAGCTTGGTCTGTACCAGCTCTATATGGAAAGTGTCCTGAGACAACTTCTGTTGTGATTTGGCGCTATACAAATAAAATTGAATTGAAATTTAATTGAATTGAATAATCTGGTGGCCTCTACACTGTGGCATCGCTTGGTATGTATGGAGCCACCTAGTGGCTTTATTAAAAAATTACAGGCAAATTTAGTAGATTTTTTTGGGGGGGGGGGGGACTACACTGGATACCTCAGGCTGCACTTTTCTTGCCTAAGGAGGAAGGGGGGAAAGGCTTAATACACATTGAAAGCACGATAGCAACTTTTCGTATTCAGTTTATTCAGAAATATCTCACAACTGGAGGCGAAGCTCTTGTTTGGAAGGATGTTGTGAGTGCTATTCTGAGGAGAGTCAATGGTCTTGCGCTCTTACCCCGAATTAGTTGACTTTACTAGAAAATTGCATGGAAACCTGTTGCCTTAAACCATCTAAGTTTTTACACAAGATAAAACTAAACAAGTCAAGTTGTATTGACATAGAACCTTAATTGGATGCAGAAGTCATAATTCAGTTTACATTAATAGTCCTTACTCAAAATCATTAGTTCACATAAATTGTTTATTTTCTGGAGTCCAAGTTGAATAAACTAACTATTTAAAGTTAAATATACATAAACATATATAACAAATAACAAATATAACACTTATCGCCACTTAAAATCATTTGTTGATATACATTAATTAATGTATTTTCTTGTAATTTAATTATACTATTTTGATTTCAAGATTATTGTATTAAATACATTGTTTCAACCAAATTGTATGGGAGGGAAGAAATTAGAGAATACGTTTAAATGTTCCAGTGTATTTTATTGCTAACGTTGCAAGAGAACACTGTTTGATTGCAGCAATCAAAAACCTTGTCAACCAAAAGACAAGTAAACACAGGCATTAAAACTGCTAGGTAACAATTCCAACTGGTTTTGATAAGGAATATTAAAACACAGCATGTAACAATATCCGCTATATCCTGGTGAATGAATGGACACATACAGACATGCATTAAAACTGGATAAAAGTCCCTAAAACTTCAACTTGATTGAAGAGCAGATCAACTGTGTTTACTTACAAATCAACTGAACACTAATATGCAGTCCTAAGCATACACTTCTATATCTTGTAATGTAGAACACAAGTGGCTGGACATTCCCGTCCCCCATTAGACTTCAACAAAAATCAAAACATAATACAAAATGACAAGCACCTGTTCATTTCCTTTGTATCATGGCTGACAAAGGGGAATGAAACCACATAAGGCTTTGTGTTGTATTTTATCAAACTTGCAAACGTTTGGAGGGACTATCAGTGTCAAACAGGGGACAATTGTGTGACGGTAACTGGAAGCAGGACTCAAATGCAGAGAAGCAGATGTAACAGTTTATTGAAAAGTAGCAACAGAAAAGGAAAAACAACTCAGGAGGCCAAATACTGGAACGAAGAATGAAGTCTCTGCTGGAGGACACTCAACAGCTTCTAATAAGAAAAAACACAAAACGCTGTTAAGGGAAAGCACACAGGCAAAAAGGAAAAAACAGGCGCTGGAGGAAAACTCAACAGACACCAAAAAACAAAAATCTCCACTCAGAGAAAACTCACAGGCAGGACTCGAAACAGGTGCTGGAGAAAACTCAACAGTCACAGGTAGGCAACAAAAAGCTCCGCTGGGGGAAAAAGGGCACACAGGCAAACAAAAGGCAGACTAGCACTGGAGGATAACTCAACAGACACTCAAGAACAAAAATCTCCTTAAATGGTGAGGCTCACAGGCAGGAAAAGTAAACTCACAAAATAACGACAGCATGCACAAAGGCAAGGCGGCTGGGGGACACACGAGGCAGGGACCAGGAGATCTGCACGGAGGTGAGAAACACTATCATGGGCTAAGGGATCATCTGGCACCAGAGTGCGGGAGAGGTGTGCTTAAGAAAGGGAGTCCTAATGAGGAGATTAGTGACAGTTGTGTCAGGTAACTGCTCAACCCCAATGAAGATCAGCCCCGCCCCTGACGCGTTCCAGCCCTGGAAAAAACACATAGTGACAGCGTCAGAGCAGAGCACCAAAACCATAGCTACAACAGACAATAACAATGTTGCAGTTAGCAATTAACGCTGCTAAAACAATAATCTTCCCTGTCTCAGTGTAGACTGGTGGGATGTTGACTGGACTCTATATGAATGAATGTAAGGTTGTGCCTTGCAATTTGGGTCAATTATTGCAAGGCACAACCTTTCTTTTCATTGTTATGTAGATGATCTACAAATCTATCTGCCCATGAAGCCTAACAGTCACATTGCAAAGAATTCTTTGTTTGCTTGTGTTGCTGATATTAAGCACTGGCTAGCCCAAAACTTTCTTCACTAGTGTGATGATAAGACAGAATGCATTGTGTTTGGGGATACTATGACGGCTGGCTTTGGCACCTTGTCTTCAAAACTCAGTCCAACCGTCAGAAATCTGGGAGTGGTTTTCGACAGTCATCTGAAGTTCGACAAACAAATTGACAATGTTGTCAGGACTAGTTTCTTCCAGCTACGTCTACTGGCCAAAGTTAAAATGTTTTTAAGCCGTCATGACCTAGAGAAAGCCATCCATGCGCTAATCAGTTCAAGATTAGACTATTGCAATGCACTTTATGTCGGCGTCTCCCAATCTTCTCTCAGTCGCCTTCAACTTGTGCAAAACGCTGCGGCCCGTCTTTTAACCAACGCAAACAGATGAGAGCATATCACTCCTGTTCTTAACTCCCTTCATTGGCTTCCTATCCAATACAGAATTGACTTTAAACTTTTAATGTTTGTTTTTAAAGCTCTTAATGGCCTCGCACCACCTTATTTATCTGAGCTTTTAACTGTTTGTGAGCCAGGTAGAGCCTTGAGGTCATCCAACCTACTCCTGGAAGTGCCCAGGTCAAAATACAAACACTGGGGTGACCGAGCCTTCTCCATTGCTGCTCCCAGGCTCTGGAATGAGCTCCCCGCTGAAATACGTCTGGCTTCTGATCTGGGCCTCTTCAAATCTAGATTAAAAACCTATTTATTTAGGATGGCTTTCACAACCCAGTAGCATGATGACATTAACTTTGTTTTATTGTATGTTATTTTATTCTGTTTGGTTTTATTGTTTTATTGTCTCTCATTGTTTTTACTCATTTTATTGTAAAGCACTTTGGTTCACCGAAAGGTTGTTGTAAAGGGCTGTATGAATAAAGCACATTTACATTTACATTTACATTTACATTTACTGTAGGAAATATATTAACTGAAATGCACATTAGGTCACCTTAACTCAAATTCACATTACATTCTGTCTCATCTTTGTTCACATTTTTGTTTTTCTTTTTCTTTTCTTTTTTTTTGGGGGGGGGGGGGGGGCCGGAAATCTGCCTACACCTTTCTCATGACTTCATCTCCTTTGGACGCAAATCTATTTCATTACATAGTCTTTTATCCAAGTGTAGCAGGACGAATGGAGTGCCCTGCTCTGTCCTTTCTGCCCTCTCTCACTCTTGCTCGCTATTTTTCTCTCTCTCACAGCTGGCACCTTAATTAGTAGGCGGCGCTGTGAGAGCAGTATACATATATACGCACTGGCACACACCTGTTACGTATGGGTAGCACGGTGGCACAAGTGGTTATTGGTGACTCTGGCAACTCTCTTGAAAAAGAAATGTTTGGCCTCAATCGTCATGCACTGATGGGACCGAGGTGATCCGTACTCATGGATGAGATGAGGGTAATGTAGCTACTAGGAAATGCAGCTTAGGTGTGAAAGCACCAGGAAACAGCTTACTGAAATCTGTCAAAAACAAACTAGTCCATGTAAAGGGCTGATCCAATGAGTGCTAATGGTTAATGCAAGAATAATGTCTCCTATTTCTCTGAGCAGAAGGTAGAGCTGCCAAAACTTGTTGCTCTCTTCAATCCTGTTTCCAATTAGGAAAGGAAGAGTCCTGAATAATGTCCATTGCTCTACAGCCTTTCCAGAAATAGTTCCATCAACTGCAACCTTCTCAGATATCAAAACGTGTTTGGAAGGGCAATCATTGTGGCCAAAAGAAAATCTCTTTATAATGTCATTAACCTCTTGGATGCTAACATTTTTTTTTCCTCGTGCAAGGCCTTCAAAACAGACTTCAAAACCAGAGGCACAATTCCTTCAAGGAAATCATGCATAACATCAGAAGAAGAGATCGACTGATATGGATTTTTCAGGGCCGATACCGATACCGATTATTAATAATCAAGCAAAACCAATAGCTGATATTTAGAACTGATATTCGTTTGCAGTAGAAATGAAAATTTTGGTGTCAAAATTTAGAGTAACACACCTGGGATTAGAATGACTACAGTATACTGTTTGTTTTGTGTACACTGTAACTAAGCCTTTCCCTTTCCCTTAATGATTAAGAGCAAACCAATAAAGAGGGTAGCAGGAACCTTGGCTCACTACATTTATTTGATAGCTTTAGAAGTTGCTTTTCAGATTTAATTTTTACATAAAACAGCATAATGAGTAAATAAAGATTAAACTTTCAGGGGTTCCCAGAGTTTTTCTCTTATAGTTCCTTATTTATTATTATATTTATTCATATATAAGTAGAGAAATAGAGGCATATTCTGAATCTCAGAACAGTAGGCTAGATGTAAACTCTTGTGCTTAGAACTGTATGTTGTATTACATAAATAAGAATAAGGCACTTAGCAACTGTAAATGCAAACAATAAAGGCTTCATTACACATGTGAGTTGTAGACGCAATGGTAAATTTATTGATTAAAAATAGTGACAGGTAAAAGTGCTATTTTACTTCTCAAACTTTGTTAGGCTGTGATGGACTTTCTGTCAGTGTAATGCTCGGACGAATTAAGTTAGCTGCTGAAGTTAAGACTGGCCCCAAACTGGCAACCGTGCTGAATTTAACTTGATGGCTTCTTGTATCTCACTAGACGCACATGATTGAAATTAACGTTATACTCTCCAGTACTTATCCTTCTGTGTGTATTATCAGTCAGTTAACATTAGCTAGCGGTTATTCTTATTCTATCAACATATTAACTTAACATGTGTGTTAGGATCCTGTTTTATTTTGGTAGTCTTTTCCTGTTTTATTTTGGTAGCCTTCCCTTGTGTGTCTTGTTTAAATTACTTCCTGTATGTTTCCCACCTGTGTGATTGTATCCACCTGTGTCTGTTTAGTTCCCCTCAATTTAAGTCTCTGTGTTTCTTTTGTCTTGTGTGTGGTTTTCTTGTTCCCCGTTACTGCATTGCATTTTAATTGCATCCATATTTCTTTTTCTGACTTAATGTCACCAAACTGGCACATCACCATGCAGTGATGGCATGGCACCATAAAGCCAAACAAACAGAAGTGTGCAGCAGTGTTTTCAATGTGAATGTTTTCTGTAGTGTTTACACTTGTTTGCACTTTATTCAAAATGTGACTTCTTACACCAGTGAGTATGCAGCATGGATTGTTGAACACACTGTATGCAAATTTGTGAAATAAAAATTTGTACTAAACATTATGGTGTATTTTTGCAGCCATTTTCTCCTAAAACATTTTTAGTGTTTTGTAATATTAACTCCATAAGTGTTAAATAAAACATACTTGTTGAATCTTAACAATTAAAAGAGTTCACATTAGAATTAACTCAAGGTGATAGTTCTATTTTACTTTATATGGGATATAGTTTAAACTCCATAAGAGTTCAGTTTTGACTCCTGAAAAGGGTTAAAAGATCAACTCCTAGAAAGGAGTTATGTTAACTCTGTCCTAGAGTGAATTGGTCTCACATGTACATTCAAATTGAGAACTCACTGAGAGTTTATTCCAAAGGCCAGAATCTGCTGTGTAGTGAGAGCGTGAGTGCTGAGGGAGAGGCGATTGTAAACAAACAAGGACACGTTAGTGTGCAGTACTGTTAAACTTATAGGCTATAATCACCTCCGATCTTGTTCGTTGATAAATGAGGAGCCGTCCCTCGGGCTGAGACACGTTAGGAGATTTATTATTCCCACAAAGTAATGGTAACCGAAAGGGACTATATTATTATTGTGCATCTGGCCCCAGCTATCAAGCGGTTGCGGCAGTTATAATGTAGTGGTGGGTCATCATGAAATATGCCTTGTTGAAGTTGTGAACAGTTTCATCTGCAGAGCCAAACAACGGAATTCAGCAGGTTTTCCTCCCTTATACTTGCTGTTTCTGTATGTCATTATGTCTTTTTTTTTTTTTTTTGGTGCATGACACTATTTATCTTGAAAAGTTGTATGCTTGATGTGATTAGACAAGTAGGTTGGGCGGTTTGTGCGCGGACGACACCATCTATTAGTCAGAACCATCACATCGTCAGACGTAGCGTTTACGCAGCACGGCTAAAAAACGAAGCGTGCTATCTACAATATTATTTGTCTTTTATTCCTGCTAACACTGAGTAATTTAAATAGACCACAGATACAAGCAACACATTTTTCCACTGATGGCAGGCTTAAAAAAATACTTTGGCATAGTTATTACACAATAACTACAATGATAATTTTGCTTCGTTTTCTACAATAATAAACATCAAACAATCAATTCATATAATTAATGAAACACTCATTCAGGATTCTAGATTATTTTTCCCATGCACATAAAACAACAGTTAAAAACTATTTCAATCCATATTAAATCTCTTGTGAAATTCGCAAATAGTTAGAGACCCACTGAGTCTGCGATCAGTGTACACTGCCTCATCACCTCAACCATCACATCATTTGCAGCCTCAGGATCCACATTTCCAATTTACCATCCATGTAGCTGATTCCACACCATTCCTCAATGTCAGGTGACAGGACGCTGCCAAGCACACAAAGTACTGCAGTACCATGTGAATGATTAACCTGCAATTTTGATGAGGACATTAGCCAGTGAATTATAATGCTGGCTAGGGCGGACTGTACTCTGGACATAATGATCTTTCAATAAGTTGAGCCTTTATTAGTTATCATGAATATGACAGAAGGAGAATGCTCAGGGTCTGAGATTTTGAGGATCATGAATATATGACAGGAGAATGCTCGTAGTCTGAGATTTTGAGATCCACCTTGTGGCCTTGCAGCTGTTCGGGCAGCTGCTACTCTGTGTGACCTAACAACATAACCTCGCTGTCCTGAAGTAACCTTAAAGCATGTATTCTTTATATTTATGTTTTTACTATAACCACTGATGGATTGAAAGTTCTCATAATAACTTTATGTGCACTTAATGACCAAAGTATTGTTTTTATGCTTTCTGTTATAGACTCTGTGCCTGCAATAAAGTTGTAAACTTTTTTTATTTTAGTATGGAAAAGCCTAAAAGATAATGATGAAATTTGGAAAGAATAGAGAGAAAATAAAAGAATACATCCTTGGGATGTACCTTTGATGCAACAATGCAAATCTGGGAAAGATAGGGGATTTAAGGTGAGAGCGGCTGCCCTGAGATGACCTAATGGTGTAAAATGAGAAAAATCTTACAAAAAAAGAAAAGATGCCCTCAGGGCATGGTAAACACCTAGCTGAAGTGTATAAAAGTCAGGGTACTGACCATTGTAAGTCGGAGTTTGTCAGGATTACACTCTTTCTGAGCGTGTTCCCCTTTATTGTCGGCAATAAAGTACTTTGCTCCTCGGACTTCTGACTCCTGCAGAGTTTTATTGGACACCTTTTTATTTTTATTGGACACCTTTTTTCTGCTTGATTCTTCTGCCAGTAGCAAGCAGTTTAATTTATGATGTCACAACATTTCATACTGCATCTGAAAGAGGGTGGGGGTGCCTCTGCTGCCAAGAGGCCAAATGGTTTGATCACATCTCCTACTTTAACCACATTACAGGAGCTATAACTAATGGGTATCCTGTTTTTTATTCCAGGTTAATGATGACATAATGAGGTCCCCACTGTACAGAGGAGCATCTGTTACTCCTGGACAAACCATCCTACTTTTGATGGCTTTTGCTGGAGCAGAGGGATTGACACAAGATGGTCTGCAAACACTTCTCCAAATTGTGATATTTATTCTGCCACAAACTTTCCTCTTGCCATCCACCAAATATCTGCTCAAAAAACTTTTCAAAACAGGGAAATATGATTTTCATGTATATTGGCCCAACTGCTTTTGTGCTTTGGAAAACAATGCATGCAAGACTTGCCATCAGGTATTTGACAAAAATGAACTAATGAAAAATGGTAACTTTGTCTTTACCTTATCCCTTGTCGGCCAACTGAAACATGTCCTAGAGACTGTAAATCTTGGAGAGTTCTTTCAATACATACAGTACTGCATTACTTTCAAGACTACATCTGGTGTCATTATATCATACTTTAGTCCAGCTTCACAAACTCATTCAATCAAAATAAAATACTTTTAAATGCCTACCTTTGTAGTGTATGTATTGCCATTATACAGATTCTATATGTTTTTATCATTTATCAATATTGCTGAACCTTTGTGTTTGTCAGTACTCAAATTACTGCACTTGTTTAAAATGTTATGGTGAGACCTTGAAAATGTGCAGTATTTCTCACATATGTGACCTACCATGAGAAAACCAGCAACAAGTCGGCCGGTGCAAGTTGTGTAAACAAAGAAAGAAAAATTATTATTTTTTAAACAATTAGTGATTTTCTCTTTTTTTGCAGAATATGTAAGTTGAAATCATGAAGAAGCCACTCCATGTTTCAAGTAACAGTATTGGGGGCCTTAAAACCATAAACTTTGTATTTCAATTTGGGTTGTTTAATTTGGGGGTTTGGCGATGGTATGGTAGGGTATGGTAACATGATTTTCACATGTCCACATTTCCATATGTTGCAACATGGTAAAATGTTTGCTACATGCACTCCACATTACCACATATTAACAACATGTGGAAACACATTTTCCAAATGTGTTCTATATGGTACCACATGTCACCATGTGCGTCTGTGGGAAAAACACATTTAAAGTATTAGTCAGCATCTCATCAAGTTCACGTCTGCATTTTGACCCCCCCCCCCCCCACACACACACGTTTCACACGTGTCCACATGTGGTATCACATGTGATAACATGGTACCCATGTGTTACCACATGTGATAACTAAATTTGTGTGGTTTTTCTGTAAGGGAAAGTTGTTGTTTTTTTTTTTAATGTCCCGCTGTGTTCTGCTCAGTGGTCTGAACCGTTGTGGGAATTTGGAAAATGTAGTTAATGGTTTAATTGATCCTGATGTCTTTGCTTGCTATTGCACTACGTTTCCCATAACCCATCGCTGCAAGTGTCTCTGTAGCAGGAGTGGCTTCAGTTAGTGAGTCTAGCACCTGGTGGCTCCTGCATGAACAGACAAAGCTGCAGCTGGAGAGTAAACTAGCACTGCACCAGTGTCTCTGTACCAGAGGTAAATATGTATAGTGAAGGCCTAAAAGTGATCGATTCATATTTTAAGCTACTATTAATGGCAAAAAAGACAGCAAAACTCCATTGCAGTGGCTGACTTTTTGCTTCCCCAAGCATGATGTACACAGTTATCTGCCTCTGCACCCTTGCTTGACAGTCAGAAGATTAATGATAATGTTACTTTATCGGGGTGGGCTTTCGCTGTTAAAGATAGGCTATAAAGTTCTTTCTCTAGTTTTAAAGCATATGGATCTCATGTTTTTTTCTGGGGGGGGGGGGGTCAGAGAATACTATAATTAGAAAGGAATTGATTGATATTGAACGGTAGTCAAAAATTATTACCCAACCCTAGAGGATTTAAAAAGATATATATATATTAGACATTATCTGTATTTGTTTCCATTTCTCTTTTGCAGTGAATGGTGCTGCAAGTGTGGCAGATGATGTGAATGTGGCGTTGTAAGACCTACCCCTCAGTTTTACCAAGTAGGTCTCAAGTATTAAAGCATTATCGAGTGAAATATAGATATTATGTGAATAGTAATCGTTTTCCATGTGTATATGTGAGTTGCCCGTGCACTTTTAGAACCTGGAATGCGCTTTTAATTCATTTGAATAGATTTCATGTAACTAAAACCCAACATTATCGATCAGAGAGCTGTAAATTTAGTTGCCATTTATGGCCTTGTGAGGATCTTGTCTCTGAAAGGGATTACTGGTCTCACATTAATACACACCTGAACAAAAGGTGGTTGTAGGAGGTTGCTTTCTTTCTGTAGAATCCACAGACAATATTTCTGATGAGGACACTGGTGAGACACACACTGATGCAAAAGCAGATTCCAGTGTTGAAGCTCCAAAGGACCATCCAAATGTAATTCAGCACATGTTTGCAGCCGCTTTGTTAAAACTAGAACATTTTACCTATGTGCCAAGCACATCAGTAAATGAATTTTTGCTAGAGCTTCACCACTTAATTAGTTCTCTTTGGAGATCCAATACTGATAGTGTTCTTGTTGATATTTTTCAGAAGCACAATCTTCATGTTGACAGAGCTATCATAGAAGAAATAACCACTTCTCTCGGCACAGGTAATCCTATAACTAAAGCCATTGAGAAAGGTGGTCCTTTGATTTCTGCATATGTAACAGGGTTATTATAGCTTATTGAAGTTCGCCAAAATTCATTAATATGTTCACTCACTGTTCCTTTAATTTTCTATTAAATTATTTTGTTATTTTATTTGTTAAGGAAATAGATATAGTAGATACACATATCCTATATTTGTATATATGCAAGGCTCTTATTTGTTTGAAAACAGCGCCCTCATGTGGCGGTGGTGGTAATTATAGAGATCCGAGATCGTCAGCTCGCCCCTTTGTTTACTGATGATCTCAACGATGGTACGTTCTAAAAATAGCTCCGTGATTTGTTTCAAATACTAAGCTATAAAAGTAACTTCAGGATTGTCATTTTGTGTTTAAATCGTTCTGTTGAGTGAAGTTTGTTTGCTAAGTGTTAGCAGCTAGCCGTCTAATGCCTCATGCACTGTGTTTACGGATGAACTGTGTAGCTAATTTAAGTACGGTGTCTGCTTCATTGTATTAACTGTATTCTTATCGCAGTGTGTAGGGGCTGGAGCTGTACTGTATGTTTGCCACCGCCACCAACCACATTTCTGTGTTTGTTTGACAGCTGTGTGTGTGGAGAAGTAAATGCTATGAACCTGACCAAAAAGTCGCGGCGTGATTCCTTCAGTCCATCAACGTAGATCGAAAAAGCGGGGTTACACATATCAACATAAGCAGTATTACAAGGCAAACTTCAATATTGTTGAACCAATGGAATATATTTTGGATGGTAAATTGAACAAAACCTTTCAGTATGCCCCCATTCTTGAATCCCTACGAGGAAACAGACACGGCAAAAGAAATTGTGTCTTTCAGGGATGGTCTGCGTTGTAAGCAAAACAGATTGTCGTCAGGTCAAGAGTTAAGTGTATCTATTGGTTTGTATGTTGATGACTTTGAGGTCTGTAACCCTCTAGGCACCTCCCGTAAAATCCACAAACTTTGTGCTGTGTATTGGGTGCCGAGTGACCTACCACCAGGGTCTCATTCCCCTTTGTCCTCCATTTACTTGGCTCTTTTTTGCAAAACAGTTGATGTTAAGTCTTATGGCTATGACAAGGTTTTAGAGCTACTAATACGCAATCTCAGGTCTTTGAAAGTTGATGGAATTTTCATCCCACAACTGGTCACATTGCTGAAAGGTACAGTGCAGACCATTGCTGCAGACAATTTAGGAACTCATGGAATAGCAGGCTTTGTTGAGAATTTTGCAGGCCCCTGTTTTTGTCACTTTTGTACTGCATGAGCTTCAGACATCATATCAACTGAGGTTAGATAAGGATCTTTCAGCCTCAGAACCATAGAGTTACATGAAGCTCATGTCAGATAGTGGCAGTACCTATTTTGGAGTTAAACAAGCTTGTCCACTTACTAAAACACTTTCTCATTTTCACGTCATCAGTGGCTATCCTCCTGACATTGCCCATGATCTCGTTGAAGGCATTGTGCCTGTTGAAAAAGCACATTGTCTCACATTACTGATATCAAAGAAGTATATCACCTTGGATGACATTAACAATTCCATTCTACATTTTCCATACAAGTGGACAGACAAAACAGTAAACCTCATATTTTGCCACAAAATCTCTCAAGCAGGGACACCATAGGTGGTAATGCCCATGAAAACTGGAGCTTGTTAAGATTGCTCCCATTTCTAATTGGGCACAAGATTCCTGAGAATGATCCAGCATGGCAGGTCTTGTCAGACTTAAAACAGATTGTTGAGCTTGTGGTTGCTCCAGTCCACAACAACGAGTCTATTACATATCTTCAGAGCAAAATTTCTGACCACAGACAAAGGTATCAAGAGGTATTCCCTAACAAAAGACTGCTGCCCAAACACTACTACATAGAACATTATCAAATCAAATCAAATCAAACTTTATTTATATAGCACTTTTCATACATAATAAAATGTAACACAAAGTGCTTCACAGGATTTAAAAACAATAGAAATCAAAATAAAGCAACAATAAAAACCCATCCCTCCCACCCTCCGTATGTACAAGCACCCACCCTCAACTACATGCATACACACACGCACACATGCGCACATACACGCACATACATACACACACACACACACACACACACACACACACACACACACACATTCTTACTGCAGACGATGGCAGGGGTAACGAGACATGGCACGGCACTAATGAAAGGTCACCTTTCGGGTCGTCCACACCGAGAGACATCAGGGACTGTGAGCACAGGGGGCACCCGCACCCGGGCCCACCCGAGCCCGACAGACCGGTGGGCCCCACACCAAGGTAGGGAGTCCCCCAACCAGCCGGGCCAAGAGGGCCCGAGGACAGCCCCCCCTGCAACAGATCAGACACATCTCTCAGTGTGGAGGACCCGCCGAGGAAACACTGGAATTAAAAAATAAATAAATAAATAAGTTGAAAAAATAAATAAATAAATAAACATTTAAAAGAAGAAAAGTTCATAAGACAATAAGTAGAGTAGATAAGATAGAGTAAAATAATACAATATATAAAACATGAACATTGAGTGAAATGAGATGAGTAAAGGAATAAAAGGAATAAATAGTAAATAAACTATAAATGAAAGCTATAGATAAACTAGTAATAAACTGAGTAAATGAAATAAATAGTAAATAGTCATGTCGTAAGAACATACAACTAAAATATGATAAGATAAGAAGCCTGATTAAAGGAATGAGAAAAATCAGACATATCAATTAAAAGCCTGGTTAAAGAAATGAGTCTTGAGCCTCTTTTTAAAAACATCAACGGTCTCTGCGGCCCTGAGGTTCTCCGGCAGGCTGTTCCACAGTCGGGGGCCATAATGACTAAAAGCCGCCTCCCCATGTGTTTTAGTTCTTACTTTTGGTATGGTTAAGAGGCCGGAGCCGGAGGACCTCAGGGTCCGCGAGGGTTGATATGGTAAAAGAAGGTCAGATAAATAAGAAGGCCCGAGACCGTTAAGACATTTGAAAACTAATAAAAGAACCTTAAAATCTATCCTGAAACGCACGGGGAGCCAATGCAGCGATTTTAAAACTGGTGTAATGTGCTCCCGCCCTCTGGCCCTCATCAGCACGCGAGCGGCCGAGTTCTGTAGTAGTTGAAAATTTGAAGTACTCTTTTTGGGAAGACCAGAGAGCAGGGCATTACAATAATCTAAGCGACAAGAGATAAAAGCATGCATCAGCACCTCCGTGCTGGCCTGAGAGAGAAACGGGCGGACTCTGGCTATATTCTTAAGATGGTAAAAACCTATCTTTGTTATGTTTTTGATGTGTGGAATAAAAGTAAGCTCAGAGTCAAAAATCACGCCCAGATTTTTTACAGAATGTGTCGGTTTAAGATCTTTAAGTTTTGGTAAAAGTTTCTCTCTCTGGCCTTCAGGACCAATGACTAAGACCTCTGTTTTGTCCTGATTGAGCTGAAGGAAATTTTCTGCCATCCATGACTCGATGTCTAAAATACAGTTAAAAAGGGCATCAATAGGCCCTGTGTCATCAGGAGACACGGCAATGTACAGTTGCGTATCATCAGCATAACTATGGAAGCTGATGCCATGCCTCCTGATGACGTCCCCGAGGGGTAGCATGTACAGATTAAAAAGTGTTGGACCTAAAATTGACCCCTGGGGAACCCCACACTTGATCTCATGGGTACCTGAGGAACATGCATCCCAACTTACAAAGAAGTGTCGGTCAGTGAGGTATGAGACGAACCAGTTAAAAGCAGTACCGGAGAGGCCGACCAGGTGCCTCAGTCTGTTCAATAAGATGTGATGGTCTACTGTATCGAAGGCGGCAGTTAGATCCAGTAGTACCAAGACTGTGAGCTTGTGTTTATCTAAGTTGCACCTGATATCATTTAAAATCTTTAATAGGGCTGTCTCGGTACTGTGGTTCATCCTAAAACCAGACTGATACCTTTCTAAGATGTTCTTTTTGTTTAAAAAATCATTTACTTGGTTAAAAACCAGTTTTTCAAAAATTTTACTTAAAAAAGGTAAGTTGGATACAGGTCGATAGTTATTAAGAATATTGGGATCTAAATTGCTCTTCTTCAGAAGGGGCTTCACCACCGCCGTTTTAAAGGAGGCGGGGAAGACACCCGTCTGAAGAGAACAATTCACCATGTATAACAGCTGTTCCTCAACGGACCCATAGAGCGTTGTAAAAAACGGTGTGGGAATTGGGTCTAAAAGGCAGGTTGTGGGGTTTACCTGGGAGAAAACTCGACCAAGTGTCCTTGCATCAACCAGGGCAAAACTCTCCAGTGTTTCCTCAGGTAAAACCTGTGATCCAGACATATTGGTAGTTAAAACCTGTTGCGATAAAAGACTGGATCTGATGTTATCAATTTTGCGCCTGAAGTGGTCTGCAAAGTCTTCACACAAGGTATCTGTTATTGTCTTATGAGATCTGTTAAAAATACTGTTTATTAAAAGATCAATTGTGGAGAAGAGAAATTTGGGATTATTTTTATGGTCAGAGATTAGTTTTTTGAAGTGAGAAATTCTTGCCTGTTTAATGGTGTTATTGTAAGTTTTGAGGTGATGACGAAAAATTTCATGGTGGACTGTCAACTTTGATTTTCTCCATTTCCTCTCAGCACTCCTGCAGTTTCTTTTCAGATGCCTAATATCTTCATTTATCCACGGAGGTGTAGATTTTTTCTTAATTGTTTTTGTTAAGAGTGGAGCCACTGAGTCCAGCGTTGACTTCAGATTACTGTTAAAATTGTCAACGATAAAATCACAGGGTGCTGGTAAAATCTCTGCAGGAGTGCTCTGTAAAATCTGGATAAAATTTGCAGCCACTTCAGGAGTTAGGTAGCGTTTCCTCACTGTTCTCACTGGTGCCTCCCGCTGAATAAAACTGGCGATGTTAAAAAACACACATGAGTGATCGGACACAGCCAGATCCACAACAGAGGACACCCCCACAGACAGGCCATAAGTTATGATCAGGTCCAGGGTGTGCCCCCTGTTGTGGGTCGGCTGTGTAACGTGCTGTTTAAAATCCATACAGTTTAAGAGGTTTAAGAATTCTCTGGATACTGGGTCCCAGTTGTTGTCAATGTGTAGATTAAAATCACCAGCTATTAAAATCCTGTTGTAGGTGGTATGAATGATTGATAAGAACTCAGAGAATTCACTGATAAAAGAGGATGAATACTGGGGTGGTCTATAGACCGTTATGCAAAGAATAGGAGGACGGCTAAAAACAAAGGCATGGTGCTCAAATGATGTAAAACTGTTAAAAGGAACTGCATTTGCAGACATTGAAGTTCTAGTGATAGATGCAGTGCCGCCTCCCTTTTTGCCACCCCTAGTTGAGAATAAAAAGTTAAAACTTGGTGGGGAAGCCTCAGTGAGAACAACAGGTGCATCAGTGCCGAGCCATGTCTCTGTAAGGAGAATACCATCTAGGTTTTTGTCTAAAATTAAGTCATTTATGATAAAAGATTTGTTTAAAAGAGAGCGCACATTCAGCACAGCCAATTTGATAGCTGTGCTGAATGTGCACTCATCATGGTGTTTTAAAGGAATGTTAAAAACAGTGCTGGGTCTAAAAGCAGTCCTGGGCTTTGAATGTCTGTGTGAAGTGATTGATGTAATAATGTGAATGTCCTGAGGTTTCGGTGGAGAAGAGGGGGTTACTGCCGGGAAGGTGTGCATGGTGTGAGTGAAACATGTAGTGGGTGAGGGTGAGTGTGGAGCAGATTGCTTGTGTGCATGAGTCATACCAGTTAGTCAGGAGGTGGCTGAAGTGCAGGACCGGACAGTGAGGTCAATGTTGACTGATAAAAGCCGTGAGCCCTCCTGGTTGGGGTGTAGGTTGTCCCGTTTAAAGAGGCAAGGCCTGTTTAAAAACGCTATAAAATTGTCCACATACGGGATGTCTCTCGTCAGGCAGTAACCCTTCAGCCACAGGTGCAGCTGGCGAAGCCGGCTGGTGATGACGTCACCATAACGTGGTGGGGGAAACGGGCCGGAGATAATTAGTCGCTTCCCAGTGTCCAGCAGGCGGTCGATCATCGACATGAAATCCTTTTTTAGGACCTCCGACTGTTGGTTTCTAAGGTCGTTGATGCCTGCTTCCAAGACCACTGTGGAGGCTGGGCTGTGTTCCGCACACAGTTGGAGAGCGGCGGATGCAACCTCCGTGACGCGGGCTCCAGGGTGGCAGAAGGTCCGGCCGCCGAGCACCGCCACGTGCCTGACCATGGAGGTCCCCACCACCAGCACCGAGGGGAAGGTGCGCTGCCCCACTGGCTCCCTGGGGGTGCGGCGGTGGCGAGGTGGAACCTGCTGGCGTCGCGACGCGGGTGCTCCGGGCCGAGCCGGAGGGGAGCGGCCATGTTGGACTGGCGGATCCCGGGCCTTGGGCTGGTGAGAGCCACGGCCAGTTGGGTGGACAGGTCCTGGAGGCGAGCTGGGCCAGACACCGACGGGAGGGAAATCCTGCAGGCTTAGGATGTCGAACCTGTTGTCCAGTGGCAGATCCGGAGGCGGTGGAGGAGGAGATGGCCGAGCTCCAGCGCCCCGGTGCACCACCGACCAGGGCTCCCTCGGCCTGAGTGGGGTTGAGCTCAACGGGCCCTTCACCCCGTCCTCCCCGGTGAAGCAGTGCGACTCATCGGGGCGAGGGCAAGAAGTGGAAGGTGCCGATGTTTTAAGCTTGGCTCCCTGTCGGTGCCAGCGGGACTCGGCCTGTGCTGGTGCCGGAGTACCGGTGGTGATCGAGCCCGTCCACGGCAGGGTGGTGTTGTTTGTGGCCGCCATGTTCCGGTCACCAGCGCCGGATCGCCTCAGGTAGGCGATATGTTTCGCCTGCGTCGTGGCGACAGTGGAGAAATCCAGGAGGATTTTATCTTTCTCTTTGAGATCGGCCCGCAGACCGGAGATGCTCTCCCTCAGTTTTGAGAGGGTGGGGAGGCAGGACTCGCACACCGCCATCATACCTGAGGCCACTATAGGCTCAGGCAGGTCGAAAAACAGTACCACCACAGGGAGGTGAGTTTCTGTCTTTAGAGTGTGGTGCCGGTAACGTTGGCACAGCGCTGTTATTGCTTTATGTTTGACTTATTTCATTCAAACTACTTTTTTTTTTTTTTTTTTTTTTTTACGTGAAAAACTTCCCACTGGTGTCCTTCACAGAGCTGCTGCCTACGTCGCGAACTGATGACGTCCGTTTTGACGTCCGGATGCCCTTTTAGCCACCATATCTGCCATTTCATTACCCTCCACCCCAACATGGGCAGGCACCCACAGAAAACCCACAGAGTCCGAGCATACCCTTACAGAAAAACCACACGAATTTCCCATGTGTTTCACATGTGTCCACTTGTGTCCACATATGATAACATGTGGTACCACATGTGGACACATGTGTCCACTTGTGTCCACATGTGGTAACGTGTTTCATGGTAACATGATAACATGGTATCATGTTAAGGGGATAAGGTAAAGACAAAGTTACCATTTTTCATTAGTTCATTTTTGTCAAATACCTGATGGCAAGTCTTGCATGCATTGTTTTCCAAAGCACAAAAGCAGTTGGGCCAATATACATGAAAATCATATTTCCCTGTTTTGAAAAGTTTTTTGAGCAGATATTTGGTGGACGGCAAGAGGAAAGTTTGTGGCAGAATAAGTATCACAATTTGGAGAAGCGTTTGCAGACCATCTTGTGTCAATCCCTCTGCTCCAGCAAAAGCCATCAAAAGTAGGATGGTTTGTCCAGGAGTAACAGATGCTCCTTATGTCATCATTAACCTGGAATAAAAAACAGGATAACCATTAGTTATAGCTCCTGTAATGTGGTTAAAGTAGGAGATGTGATCGAACCATTTGGCCTCTTGGCAGCAGAGGCACCCCCACCCTCTTTCAGAGGCAGTATGAAATGTTGTGACATCATAAATTAAACTGCTTGCTATTGGCAGAAGAATCAAGAATCTGGATTCCAGCTGTAAAGTGTCAGGGGGCTGCCGTAAAATATTGACTAAATATTGACCATTGGCTCTATGATGGCACGATATTCAGAACCACTGGTTGTTATGAGTGTTATGAGTTATTAGCACATTATCAAAATATTTGGAATCCTGCTCAGCCATTCCCAGTGCCCATTCCAAGCTAACTATGGTACAAGGACAAAATGTTTGATGGCTCTACTGTGCAAACAGGAAGTGATTGAACTTCAACAAGGATTTGATTCATATCTCTAATCAGAATGGTATCAAAAATGATCCTACCATGTGTTCAGAATCAGAAGTTGAACCGTTATCACCACCATCATCACCATCACCATCACCACCATCATCGTCATCCGTGTTGCTGTTGAGGAGGTGCTACAGAGAGGAGAGACACCAATAGATATTATTAGTTAAGAGAAGTGCTGGATTTAAATTGTTGTGTTAAATCAGTTTCTGTCAAAGGGAAAGGATTTAGAAGTTGATATACAGTATTTATGCAAAATCATCATATTGATAATGATGATGATGATGAATAAATACTGTAAATCAATTTCTAGCCTCGTTAGCACAACTACTACTCATGTTTTCTGTCCTTGGTTCTGAGAGGTCCCCCAGAACATCACGTTTGATTACTCCGCTTGGAAGTGAAAACTTAAAATGCAAACTCACCTCGAAGTCAGAGTCCAAACTTACGCCCGTGCCATTGCTGTCTCTGTCCCTGTGGTCATCAAGGGACTGCTGGGAGGATACAATAGGTAGCATTATTTCAAAGTGGGGCTAAGTCTTAATCATTATGAGAATACACATGAAATAAAGAATGAGTGAACCTACTTTTTCAGGTTCATTTTTCATCCTCCCCTGTTCCTCATCGCTGTCATCTACAGCGTGTCCACTGGGTTGCTTAAAAAAAAAGAAAAATATACATTTTATAATAGATAACTAACTACTTGGCTTCATAAGCATCCCTCATGACTCATGTTACATAACATGACTAGGCTGACCTCTCAGAGCAATGGCAGAAGACATGAGGTATGCTTATGAGGCCAAAGTGATTTCTGAGCTGTTAAGCTGTTTAAAATGCAAATTCAGCTCGAAGTCAGAGTCCAAACTTGCGCCTGTCCCATCGCTGTCAGTGTTGTCATCAAAGGACTGCTGTATAAGAGGAGAAACAATTCTGTTAAATCACCACATGGCCATCTTGCTAGACGCTATAGATGACGTGCATGGAGACTTTGCAAGCCCGCCGAAAAATCTGATTGGCTCTGCTTTTACTGTCAGTTGCTGAGGCAAAGCTAAGTAGACCAGAGGTATAAACTACGTTAGCAAAGGGACAAGAAAGCTATGTATGTGCTAATAAAGTGGATAGAAGAAAACAAAGTAAGTGTGGGATTGGAGAGAAATGTGAAAGACAAAAAAATGTTAAGTGACCCAAAGAGGATTGGTCTGGTGGAACATGGGGTGGTTGGAGTAAAGCCACCTAAAGGCGGCTGGAAAGCTTTTCTGGCCCAGATACTCAGTGTAAAAGGTAAGTGAATGAATTATGAATAATTTAATGTTAGTATATATATATATATATATATATATATATATATATATATATGTGTGTGTGTGTGTGTGTGTGTGTGTGTGTGTGTGTGTGTGTATATACTCACACACACATATAAACATATATATGACTAAGTGGTTGAGTGTTTTATACATAACACCTCGAATTTCAACGCACCTCCTTTTTTTTTTTTTTTTTTTAGGCTGAACTCTTCTGATATACAAAAAGGTGATTCCTTACCTTCCACATGTTGTAGAAATCCAAACTGGAATAGTTGTGAAGTCAGTTTCCTAACCTGGAGAAGTTCCTCTCGAACAAAAAATACATTAACAGGGCTTGTCCAGGACGCCGAACGAGCATGTTTAGGGCGATTAAAAATGTATGCGAAATGGAAAAAAACGCTCCTCGCACAGGTGATCGCTCAGATTGCAGGCGATGCTATCACAACGTTATATCAATATTCGCCGTTCCGTAAGAAAACTGTATCGTTTTGTTTCATGGCTTTCAGGCATGCAAAAAAACTACTACTCCCTGCATGCAAAGCAAAGCTCAAGGCACCAATCACAGCTCAGCTGTTGGGTGAGCTGTCTCCTTGAGCTGTCAGTTGAGTGATGCTGTGAGTTGATGTGAGAGAATTTAGAGAAATGAGGTCGATTAGCTAGTTAGCAATAGTAACGTTTAGTAACGTTAGTGTTACTAGTAACAATACTCGGGACACGTTGGTGGATGATGTTGACATTGAAGCTGTCCAGGACGTACATGTAACGTCAACGGCAGTTGTCGTCCCACAGGCTGGCTAACATGAGCATAACGTGAGCAGAAATTAGCAATAGTAACGTGAGTGTTACTACTAATGTTACTCGGGACATGTTGGTGGACGATGTTGACGTGGAACGTGACCTTTTGCACCCTTCCCTCACACTTGTTTTTCAGAATTTTCAGGAGGACCCATACAGGACTCCAAAACAACCAAAGGTAACAGTTCATCTTATTAAAAGTACAACTAAAGGTTTTTATGTGTGTAGTTGTTTATTTTATTCATTTATTTTTTAAGACAGTAGAAACAGTGTGTAAAATAGGCTGCAGCACCCAACTGATTGTTGTCAGAGATCTCAGTCGTGCTGTGGCTGGGCAGCAAACTAGGCAGCAAATAAAGGCAGAATCAGCAATTAAGGGAAAACCAAAAAATGTTTACTTACTGATTTTCTGCCTATTATCATCAATACTTATTAAATTAATTGGTGGTGCCATAAGTGGTCCCAGCCCAACACAAAACATGTTGTACATCCTCTGAAGTCTGCAGATTCCAAAAATATTAGTATATTTACTCAATGATCTTCCTGTCATCAGTAATGTTTGACAAAGTTCAGGTTTCCATTCAGTTTTAATGAACAAGGGTGCAATTTTTCAGACCTGATTTTGGTGTTGCACTTGTTTGTTTAATGACATAGAGAAAGCAATTCACTTGAAAACATTTCAGCAGGATTACAACACACCTTCTCCACTTGTACCAACCAGAGCAACAGATAACAGAGAATCACAGATTTTGGGCTTACAGTACATCATGAGATACTACCAAAGTTCTCCATCCATTTAAGCCTCTTCTCTCTTTACCTTCTCTTTCTCACCTGATAGAAGGACTACAAAAATGACCTAAAGGAGCTTGAGGAGAGGACAAATGACAAGGATAAGAAGATCAGGTGGTTGCGAAGGTTGAACCTTCAAATGCAAGAGGGTAAGTATCGAGGGGAGCCCTTGCAGTAACCTTGAACCTATTTCCATGACAATATTATAATAATAATACTACAACTATATTAAGTGACCAATTAGTGATTTTGAATAGGTAAGTGTTCCCTCTTTGATTTGATTGTAGGGCTAGCAGATACAATCACAAAAACTGTGAAAGATGCTATACAGGCAGCTCAGCCTGCCCTCAGCCACCTGGTGCCTTCTAGCAGCCACCCAGCCCCTCTTCACAACCAAATAGGAGAGACAAAGGTATCACTTACATTGTCAGGAGAAGTGATTTCACTTGTGGACCATGCAGTGTTTCTCATACATTCATTATATTTGGCCTGCCCAAATCATCTTGTAAGCAATGAATTGATCATCTATACTTAAATTCTGCTGTCTTTTCATTTCTTCTAATTAATGTTTGGTGATGGCACGCTAGTTGCCAGCTCCCCTCCCCCCAGAACTGAACACCAAAGAGCCAGAGGTGACTTTAGTGTCGAAGAAGAACAGTACGGCGGTTGTCTGGACCTGTTTTGACAGTCACGTATTGTGTAGAACGACCCTTTCTACTGTAGCTTTAAAAAGTATCACAAGGCCATGTGTGACGATTGTATCACTAAAAACCCCTCTTGACAGAAATGTTAGAGAGCAGAACTCCTTTTGAATGAGATTCAAAATGACCCTGGTGACAGCAGAGTTCATAGTGAAACGTACGATGCCCTTCAATCCACATATTTACATATTACATTTTTACAACAAGGCTTTGCGTTATTTAAATATGCTGTTTTAACTTTTAACTTTGCTGTTGTAAACATTACTATTGCTGCTCTAGAAGCAACATTTAGTTATATTTAAAATATAAATAAATTCTAACCCTGTTTTGAATAGACTGAGCACATACTTATTCATCACCACGCAGTAATACTACATAGACTATTTGTGCCAAAATGATGATTTCAAATAATTCCTATATTTTTAAGACTGCTTATTAGAAACTCAGTAATAGCTAGCTGCTAATTTAGGCCTTACACCTACACATTGCACATGTGGGATGCATAACATAAGCTTGCCACACAACCTGAACCCCAGTAAAAAAAATTCAGTCAAATCTTTTTTTCTCACCAGCACACATGCCAATGCCACACCTTTGAGAACTGGACTTTTTTGCATTCTAGGAGTACATGGATGTATTCTAATATTTCTTCATCTTTGCAGAACGAGTCTGTAATGGATTTAGAGCCTTGACAAAGGCAAAGTGAAGCTAGTAATTGGTAAGCATGTCTGAATATTGTTTGGGTTTGGCAAAATGCTATTGTATCAGCTTGTTAACACACAAAAATGCTCTTTTTCAATTATTTTCATTAGCATCCTCATTGACACCTATCTTACACAACATGAATTGGTGAACCCTGAGTAAATTTAGTAGCATTTCATTTCTGACAGACCATGTCAAAAAAGTTCACAGAGCCAACGGACACACTGAAATCAAAGCCTGCGTGGCACAAAAATGAAAAGACACCAGGAGACGAGCTGAGAGGGAAACAGGGTAACCTATTTATACTGTATATGATACTGTTGATGATACTTTGATTTGTAGAATCCAGTTTTGGATGGCTTCTAAGTGGCCTGCTGTGGGTCTGCACAGGATCTGTGCTTGTTTATATATTTGACTACTCTTCATAGACCAGTCATCACTTGAAAATAACAGAACCAATCCTGTAATCCAGATAGAAAAGAAATTAACCTTTACTTTGATAGAATAGACTGGTGTTTGTACTGCCCTAATCTGATTTTGTCTTTCATTCCCAAAACAGGGAGCCTGCTGGAGGATACCCAGAGGACTGAGACAACACAAACACACAATACACACACACCCTTTAGGAAGTGATTATAGTACAGTGTCGCAAGAATTCCGCGGAAAACAACAGGTCCATAGAAGATCAAAAGATCCCGATATTCTGATGCTTTAAAAAACATTCTGTGAGATGCCACTGATCGAGGATATCGAGTTGAAGATGGAGGAGAGGTATCCTGAAATCGATTGTCAATTTCTTTGACATTTTTGGCCATGCTGAAGGGCTGACGAGAAAACTCTGAAGAAAACCACAAAACCATCAAAAGGCGCATTACTCCAAGAAGGACTGAGTGCATGTAATCTATGGCAGTGCCTTTGATAAGGTTATAACCTTTAAGTTTGCTAAGCCAACAGGGACCCTTCACCCCTTTAACAGTGGTTTTGGTCTCATTTGCGATTTTCATATCAAGGGCAAATTTTTCATTTGTGCGTAATGGCCCTTTCGGATCTCTGTGTTGGTAAGGAAATGCATGGACATGTCCCCTTTCCCCTGTTTTCACAGTCTCTCCTGGCTGCTCACATTTATGACATCCAAATGTCCCATTGTACTGCACTGAATTAAGAACTAATGCTTTAGCAGGTAAATCACATGTTCCAGCAATAGTGAGCACTTTGCACACAAATGGTTCAGATGTCAACTCTGCAGGTTGCACAAGAATCCCAGTGTCTGCAAGTTTACTCAGTGTGTCACTTAGTGGTCTAAGAAATGTTACCATTGATGGTTTTGAATCCCCATACCAGAGTCCAGCAAATATCATATTCTCTCTTTTTGTGCGTTCCATAAAGCTTAATTCATTTATTATACAATAAAAAGGCCACACTGAAAACTTCGACGATTTGAAAATAGGTACCCCATCTGTGTTCCAAGTAAGTGAAATGTTTTTAGCTTCACTAAGAGGACCATCCCTATCTACAAGATTTTTGTAAACTTCTGCATCATATACATCTTCAATGTTGTTAGGATCTGTTTTCTTCCTGTTAAATCTAAAGTTAAGTTTCTCCTGAAAACCTGGCTTGAGAAACAATGACCTTATTTGAGCCTCAATTGGAACCTCTATGAAGGATGAGGATCTTTCCTCTGACACACTGGTCCCACAAGACTGACATTCTAATTGTTCACTTTCTAATGACCCAAAACAAGTACTGCAGTATTTATGCAACACAACAGGGGATGATGCAGAGTGGGAGAAAAAAAGTCTTTAAACTTCTGAACACTGTTTAAGCAGTCTGTATTCAGGCCACCAGGACAAAGCAACTTGAACATTTTAAGTAAATCACTGAGAGCCTTATCAGTTACTTTATGACAGTTTACATAAGCCATGATGATCAAAAGGCACTCTGCCACAGTTATTGATGCATTGTCATATAGTGGTTTGTCTGTTGTGTCATTGAAATTTGAATCTTCTGCTTACCCCTCACTCAAATCCTCTTCAAATCCCTCACTGAATGTATGTCCATCATCATACCTCCAATATCCCACATCAGGGAGAGCTCCCTCAAATGATTGAGATGGATCATACTCAGCATTGTCTTGAAGTTCAGCTGTTAGGTCATCAGGAAGATCTCTGAAGGCTGATCTGCAACTTGGTTCTTCGTTGTCTTCGATTGAGTCAGCTGGAATAGTCTCTTGTGCCATGCTTCCTTGTTCTGGTCATAAAATAGAATGAAAATCATTAAGGACCAAAAACAGCTTGTCACATTGAAAAACCTTTATTGTCTCAGCCTGTATGTCACCCTTTTACAAATGATTTTGTCACATTTTAGCAAGATCTGCTCAGTGACAAGATATTGGGCACATCATTTAACAGAGAGACAGACAGAGGGTGTGTGTACCTGGCAGGTGGTGAGAGGCTTGATTTTCCAGAGTGAGTGTGGTACATCCTGCACTGACACCCAGAGGTTGGAGGTGTTCCCCTTGAAGTGCAGCATTTTGGGCTCCTCCGAGAGGCAACTCTTCTGGCTGTGTTGTCCTGCTGCTTACTCCAGAAGAGAACATACATCAATAGTTAACACATTTTTCTCGAAAAAAAATTGAAAATATTAAAACAGTCACATTTTGCTCCAAATACTTTTTTCATTAATTAGCAAAAAAATAGATTTCTTATGACAAAGTTTCTTGCAAGAAACTCAAGATAAAAAAGAAAAAGAGAAAACATGCAAAACAAGAGGCAGGTTGACATATACCAATTATACAAATACAGCTAATGAGGCGCATATTCTTTTTCCCCACATCTTGATCACATTGTAGAAGTTTGTTTGCATCTCTTACTGTGTTTGTGGTCACACGTAACCCACAGTGTTGAATGTAACAGAATACACACATAATAAGAGGTTTAAGGAACCTCGGGTGAATGAGTAGAACTGGAACTTTTTGTAAAAGTAAAACTCTATATTGTGATGGAGCATCAAGTGTTGTTTCAGTAGTAGGGTTTCACTCTAATCAGTTCTTCAGTAAAAAAAAATACATTTTCTAGCAATTCTCAGTCTTTAATGTTCCTGTTCCAATTTTCCATGTTCATTTCCTTGTACCATTTTGATTTTCAAGTGGGATAGATTAAGTTTCTCTAATCAAGAACAATTTAACTTAATTTTTCTTTATCCTGCATTACTTCTCTGTCCTAACTGGATATATATATATATATATATACACACACACACACACACACACACACACACACACACACACACACACGTATACATACGTGTGTGTGTGTGTGTATGTGTGTGTGTGTGTATATATATATATATATATCCCAGCTTGAAAATTAATTTTCTGTTTACTAAATAGCAGAGGGCAAAAGAGAAACCAAGGTCATTTAACAACAATAACAATGACTGGTCTAAGAAATATAGAGCCATTTTATTGAACTAGGCTACTGCACTGTTAAGTGCCACCATGCCAAAATCTTAAGTCAAACTACTGAATAATTATTTTCATTATTGATGATCAGTTTGATCACTTAAACGTAAATGTTATGCAATTTTATTTGTATAATATACTAACTCATAAAAATGCCAAGATGTATAATTCACCAAAATAATGTAATAATTAACTATGTAGCAGCACTGAATATATATTATCAAGAATAAATACAGCTAGGCTTAGGTGATACATTTAATTTATCACCAGTGAATGAATGCCAGTATTAATGTGGTTACAAAGACGTGTTTTGTGCCAAACAACTGTTCAAGTATTCTCTTTGGCATGTCTTCTCTGTATGTTATGGTTTTTTTAAGAGTCTAAAGTCTATGAGATTCGCAACTATCAATATTTATAGCCAATGGTGATTAATTTTATACACAGTAGGCGTTCTGCCTCAGTCCACATACATGTATGATCCAGGTGTAGATATCACATGAAGTGGTCGCGCCATTACGTCGCTGTTTCGTAACGTGGTGTCGGTATTGTAGTTGAAACAATCCTACCTCGTGAATAAATACAGTCCGTTGATTCACAGAACAAGAAGAATTTACGCTATTACTTACTTTTAGTCGTTATTCTTTACAGAGACGCCAGGCAGTTTCAATTCAATTCAATTAAATTTCAATTCAATTTTATTTGTATAGCGCCAAATCACAACAGAAGTTGTCTCAGGACACTTTCCATATAGAGCTGGTACAGACCAAGCTCTTTTATCTACAAAGAAACCAACAATTCCCCCATGAGCAAGCACTTGGCAACAGTGGCGAGTGACAGTGACAGTTTCTCCCAAACGTTGTCATCCAGCTCTACCTGCCAAATAAGCATACCTGAAATGAATGATGGCTCGTTTCCCAGGAAGACAGAGATATCCCCCAGAGCAGAGGGGGCGCTGTTGCACCTATTGCTAGATTCCAGCCGCCGAAAAACAAAAAAAGGAGAAGAAGGTGATTGTTTCACCAGCGGGAAGACTCTCGAAGAAAAAAGAAGAGGGCGATGTCCTTTGGCCTGCTGCTGCGTCATGCCGATAGTTAAAGAGGTAAGAATCGCAAACTATGTTAGTTTGTGAACTACATAACGTTGTTAAGATCTGAATGAAGCAATTTATTTGACCGTCGTCCATCACATGTTTATGGACGGCAGAGTGGTCCATTAATGGCGTCTTACGATCAACTTATTTAGTGTCTTTGAGTAAATCTTCAAAATGAGCTTCCACAATGTATAATAATTCTGACTTTGAAAATATTTGACAATTCTGCTGTAGGTTTAATAACTCTAGCCAGTTTTTTTATTCCAACCTGTGAAAAATTATAGACATAACTAGACAAATTCCCCTCGGCAGGAAATTTGGAGAGTGATACAGTGCGCAAACGCCGGGCCCTACGCCTATCAGTGACAATGCTAAGCTGACATTAGCATATCAAAAAACACATTGAAAAGGTCTCAAACACCCTTAGAATGCATTTAACAATCATTTTAGCCTAGGTTAACATGTTAGCATTAGCATGCTAACATTAGCATGTCAAATAACACATTAAAAACCTCTGAACCATTATTAGAAAGCAATGAACATTCATTTTAATTTATGTTAGAATGTTAGCATTAGGGGGCTGCACGGTGGAGCAGCAGGTAGTGCGCGTGCCTCACAGCAAGAAGGTTGCCGGTTCGATCCCCGGGTCAGGCGGGGCCATTCTGTGTGAAGTTTGCATGTTCTTCCCGTGCATGCGTGGGTTCTCTCCGGGTACTCCGGCTTCCTCCCACAGACCAAAAACATGCTCATTAGGTTAATTGATGACTCTAAATTGTCCATAGGTGTGAGTGTGAGTGTGAATGTTTGTTTGTCATTACATGTGGCCCTGCAATCGGCTGGCAACCGGTTCAGGGTGTACCCTGCCTCTCGCCCATTGTAGCTGGGATAGGCTCCAGCCCCCCGCAACCCCGAAAGGGATAGGCGGTATAGATAATGGATGGATGTTAGCATTAGCATGCTAACATTAGCATTTTAGCACACCAAACCGACATCAACACGTATACCTCCAAGCACCAACAAGTTCATAGGACCTCATGTTAGCATTAGCATGTTAGCATTGTGGCTAATGCTAACAGGCCAACATCACTCATTACACCACTAACATATACAACTCAACAGTAGGTAGCTTGGCTGTGGCTGGTTAGCATGTCACTATAGAGCTTAATGGAGAACTGGGCCCATATTCCTAAAGATTTTTAGTGCAAAGAGTTGCTCCTAGAGGCCAAATTCTAAGAAAATTCTTAGAATCTTGGTGTTTTCTTAGAATTTCTCCTAAAAATTAAGAGTAGATCCTAATAAAGATAAAAGCTATTGCAAAAGAATCCTAGCTCCTAAGAGTGCTCCTAAGGTAAGATCTGTTAGGAGCAGGGAAGATGACTTTTAAGCAGCTTAGGAGTTCCCTAAGCAGAGGACAGAATGGCAGAGGGAAGAGGCAGGAGAGATATTCTCCAAACACTGGAAGACGGTGAATTATTAAAACGCTACAGATTGGATCGCGCTGGCATTGTTTTTGTGGTCGATCTCATTAGAGATGCAGTGACTTCTCCTACCCAACGCCACAATGCCATATCACCTGAAATGAAGGTAATCACAACCTTGAGGTATTTGGCAACAGGGAAAATGCAACAATGCAGCAGTGATGACTTGGGTCTGCCACAACCCTCCATCAGCAGGGTCATCAATCAAACATTGACAGCATTGTCACAACCTCATATTGTGACACAATTTGTTAAATTTCCGCTGGATGCCCGCACTTTGCAAGCCCACAAAAGGGCATTTATGGACAGTGCAGGATTCCCTGGTGTTGTGGGTGTAATTGATGGGACACATGTCCGAATAATTGCACCATCAGAAGATGAAGCCATCTTTGTGAACAGGAAAAGATTTCACAGCATCAATGTTCAGCTTGTTTTCAGTGCTGACTACAAAATTTTAGACATTGTTGCTAAGTGGCCAGGCTCAACACATGATGCCAGAATGCTCTCTGAGAGTGGTCTCAGACAGCTTTTCGAGGGACATTATGTGCCAGCCAATTGCCACTTGTTAGAGGACAGTGGCTACCCATGCAAACCATGGCTCCTAACACCTTACCTCCAGCCACACCACAACTAAACTAAACTAAACTACAACAGGTAACCCAAACAATATAGAATTATGCATGGACATAAATTGTAAATTGCATGTCGGATTATCCTACATATTTCCATCAAATAATGTACATAATTTATAGTGTTTGATTACGTCTGTAGGGCCCATAAAGCTGGGCATACACTGTGCGATTATCGGCTCAATTTGAGCCGATTTGCCACTTGTGTGACTATTTTTTGGATCGGGCCGAATTTTGGCTCAACCGTGTGTCGTGCCTCGTACAGTGTACGTGGGGTAATGAGGAGAGATTAACACCTCACGACGAGCTCCCGATCACAAATCTTGTGTTCGCAAGAAAATCAAACTTGTTTGAAATCCTGGTCGCTCCTCGTGAAGATATCGCACAGTAGAAGCAGTGTCACGACCCACTTTGCCGTAACCTCTCACACAGAGCATGTGCGATCTCTGAAGTGACGTCAGGTCAAAACAAGTAGACGAAGAAACATGGCGGCGCAACGAATCACCTGGACCCAGGCAATGGAGGCACAGCTGGTTGAACTCTGGCAGGCTCACCCGAGCCTCTTCGATGTGGCCTCACAGAGTTACCATGACCGCAACAACCGGGAAAAAAGTTGGGGAGAAATTGCCGCTCAATTGCAGCTGCCTGGTAAGTTAATGTTTTTGTCCAGACTAGCAATTTAGCAAAGTTTTGTGTGCGTGTGTGTGTGGCTGCGGTTGAGCGAGTGTGGAATGAATGAAGAGAGGCAGCGGTGACAGAAAGCCGGTCAATCAGATTGTGTGATTAGCAAGCAATAATTAGTAGTAGCAAATGTACATCATTAAGTGTTAATATTACATGTTCAGTGAATGAGGTGAAAACCCGTGTGGCATCTCTGCGGACGCGGTATGGGAAACTGCTGAAACCCAAGCCCAGCGGCAGTGGGCATAAACCTCTGACTCCCAAACAGACGTGGATCCTACAACACTTGGATTTTTTGAGGGCTCATGTCATACACAGACGCACTGAGTCCACTCTGACAGTAAGTTCATAACCAGGTTTAAATGCACACACTCTCCATATGAAGGTATATTTGTATGGAAATGATATGAATTATGTCAAAGTTCAAGTCAATTCTCAGCATAAAATGAAGGACACAACATTACATTTGCTCCATAGAGCAGCCCGAAGTTCAATGTAACTTACTCCTGATGATAATACAGTATGTGAAATTAGTATCCGACCTAAACAACTGTTGTTTGACATGCCTGATGTAATCAGTTGTCAAACTCATTCCACAAAGGGCCATGTGGCTGCAGGTTTTTCCTCCAACCAATCAAGAGCACACAGTCTGACCAATCAGCTGTCTGAAGACTGAGATCAGCTAATGAAATGAGTCAAGTCTGGTGTGCTGCTGCTTGGTTGGAAAGAAAACCTTCAGCCACACAGCCCTTTGTGGAATGAGTTTGACACGCCTGGATTACATCTTCACGTCTGTGTAATAACTTTCCTTCTGTCTGCTTTCTGTGGTGTTTTGTACAGCTTGGCACACAGTCAGAGGACACAGGCGCAGCTGAGGAGGAGGAAGAGGATCAGTTCACTGTGGAAATTGAAGTAGATACTCCTTCGAACACCACCAGTCCAGTTTCAGTAGGACAGGAAGAGGAAAGCTCCTCAACCAGTTCACAGGTCATGGGGTCCACAGGTCAGCCTGCCAAACGACCTAGACTGACCAAACCTACACCAAAATCAACAGAGCACAGCATTGAGATGGCCAAACTTTCCCTGCTTCAGCAGGTCCAGCAAACCCTAGCAGGATCAAATACAGATTCTGAGGAGCTGTTTGGCCAACAAGTAGCCTCAGAGTTGAGAAACATTAAGGACAAAGCTCTACAGTTGAGGGTCAGGAGAAACATAATGAACATTATTTATGACACACAGGAGGTAGAGCTTTCTGGCCATGCTCAATTTGTTAGGCCACCTTTGTATCCCATGTGCCCTTATCATGTCCAGCCACCCTCCCAAGACAACCAGGCCCCATCAACCCAGCCAGTGTCTTACCTGAACATGCTCAACTCTGAATAGCTGGGAAGCTTCAAACCAAAATGTCCTTGCTTTTTCTTTAGATTACTGTTCCTGCTGTTAACACAAAAGCAATGCACAATGCACTAAGTTAATGTTCTTGATGTCACACTATGACAATGATAATGTGACTTTGCCGTCTACCTCGATGTTGCTGTGTGGTGCAGAATTGTTTGTACATTTTGTTACCAATGTTGTTTTATTTTTTTAATGGAGCAATTCATTTTTGTAATTTCACACAGAGGTAGATTTATTGTTGTTTGTACTTACAAAAAGGATATTTTTTATTTATTTACATATTTATTTTCTATACATAAAGAGAAACACAAAAATTGTGATCTACCACAAGTGAAAAGAGACCACTGTGGTACTAAACAGTGTTTCTAAAAAGAGATTACATTTTCAATAAAGATATAACATTTTTGCAAATATTGTGATGTTTCATTTCAAAAACAAAAACACTGAATTGTAAGGGGAAAAAAAGAAGTCAGGTGTGAATCAATCCATGGCCCTATTGTTTAAGGTCAGAGAGTGTAGTCATTAGGAAAGAAAATGGTACAACAGATTGATTCACACTGGATTTCATAGACCATCAGAGACTTTGGTCTCTGATCTACCTACACCATGTCTGCCTGCCATGAAACACTCCCTGCAGGTGAGACGAAGTACTGGCAAAGAGCCTCCCGTTGCTTCTTCGCTTCCACTGAGGGGTTCCTTGCTCGGCTCATTGAAAAAGACTGAAGTACTCCCTCCATTCTCCATGCTCCTTCAACCAGCTGATGGTTTGCGTCCTCAGAATCCACATAGCCGGGTGGTACGTAGGTGTCAGGTCTCTGGTGCCGGAGAAAGTTGTGCAGACAAAGACACGCAAAAACTATGCTGACAACCTTGTCTGGATCCAGGCAAAGAGTTGTTCTGAACACTCTGAAGCGATTGGCCAGAATTCCGAAAGCGTTCTCCACAACACGCCGTGCTCTGGAGAGACGGTAGTTGTAGATTCTCTGATTGGTGTTGAGGTTTCGAAAGGGATATGGTTTCATGAGATCGGGTCGGAGGGGATAAGCATCATCACCAATGAGCATGTACGGCATCATAACATCCGTGCTTGGCAGAGTATCATCAGGGGGGAAGTTCAGTGTGCCTGTGTCCATGGCATCTCTCAGGTCAGAATGGGCGAACACTCCAGCATCAGACACCCTCCCCTGTGTACCTGCGCTTGCATACACAAGTTTGTAATTGGCGTCAACTACAGCCATAAGTAGGATGGAAAACCTTGACTTATAGTTGTAGAACATGCTTCCACTCTTGGCTGGGGGCTGAATGAAGATATTTTCCTCTCTTAATCACACATAACATCACTTAACTTATTTGATTACACTTTACACAAAGACTGAATAAATACTAAGACTAAGAGAACTGCTTTTGTTAAAACAATATATATTAACAGGACATTTGAAAATGTGCAACCTTTCAATAGTATGAACATGGGTATATGATGTTCAGTAAAATTAGTGTATTTACAGTCAAATTTACCTTCAAGTAATCTTCACGCAGTACAGAGGTAAAGGCTGTGCATGTTTCCATCACAATCTTGCTTAATGCGGTGCTTCCAATCCTATACTGGAAACTTAGTGAGTTGAAGGTTTCACCTGTCAAAGTGCAGAAAGCATAAGGTGTCAGGTGGATTTAAATGGTTATTATATGGAAAGGTGGACATGGATGGATCTTGATAGATTGACAGATTTTATTTGATCGATGGATGGAGGAAAACAAAATTAAGCAGTATGTAGTAGTAGTATATAGGTGAATAGATATTGGGCCAGTGTAGCTGTTCTAGAAAGGTGAAAGATTGCATGATGTAACCTGGATGTATGTAATTCAGTGGTTGAATTGATTTAAAATGTGAGATAGATGAACTTGCCTCATGTCCACCTTTATATAGTTTAATAAAGAGCGTTACAGAAGCGTAATGTTATATGTGCTTTCACTTGCCTGTTGCCAAATATCGTAGGTTTAACAGAGACTGGGGCTGATGGCCTTTCTCAGATGTGTGTCCTTCTTGAGGATATGAGGAGTTACCTTCTCCAGGAGATAACTGAACTCCTCCACAGACATTCGGAGAAGGTCCCGAAAACCCCTCATATCATCTACCTATGTACACATAACATCCCATATTAATACAGCATCATTATAGGCATCATTATATATGATGTTTTTGCCTATTTAAGAGTCTAAGACGGATTTGTGGTGGAAGCCTTTGTGCTGTAGAATTAACAAAGAATTGATATTTAACCAATTTTGTATAAAGCACCTAGAAGTCTCATTTGAGTAGTATTTGATTTTGATAGACATTGAAGTCACTCAGAATGCTACTCAAATAAAGCTCAAGTTAACTTGGCTAGTAGCCTACTGTCCTTAACTATGACCAGTAATTTATAATTAAACGTAGCCTAATGAAACTAGAATTAACACTCCCAAAACATACTGTGAACTAGAATTAGCCTACCTCTGGATTTAACTGTGACTGGCATGAACGTTAGTGTAAAAAAGACAGAAAAAGCAGGAGTGTCAAAAGTTATGTGTACGTAGTATTGGGGTCTCAAACCTTTTTTTCCTCTGAGAGCTACTTTTACAAAATGGCAAAGGCCGAGAGCTACTCATGTTTTGTAACACTAATTCTTTACGTTTGTAAAGTGCAATAGCTGTTGCTGCTTACCTCCAGTTCACGCTGGAGAATTGACAGGCCGTATTGCCCACGTCTGCCCAGCCAATTCCTTGCCCATACACGCTGTTTTCGCTTTTTTTTTTTTGAGTTTCTCCACACAGAATGGCACAAATTGCCAAGGCAGCACGTTTGTTTTTCGTTGGCATCTTTGTTGACGTCTCCCACTTCCAGGTTCCTCTTCTTCTTCTACTTCTTTTTGACGTTGCCGTTCCGCATACAAGAGTCCGACGTGTAGTTTAAGGACGTATAGTGTGAGCAGTCAAGTCGCATCAGAGCATCGGGCCGTATAGTGTGAGAACAAGATTCGTGGGCTGTGAACTTTTGAACTCAGCCATCTAGTCATTCAGTTTGAGATGGAGCAGAATCACACGAGTTAAAATATCGCACAGTGTATGCCCGGCTAAAGAGAACAAGGGCAGTTGTGGAGCGTGGCATTGGCCAAATGAAGAGACGCTTTCATGTCCGCCATGGAGAGGTGCGGCTGACCCCTGATAAAGTCTGCAAAGTCATTGTGGCCTGTGCAATACTGTACAACATTTGCAAGGCTCAACAGATTGCAGAACCTCTTGAGGGTGATGGTGATGAGGAGAGCGATGATGATGGTGGTGAAGAAAACATTGACTTTCCACAGGGGAACTTGGTTCAAAGTGGACTACCCTACAGAGCCCACTTTACAAATTTACATTTCAGGCAAGTTACAGTATATGTAATTAGAAAATGTGTGAATGCATTTAATCAATGTACCACATAGTTTTACCAAACATCACTTACAATAGTTACACACATGACACATTACTCAAAGACACAATATCTAATTGTCACTCAATTTATTTTTTAGGAACTGAATTTTCAGTCTATAGTACTCCTCCTGTAGGCAGAGAACTCTTTTCTGCTGCGTTAACACATCCATCGTCAACTCTAATCTTCTGTCCTGCAGGGATGGTGTTGGAGCAGCAGGTGCAGCAGGCAGGGATGGTGTTTGAACGGCAGCAGCTGGCAGGCTGGACTCTGTCTGATGGTCGTACACCTGTGATGTTGAGGGGCCCGGTTCCTCTGATTGCTCCATGCTACAGAAAGGGGAACACATTTAGTTTAATTATTGTTTTGTTTTAATTGATTTAGTAGACGGAACATGCACAAGCAATACGCTAAATGGTTTATGTAATGAATAAACACTGTGCTTAATATTTTGTTTTCCTGCCTCTTGATATATGAAAACTCATTTGTTCTACCATTGTTGCATTTCAATGGCCTGCAACATTGAGGAGTCAATGCCTTCCCTCAGCCCCGTGATGCCAACTTCTGACTGCCCCAGTATATCAAATACTGTTTCAGCAACCTGGGACAGCTGCTTAGAAGGTGGTCCACCCCCTAAAAGGAAATCCAGTAAATCAATATATACACAATAATTAGGCATTTAAATTAACTTTGCCAGCAGGTGTAAGGAAGTGGTATATCACTCACCTGTGCGTGAAGCTTCACGTTTTTGTGCCGCAATCTCCTCTTTTGCTTTTGACTGCAATACATACCACCGCTTCTCGCAATCCTGCTCTCATGTCCTACCACGGCGTCTTACTAACTTAGCTCCTTCCCCGGAGTCTCTGTGCTTTGTCGTCTTGCAGGTTCCCATGGACAGTGGCTGAATCTGGATTGTGGATTTCAGCTGCATCTCCTGCCTTGGCCCTGCCTGACATCCACTGCAACTGCTACTGCTGTTATTACATCCACTGTCACTGTTACTGTGACTGCATGTCTGTCTCTCTGTCTCTGTCTCTCTCTCTCTCTCTCTCTCTGACTGCATTTCTCTGTCTGTCTGTCTGTCTGTCTGTCTGTCTGTCTGTCTGTCTGTCTCCCTCTCCCTCTCTTGCTCTTCCTCTCTCACCCAACCGGTCGAGGCAGATGGCCGCCCACCCAGAGTCTGGTTCTGCTCGAGGTTTCTGCCTGTTAAAAGGAAGTTTTTCCTCGCCACTGTCGCCAAGTGCTTGCTCATGGGGGAATTGTTGGTTTCTTTGTAGATAAAAGAGCTTGGTCTGTACCAGCTCTATATGGAAAGTGTCCTGAGACAACTTCTGTTGTGATTTGGTGCTATACAAATAAAATTGAATTGAATTGAATTGAATTGAACCACACCTCCTCACTAAGATAGGAGTTTCTGTCCATTCCTTGCTCAGAGTTCTCTGAGAATGTTCTGGAATCACTCCTAAGCTAAAACTCCTTGCTGGGAATTTTTAGGCTAAGTTAGGAGCTCTCTGAGAGGATTCTCAGAATCTTTAGGAATACGGGCCCTGATCATTCGACTGAGTTGCACAGCTGCAGCTAAAGCTACGTGTGTGTGTGTGTGTGTGTGTGGGAGAGGCACATAGGCTCAGGGGTTGCCACGGCAACTTGAGATCAGGCCACCTGCGGGTCTGGGAGAGTCTGAGAAACGTCTGAATTTGGCCTCTGCGCACAAATGCCTCTCACGCGAAGACCGAAACTCCTATTGCCGAAATTTCTTCACCATGAGTGCTACAATGCTACAACTCACAATTTCTCCCAAAATGCTCACGGTCATTGAATGGCGACTGCTCAAAAACTATACGACCTATCAAAACGAGAATTACTACATCAATATGTCTACGTTTTAAAATTGGAATGGCGTCTCTAGGTCAATGTATGCCGGAGCAGTAGCCCTTTGAAAAAGGGGGAGATTTTGTCGCATTTTTCGGCTCGTCCCATTCATTTCTTATGGGAATTTTTCGTGCGTTTTTCGCATCTTACGACTTATTCTGTCGAGTATTCTGCCGCACGTTTTGATATATAATTCACCTGGGTGCTCTCAAAACTGTAGGACTAGTAGCGAACCGAAATTTGTACGGAAGAAGAAGAAGAAGAAGAAGAAGAAGAAGAAGAAGAAGAAGAAGAAGAAGCGCACAGAAGAACAATAGTGTTCAGTGCTCAGCACTGTATCACTAATAATGAATACACACCACATGGACTGGCGCGGCCTATTGGAGCTGATGTAGCAATCGGCCGCCATCTTGGGTGGGTCTCCCATGCGGCCCCAGTGCGTTCATTTCTACTGAAGACGGTGTGTTTACCCAACTTTAATTGTCATAACTCCCCAATTTTTTCCCTGATTTTCACACGGTGCAGTTTGTTATAAATGACAGAAGTGAACTTATGATACAGGACGCTGTCACACTTTAAAAATACCTGCTTTCATGCTGAAATACTTTGTATTATGCTCCTTTTTTATTGTGAAATGAGACAGTAGAGTGAGATCGACAGACAAACAACGTATGAACAAACAAAATTTTAATAAACATGATGTTTTTTTATCTTAATCGAGAGGGTCTTATGTTAAGATTGACTAGTTGTATCTGATTATTGATAAATAGATAAATGTGTTTTAGGTGAAGGGTTAGAATCAATGTTGTAAAATGAGGAACAATCATGACCAGATGTTACTGTGTAGTCTACATCTGGGGAAAAAAAAACAAATGTGGAAGTTTTCAGGACATTTGTGAGCTTGTAATCAACTGTTTTCAACAAGTGCCTGCAACTATTAAGGCTTTTATGTAGGTCACAGGTACAAAATATTTTCAAAATAATTCTACAATGCATGTCAAACTGGGGAAATGAAAACAGTTGAGAAGTGCTGAAATACAGTTCACTTGTGAAATCTCTGATTGAAATAATGATCAAATTTATTGATTGTTTATGTGATTGTTAAATTTAAGGGTGTGGCGATTTTTGAGAAACAATAATTTGATTTTACTTCTGATTAAAAATTTACTTCACAATTTGATTCAGTTTAAACTCTACTTGGTTGACTGGAGTCCCCCTCTATAGTAGCTCTATAGACAACATCTCTGATGAGCAGATCAGCAAGTTCACAACACATTGAATGCTTGCAAATCTGTTCTTTTCTGCAAAAGTTTGCCTAAGAATAGAGATGCTAAGGTTCACAGTGTTCAAATTATTTTAATATTGGTGGGTTTACAGCTTAAAAAACTAAATATCAATAAGGAACATTATTTGATTGGGTTTTTGCTCATTTTGTTTGAACTCTTGCCCTAAAACAGTTGAATTGGGTTAAAATAGTGTCTATTTTCATTATACTTTATGATCCAAAATTATTTTTATTTTCAGGATGGACAAAGACAAAATGCCAGCAACAAAGAGGGTACGGTTTCCCACCCAGAAAATGAAGGACCTGCAGAGCAAATGATAAATCTGGTAAGTGTTGAGGTATTAATGGGAACTCATATAGTTGCTGTTATGTATGCAAATAGAGATGAAGGGTATCAATCATAACATTCTAAAAACATCTAAAAATGCCTGTCTAAATTGCTGTGCCCTTATAGAAATTTTTAGACATTTTCTCTCTTTCTGTCCCTCAGGGCGTTTTGCATTTGTCAGATGGGAGGATGGTTATACTGGCAAAATCTTTACAGCATCTGACATTTTAGCAAGAGATGAGTCTCCTGTGCAGCTGCAAAATCTTAAAACAGGAGATCCTGTTTTGGCAAAGTGGTCAGATGGTAAATTTTACAAGGCCACTGTTGAATATATTTCAGGGGAAAATAAGGCTAAGCTACCTACAGGCCACCCATCTCCACCGGAGTCCTTTTTAAGTATGTTAAAAGGCGATGAGACATCAGATTCAACATCAGGGTCTGACACCATCATAATAGATAGGAGCCCACAGTCTGAACATGGTGAGAAAATCTACAAGCTTAGGTGTCACAACATGTGAGCTTGTAGAGCAGCTATTTCCACTACTAAAATTTAAATTTTAAAATGATTATTAAAATTGCATATTGGTCATGGTGCATATATTTTCATTACTGGTACCAGCCATGATAATCATAAACATAGTAGACAGCCCCAAATTGTCATGGTATCAGCTACCCTTCTTTTATGACATTGTTGTTTTATTTCTGTTAGTTTTCGTGGTTATTTGTTTATCTATTCTGGGCAATTTGAGTCTACAATAATATAATTTATGGTTTAATGTCATTGTATGATAGGTCTAACAAAATTCAATTCAATTCAATTCAATTCAATTTTATTTGTATAGCGCCAAATCACAACAGAAGTTGTCTCAGGACACTTTCCATATAGAGCTGGTACAGACCAAGCTCTTTTATCTACAAAGAAACCAACAATTCCCCCATGAGCAAGCACTTGGCGACAGTGGCGAGGAAAAACTTCCTTTTAACAGGCAGAAACCTCGAGCAGAACCAGACTCTGGGTGGGCGGCCATCTGCCTCGACCGGTTGGGTGAGAGAGGAAGAGCGAGAGAGTGAGACAGACAGACAGACAGACAGACAGACAGACAGACAGACAGACAGACAGAAAAGCAGTCAGAGAGAGAGAGAGAGAGAGAGAGAGAGACAGAGACAGAGAGACAGACATGCAGTCACAGTAACAGTGACAGTGGATGTAATAACAGCAGTAGCAGTTGCAGTGGATGTCAGGCAGGGCCAAGGCAGGAGACGCAGCTGAAATCCACAATCCAGATTCAGCCACTGTCCATGGGAACCTGCAAGACGACAAAGCACAGAGACTCCGGGGAAGGAGCTAAGTTAGTAAGACGCCGTGGTAGGACATGAGAGCGTGCGGATGGAGAGGGACAGAAGGACGGAGGAGCTCGGTGTATCTTTGGATGTCCCCCAACAGTCTAATCCTATAGCAGCATAACTAGGGGCTGGTCCAGGACAAGCCTGAGCCAGCCCTAACTATAAGCTTTATCAAAAAGGAAAGTTTTAAGCCTACTCTTAAATGTAGAGACAGTGTCTGCCTCCCGGACAAAGACTGGAAGATGGTTCCACAGGAGAGGAGCTTGATAGCTAAATGCTCTGACTCCTGTTCTGCTTTTTGAGACTTTAGGAACCATAAGTAGACCTGCATTCTGGGAACGCAGTGTTCGAGTAGGGCAATAAGGTACTATGAGCTCTTTAAGATAAGAAGGTGCCTGGCCACTTATGGCTTTGTAAGTAAGGAGGAGAATTTTAAACTCTATTCTAAACTTTACAGGGAGCCAGTGCAAAGTGGCGAGTATTGGAGAAATATGATCTCGCTTCCTGGTTTTTGTCAGAACACGTGCTGCAGCGTTCTGGAGCAACTGGAGAATATTCAGCAGCGAATTTGGGCAGCCTGATAGTAAAGAATTGCAATAATCCAGCCTGGAAGTTACGAATGCATGGACTAGTTTTTCTGCATCATTTTGAGACAAAATATGCCTGATTTTTGCGATATTACGTAGGTGAAAAAAGGCAGTCCTTGAAATTTGTTTTACATGGGAGTGAAAGGACATGTCTTGGTCAAAGATAACTCCCAGATTCTTTACAGTGGTGCTGGAGGCCAGCGCAATGCCATCCATAACTGCTATGTCATCAGAAAGTGACCTTCTAAGATGTTTAGGGCCTACTACTATAACTTCAGTTTTGTCCGAGTTTAGCATCAGAAAATTGCAGGTCATCCAGGTCTTTATGTCATGAAGACATGCTTGTAGTCTAGTTAACTGACTGGTTTCTTCCGGTTTCATTGATAAATATAGCTGGGTATCATCTGCATAGCAATGAAAATTTATTGAGTGCTTCCTGATAATCTTACCTAAAGGAAGCATATATAAGGTGAATAGAATTGGTCCAAGCACAGAACCCTGCGGAACTCCATAGCTGACTTTAGTGAGCACAGAGGAGTCGTCATTAACGCGTACAAACTGAGAGCGATCTGACAAGTAGGATTTAAACCAGCTTAGCGCAGTTCCCTTAATGCCAATGAAATGTTCCAGTGTCTGCAATAGGATGCCATGGTCAATGGTGTCAAATGCAGCACTAAGATCCAGTAAGACTAGTACAGAGACAAATCCTTTATCAGATGCAATTAGAAGGTCATTTGTAACTTTAACCAGTGCTGTCTCTGTGCTATGATGCACTCTAAATCCTGACTGGAAATCCTCGAATAAACTATTATTGTTTAGAAAGTTGCACAGCTGATTGGCAACTGCTTTCTCAAGAGTTTTTGAGAGAAAGGGAAGGTTGGATATCGGTCTATAGTTGGCTAAAACCCCTGGATCAAGAGTAGGCTTTTTCAGTAGCGGTTTTATCACAGCTACTTTAAAGGACTGTGGTACGTAGCCTGTTGATAAAGAGAGATTGATCATGTCTAAAACTGAAGAGTCAATTAGAGGTAATACTTCTTTAAACAGCTTAGTCGGGATAGGATCTAAAATACAGGTAGATGATTTTGATGATGAAATTATTGAAATTAGTTGGTGAAGGTCAACAGGAGTAAAACAGTCTAAAACTGCGACAGACTGAAAAGACAAAAGGGGCACCATTGATCCATCAGCCTGCAATGGCAATGCAAACAGCCTATCTGCTTCTGGCCCCTGCACCTCTGGTCCATCTCCCTATGGTACCCATACACCCAGCCCACCAGCTTATGGCCTCAACACCTCTGGTCCTTCTCCCTATGGCACCCATACACCCAACCCAACAGGGTATGGCCTCAACACCTCTGGTCCATCTTCCTATGGCACCCATACACCCAGCCCACCAGGGTATGGCCTCAACACCTCTGGTCCATCTTCCTACGGCACCCATACACCCAGCCCATCTTCTTATGGCCTCAACACCTCTGGTCCATCTCCCTATGGCACCCATACACCCAGCCCACCAGGGTATGGCCTCAACACCTCTGGTCCATCTCCCCATGGCACCCATACACCCAGCCCATCTGCTTATGGCCTCAACACCTCTGATCCATCTCCCTATGGCACCCATACACCCAGCCCACCAGGGTATGGCCTCAACACCTCTGGTCCATCTCCCTATGGCACCCATACACCCAGCCCTCTCAAGAATAGGCAAGTAATTTGTGTTCATTTATTTCTTCCACCAAGGAGGTTATGTTTTTGCCTGTTTTTTGTCTTTTAGTGAACAAAATAACTTAAAAAGTAACGAACAGATTTTGATGAAATGTTGGTAATGAGACAAGGAAGACATGATTAAATTTTGATTACCATCTGGACACAAGATTATTTAAGTATTCCTTAGCATTCCAAGGTAGGGCTATCAGCTGCTTGGTGGTGGTCTCTCGTGAAAACACTGGTGAATGGTCAGCTACCTAGTCTTGAAGCATCATTAAAAGCTTCTGTATGAATATATGTGTGTGTGTGTATGTATGTGTTTATATATGTATAAGTAAATTCATGCTTATGTGTATTGACACTCCTAATAAAAATTTGAAGACTAGTTGAAAAATTTCAAGAATTTACATTTTTCCTTTGTTGGATCTTAAAAAGGTTTGAAGCTCTACTTTGAACCTTCTTAAGATCAAACAGTGCAAAAATGTAAATTCATGCAATGTTTCAACTTGGTCTTTCAATTTTGATTAGGAGTGTTAATACACATACACATGAATAAACATAATTTGTTCAGGAAAGTACGTGTTTGTGTATGTATGTGTGCGTATATATGTATGTGTGTGTGTCTACACACACACACACATATATATATATACACACACACACACACACACACACACACATATATATACACACACACACACACACACACACACACACACACATACAGTTTTTATCTCCCCTGAAGGCCTATGCATGTTGTATGGGCATGTTCTTTATATGTAAAAAAAAAAAAAAAAAAAAACTTGCCTGCCAATTAATTTTTAAAAACATTTTAAAGGGAAGCCAGGTATTTTCTTACTTTTTTATTTTTTTGTACTATTTATCCCTTTCAGATCCAACCCAGGTCAGAGAGCTTCAGACTCTGTGTGACCTCATTGGAGAAAAACATCGTGACAACCCATCATCACCATCAGGCCAGCAGGAGCTCTTTCCTGGGGCTGGCGTGTTCATCTCATCGTTTCACCTTGCTGCCATGAATCAAGCGTCAAAACCACATTGCATGCGTCTGTTTCATGCACTTTTTGATCATTTCTTCACTGTTGAGGAGTGTCAAAATGCAGTCCCCTTTGGTCGCCCTGGCAACAACCCCCTAGGACAGGAAGGAAAGCGGATCCTTGACCAAAAAAAAGTTGACGGAATCCTAAGTAAGTTTCCTCAATTAGGGTCCAGTGTTTTCCATTAATTAACAAGATTTTGACAGTTTTCCACAATCTCGTTTGGGCCTGCCATAGTCTCTCAAAATAAAAAGACATCATTGTGTTTTTCATAACAGCATTACTATCTCTCATCTCTGTCAGCTCCTCCTGTTGTAGTCATGTCGTGTGCACTCTCTCGAGTGATTTCTTAATGCACCCATGTTTTTACATGCATATGTGAATGTGCACACATACAGTTCATTGTATGGTGTTTGGATGGTTTCCTAAAATCCTGTGAGGGACACAGGGCACCAAGTGTTTAATGCTGTGAGGATAGTGATTATACTCAATCAGGAAACAGACTTTTTTTTTTTACAGTTCAGTTATTGATTGGCCCAAAAACTATCTAGCTGATTTGTAATTCTTTGAACTAAAATGGGCACCTCACTATGTTATGTCCCTTTAACCTGCAGTGCAATTGTGTATGGTCAAGGTGTTATGTCTTTTTGTAATTTACTTATGCCAGGTTTTATTGCTCTTGTCTTTCAGCTTATGTCCTGAGATGTGCTACTCTACCTGGTTGGGAAAAGATTGAGGAAGCCAAGCTCAAGAAAGCCTTTGTCAACAAATGTAAGGCCAGAGCAGGTTCTAAGGAGTAGGCCACTGCTATAGCCTACGGTATGTTGACTGCTTTCTGTCTCACCCTTTCTTTATTTTTCATTTTCATGGACCAGAGATGTTAAGACTGTACCTGCCAAGTTGACTCTGAGGTTTGGTTGTATGTGAGTTACTAGTAGAAGGCACTGAGGTCCTTTTCACATAGTTTGCTTGATCCACAATCAAGTGTGGTAGTTGCATGTACCTCAGAAGAGGTGGTCAGAATGTTCATTGTTTACAATTATGAAGTTTACATTTTCTGTATGTTGATTGGATTGCTTTATTGAATGCACCACAGTTCACGTTTGAAAGTATTTTGGGGGGATACTCCAGTTCCATTGACAGAGCTTGCACACCATTCTGTACAGACCCCTGAGTGTAAAAAAACATTGTTCAAATTTTATAAATTTATTTCTGTTTAACTTAAAAGAATAGTTCACCAAAAAAGAAAATTTAGTGTACCCCTGAGAAGAAGTCAAGTGTTTTCCTTTTTTTTAAATAGTCTGTTAGAGACAAAACCTAATAAAAGTATCCCCGTAAACATAATTCTTCATTTCTCTGCTTTGAGGATTTTGGAGTTTTTTAAGGGGGGATACTTTTATTTGGTTCTGTCTGTGATTAGGCTGTGATAATAAAAAATTTACACCTGACTTCTTAACAGCAAAGGGGTGAGTGGGGGTGATGGCTGATTTTTTATTTTTTGTATTTAATTTATTCGTGTTTTGTTTCTTTTTTATGTTTTGCTTTTTATGCATTTTGTTCATTTCATTCAATGAAGTGTAATGCTGCTACCCAAATACTAATTATGTACAGATACATAATTATACCGTATACCATTTTCAATTATTGCTCAAATGGTTTTCTCAACTCAACCTCCTCAGTCTCAGTGATGTCTTTTCTCTTTTTAGCTTATCTCTTGCTCCTAAGGGACCCTTAGGAGAAGTATTTCAGAAACAAATGATCACAGAATGATACAAATATGAGAAGCTCAAAATGATCTCGAGAGATGAGATTGAACAACAGATGAGCAACACAATTTTTGCTATGGGTGACTACATGAACTTAACTTCCATGGAAGAAATACAAGACAGAGCTACAGTCAGGGTTATATGCGCATTTGTCCAACCACAAGATGCTGATGTAGATCAAGGTGTGGACAGGTTCTTGTTTCCACCAACCAGTTTTCCTGCTGACACCGTGTCTCCTGGTGATAGCACAGAGATTCTCTCATCTGCAGAGTCCACTTCTTCACGGTCTTCATGGCCAGATACATTCCAGGTCCCCCATTTCATATATGATGCAGAGTTGAGGCTTGAGAAGGCCCACGCAGCTTTCAAGGAAAATGGAACACTGCTGATCCCTGATCCAAAGTTGAAGTCTGATATACTAGAGGGGCTGATTCAGGAGATAGTTAAGCACAAACTCTATCTCAAAGACAGGGATCATGCTCAAGTTGCAGAGGCACTTACCATGATGCATCCATGTTTGAATGAAAAAGGGTCAGACACTGGCTATGGGGGATAGAAGCGCAGCATCAGAGACAAGTTGGTCTACTACTGCACACATCTCCGGAAAATAGGATGTCCTGAAGCATGTGTCAGTGCTTTGAAGAATAAACCAGATGGGAAACGTTGGCAGGCCTATGTCCTTAAGAAACCAAAGAGGGGTGAAGTGGCTTACTGCCCCTCCTTTCCACTTGGAGAATGTGACCAGTCCCTGGAGAAGATGAGAATTAAACTCGTAATAACAGAGAGACAGTTAGGGCTAAAATGGAGAAAACATTTGCATTAAGAAGACAAGAAGTAGTTTGTGATTCTCCCATGATCAGTGACACACAGGAGAGATGGCCTGCTCTCTTTGATGTAATGGAGGTAAGTTGAACAAAAAACACTAAGAAATGAAGAATATGTTGAAAAATTACAAGAATAAAGTTGGGGGGAAAACACTACAGGGAAAAAAAAAAAGACTTGAATCATGAATCACAACCATGCCTTTACAGTTAAGGTTTCTGTCACAGCTTGACCTACACTCCGCAAGTCTGCTGAGGGTGTTTGCGAAGCGTTCGCGGCAGCAGGACTTAAAACTTAAAGACATAATTACCATGACAACGGTAAGAACTTTTTAAAACTATAAATTGCATATGCATTGCATTACATCAGTAAAAGATATCAAGTATCAAATTACAATGGTCAATTTTCACAAACTTTGACTACTACTTATCACTCAAATAATTTAGTGATTTATTTATTTTTTAAACAACATCCCCTAGTGCAGGATGAGGTCATAGTTAAAGATGCACTGACATCCTAAATGTAAATGGGGCTAATTTCATTTGCACTTAAGGGACAGTTCACCCCAAAATTCAAATAAAATAGTAATTCCTCTTACCTGTAGTGCTATTCATCCATCTGGAAGGTTTTGGTTGAGTTGCTGAATTTTGGATATATGGGCTGTAGAGATGTCTGCCTTCTCTCAAATACAATAGGACTGAATGGTATTTTTCTTGAGGTGTTCACAGCTCCAAAAAGTACATTTGAAAAACTCAACAGGAATATCCCTTTCCAAAAATCATGACCCAGCTACTAAAGATAGTCCGCACATATTGTTGTGATCACTTCTGTGTAGTTCAGTTGAAAACAAAAGGTCCTACATGAAACCACTCCCAACAAGGAGTGTGGATTATCTTGAGTAAACAATCAATCAATCAATCAATCAATCAATCAATCAATCAATCAATCAATCAATCAATCAATCAATCAATCAATCAACTTTTATTTGTAAAGCGCTTAATCACATCTACAGACATTTCGAAGCGCCTTCACAAGAAGGTTAAGGTTGTTAAGATTTCATGGCAGACATTCTGACGTGTCAAAGCAGGAAAACTTGCAGAGACACTTAATGGAATGGTACTCTCACTTTAATTACTTGATGGTCATTTTCCATAGGTGAACAGAAGAGCCTCTGCATTTTATTTGGTTTTCTGATTCTTGTGCAGATGCCAGTCTCATGAGTTGACTGTTAAAGAATGCTTTCAGATTTTTTGGTCTTTAAACGCTTTCATCTCTGCTACTGACAATTTGAGTTAAATGTGGCTATGTTCTTTGTACTAATCCTTGAAGGATGACATTGATGCTAGCAGGGGGTAAATCATAAAAGGACTCTGCACCTACCTGCACGAGGATCCTGATGATCTGGTGCAGGAGTACATGGTGAGTGTGTGGAAAAGTAGGCAGTACCTCTGCCACATTAAAAAAAAGTTTGTTAAAACACATTTTTTTGAAAAATAAGCAGCCTTATAAGGGCTTCCTTCTTTTTTTTCCATTTCTTAGCTCTGAGGTAATGGTAAGCTGTGTGGCATAAAAATGAAGTTGAGTGTTGTTTTGTTTTTGTTAAATAAAGAATTTATCCTTAAATAAATTATTTCCCTTTCACCAGGACATGGCTGAGGTCAACACATGAAGCGCCATACGGGAAACAACAGTGGGGATTTATGTCATCAGAGAGACTCCCAGCAATGACTATTCTAGTGTTGTAATAAGTAATCATTGAGTAATCATTGAGGGTGTGGCGGTGCTTCATGATTGTTACAGGATCTCGTGGCAGGAAATAAGGCCAGGACCCAGGAAGCAGAGACAGGTTTCAAAGTTTATAGAAAAAACGCAAACTCTAACAAAAATCTCCACACAGTGGGAAAAAGACAACTCCGGCTGAAAGCTCACTATAACAAACAAAAGGCAAGACCAAATGGGCCGCTAGAAAAAACACAAAATCACCCGTTCTGGGAATCTAAGTGTAAACAAAAAATCACCTTTACAGGGAATAAACAACACGAGAAAACAATGAGGATGAAAAAACTCGAGAAAACCACAGGGGCTGGAGCACGGAGGCAGACAAGGCAGAGCTACGCCGTGATACACGTGCACAGACCAAGAAATCTTCCGGCACTCAGCAGGTGGAAGAGCTCGCTGAAGTAGTCAGCGGCTGATGAGCCGATGCTCAAACATGAAAATAGCGCATGTCAACAGTACTGCATCTGCTGATTTCACCACTTAACGCAAACCACACAAGTCTGGAATTATATGAAAGCAGAGAGTCTGATGATCATGAAGATGTCTCCCTCCTCACTGTGCGATGAAAACTTGGCGAGCTGGCAGCCAAAGAGTAGCAGAAAAAAACTTTACTTTTAAAAAAAAGTTTTGGATTTGGGTGCTGCCCCTCGATTCTCTTGACTCTGACTGGTCATTTGAGGTGTCGATCATCAGAATAGACCAATGGGTCCCTGAGCTATCAGTTAGTTTCACCGCTCTGACTAATTTAAACATGAATAGCAGAGTGGACTCTGATGAGCAGCCCGAGGTGTTATTTCACTGTTTTATTTGCATTTCATCCTTTTATCAGAGCTAATAACAATAGCAAGCAGAAAAAAGGCTGAAAAAGTGTTTTCAATGGAGGAGTTTCTCCATATTCTTGGATGAGATAACAATACTCTTTTTTGTCAGCAAATAATATAGAACGCATCCATCCATCCATCTAATCTAAAATTATTTTAAATAGCATTTTCTGTTATCATTTTGATAAAACCACAATTGTAAGGATTAAATTTGCATATTTATTTCAACCATCACAAATGAGACAAAAGGCTTGTACATCTGGCAAGACTCGTATGAAACAAAAATAAAGTAAAGTGCCTTATGGACAACTGAAAATTAAATAAAATAAAGTGCCTCATTAAAATACTTCTGTCTCCCACTGAAAGTTGTCAACAGGTAGAAGCTGCTCAGCACGAGACGAGTCAGCAGTGCTCACGTTAACCCTCGGACAACTGAAAATTTAAATAAAATAAAGTGCCTCATTTCTGTCTCTCTCGCCACTCGGAGTTACAACACAACAGTGCTCACATTAGTACAGCTCTAACTTGTAAACAATAAAGTAAAGTGCCTCATGGACAACTGAAAATTTAAATAAAATAAAATGGATCATTTCTGTCTCTCTCTCCACTTGGAGTTACTACAACACAACAGTGCTCACATTAGTACAGAACGGTTAACTTTCTTTTCTCAGCGTACAAAATACAATTGACAGTCTAAATAACACCTGCCTGTGTCATTGTTTTGTTTTGGTATTGTTAAAGGAAATCAAAAGTAAAGCAGTAGTCTCTAGTAACTAACTGTCACACATCAGTAAATTTAGGCCTTGTTTAGCTTGAGAAAAGCGCTTCTTTCCAATGTTGTTCTTGCTCTGTTGCGGCGGCCAGTTGAGAGGTCACCAGCTACACTGAAGACACGCTCTGCAAAGGTTTGTGAGGCTGGCATCGCGAGAAGGTCCAAGGCCAAAGGTTTAAGAAACTTATACACAGAGTCACTCTGAGAAGCCCAAAACGCCATCCCAGATTCCTTTTCCTCACCCTCCTCATCGTCATCTGCGTGGGGAGTCTTTGTACTTCAGAATCTCCTGCTTGATAGAGGTCCTCTGTTTTGCTGGATGACTGGGACCAAAAAATCTAAATTTAGGCCGTTTTGGCAAAGGGGCTGTCTCTGCAGTCTCTGCCTGACTGTTTTCCGCTTCGTCGCCATCATCACTGACCTCCTCCTCACGGATTCTTGGTGTCACTGTCACACTGCTTGTGATGTAGTCCTCTGCTTTTTTCAGAAGATCCAGAATTCCCTCATCCTCATTTTCAATAAGGACTTCTGCTGATATATTGGGTTCAACAAAACAGGCAGCTGCAGCAAGAGGGGAGAACCTGTCATCTGTGACATCAAGGAAAGGGCTGAAGCGTAACTCCAAACTTGCACTCATCTTCTGTGCCAGTGTAACTGCAGCATTGTAGCTCTGGGCATGAGTTCGCGAGAACTCAGACAGGTGACCTCTCAAGTCCAACAATGCAGGCACAACAAGGCATAGAGAATTGGTGTCGCTTTCCAGGACCTTTGTGTGTTCTGCCAATGGAAGGAGCAAGTCATTGAGGAGAGCCAGCTTCTGCCACTCACTGGTTTGCAGGCTGTCCCAGGTCATGCTCTCAGCTACAGATGCAACATGCTCCTTCACTTCTAGAGCACGAGACATCATCATGTAAGTGCTAGACCATCTGGTTGGACAGTCTTTGATGAGGGTGAGTCCACACCTTTCGAGTAACCTCCCTGTGGCAACAGATGATTTATGTCTTACCAGGCTCCTGAGTTTGTCCAGCACTCTCTTGATTGCAGGTTCCTTCTGGATCATGTTGACGACAAGCTGAAGGGTATGGACCACGCAGGGGGTCCTCTCAAATGTTCCATACCTGGAAATAAAGTAGAACAGAACACAGAGTTTCAATAACCACTGGCACTGCATAACTGCATACTTATCACCCCACACAATATTACAATTTCTGATTGCAGATGACATAGAATATAGAACACTATCTACTGCTACAGCAGTATTATACTATGACCAGAAACACAATATGGGCATAGATTTTTATATTTACTATTTAGCACATTTTATAGCAGGCTTTGATAACTTGAAAATAAGTGTAGTAAAAAAAATAAAGTGATAACTAATCACAGCATACATCATGCTCACATACTGACCCTTCAAGGCTTGCATGAACATCAGGGTCTTCTACCTCTTCAGGACCATCGCTGTTATGGGGACTGTCCTCCTCAGAGCTGGAGTCCTCCTCTGTGGTGCCCTGACCGCCCTCATCATCAGTGTGACGGACAGCAGCAACCATCTTGCTTCCATTATCTGTGATGACAGTGCGGATTTTCTCTTTTGGGATCCCCCATTCTGCTGTAGATTCCTCTACAAGAGTGGCAATAGCATTAGCAGTGTGTGGGTGAGCCATTTGCTTTAGGTTCAGGAGTATGTGTTCAGCCTTATTCTCTTCTGAGTTAAAGTAACAAGCACTAATTGCAAGAAAGGATGCTGTGAGGGCCTTTTTGGTCCAAATATCTAAGCCAATGGTTATTTTGCGAGCCAAGGACAGCCGTTGCTTGAATTTGACCTTTTCAGCCATGTAGACTTTGTCTATTATGTTAATTTATGTTAATTTTTTTTTTTTTTTTTTTTTTTTTTTTTTTTTGGCACAGTGAGTCTTTTATCTATCTTCTCAATCATCTTCACAAAATCTTCATGTTCCACTGTCCGTGAAGGGAGGCCTGCCCAGGCTATCCAGAGTGCTATGGCTTCTTCTTTGGAGTGCTGTTCCTGAAAGTCAGCTTTGTACTTTGTGTGTGCAAATAAGGAAGCTTTTATAGCTGGCCTGTCATTGTTTTCTGCTGGTTGGTCAGTTGGTTTTTCAATCTGGAACAGGAGTAAATACATGTCAGGACAGATGCAAAGGATAGCACAAGAAATCCAAATGTCTAAGTAAAGCATATATTTTTTACGAACAGAGTATCTGTAAAACTAAACCTTTACAATTACTTTATGCAGAAATATAATTGCAGACACTTTTTAGCCATTTTAGGTGTGTTTGTGTTTAGGCATTGAAATTAAAATGATGCCAATTTAAAGCAAATCAAATGCCCTTTTGTTGGTAAAATGAAGACCAACAGAGCAGCATTTTTATGTCACCAAAAATAAATACAATGGCTTGCAAAAAATGCAAACTCAGGGAGAATGAAAAAGGGTGGTAGATACCAGGCCTCACCAGGGCATTTATGAACCACTCTTTATAGTGATGGTGATAATATTAATAGTAGTGTTATTTAGGAAATTGTGAACATGTCACAGTCTCACAAATGACTTGTTTGCATCCATGTATATCTGCCCAAGTGGTTAGTGCATACAAGGTTGTTTACACGTTACCATAGTTCGATTGCAGCTCCAAGATTAACTCATACTTGTGTCTGTGTAAAGCCTGATTTATACTCGGTTGTACGACGGTATTGCGTGCAGTAAATAGCAGATATACAAGCTCACCACCAGGCGTCACGAACGTACAGCCGAGTACAAATCACCGAAGTGAAATTGGTTTCACATTCGACATTCGCTCGTTTTTTTCTGTTTGAGCGTTAATAGCGTTTTGGAAACTGCACCGATTTCATCCAGGTTGGTATCATTTTTTAGATATAAGTAAGCCAGACATTTCACAGGTGTCATCAACCCTCCAAGCTCAGTGAGTGCGGCGAAAACTCTAAGGAATAGCGCTGAATGTCCTTCTGAATACCTCGCTGCTGCCGTGGAGCTTAGGGACCGTCAGCAAATTACTCCCGTCAAGCCAGCTTTTTTCTGGGATTTGATCCCAGAGACTCCATTCCACTTTTCCTCAGCTTGCAAGGTCAGTATTCATCTTTCACAAGCATTATCTCCAAGAAAATCATGTAAAAAAATATATTAAGAACTCAAGTATGTACTGTACCTCATTTATTACTGTTTACTGGTTTTATTTTGAAATAGCTCAAAGGGATTAGATCCCAGAGACTCCATTCCACTTCTCCTGTGTTCCTTAGGTCAATGTGTAACTTTCACATGCATTATCTCCCAGAAATTAATGTGAAAACACTTGTTTAAAACACTACTGTACCTTATTTATTACCAATTATTGGTTTTATTTTGAAATAGCTCTATGGGATTTGATCCCAGAGACTCCATTCCACTTCACCTGTGTTTCTTAGGTCACTGTTCATCTTTCACAAGCATCATCATCTCCAAGAAAATTAGTTTAAAAAGTTATTAGACGTACAGGTATCTACTGTATCTCATTTATCGCTAATTCCTGGTTTTATTTTGAAATAGCTCCATAGGATTTGATCCCAGAGACTCCATTCCACTTCTCATGTGTTCCTTGGGTCAGTATTCATCTTTCACAAGCATCATCTCCCAGAAATTAATGTGCAAACACTTGTTGAAAACATTACTGTAGCTCATTTATGACAATTCCTGGTTTTATTTTGAAATAGCTCCATGGGATTTAATCCCACAGACTCCATTCCACTTCACCTGTGTTTCTTAGGTCAGTATTCATCTTTCACAAGCATCATCATCTCCAAGATAATCATGTGAAAAAAACATCTTAAAAACACAATTAGCAACTGTACCTTGTTTTTTACTTATCCTTGCTTTTATTTTGAGTTACCTTTTTGGGATTTTAACACACATATTCAGTTACACATCTCATTTTTTCTTAAGGTCAGTTTGTGTGTTTCACAACAAGTATTTATTTTCTATATTTTAATTTTAAAGTTAGTTAGCTTTTTTAAGTTATTAAAAATGTATTTCCAGAAACATGTGTTTCTAATCTTTGAGCATGTTTTTGCTTTATTATAAAAACCTTTTTTCAAAAAAAAAAAAAAAAAAGAAATCTGGTAACATTACCATGATGATGAGAATTTGCAAGTTTTCTTCCCTACATCAACTTCATGGTTTGCGCGGTATGCAAATTAAGTCAAACAGAGGCAGACGCGGACAACGGATTCATGTTGTCGTCTTTTTTTGTGACACATTACCAACTAACATTCCAGACTGAGACAGTATTGCTACTGTCAACTTTCGAGTGCAATGGTGACTTGGATTAATTGACCAGGTGCTCCATATATTCCATATATTTTATTTTATTTCAAAATAAAACCAATAATTGGTAATAAATGAGGTACAGTAGACACTTGTGTTTTCAACAAGTGTTTTCACATTCATTTCTGGGAGATAATGCTTGTGAAAGATGAACAGTGACCTAAGAAACACAGGAGAAGTGGAATGGAGTCTCTGTGATCAAATCCTATGGAGCTATTTCAAAATAAAACCAATAATTGGTAATAAATGATTTACAGTAGTGTTTTAAACAAGTGTTTTCACATTAATTTCTGGGAGATAATGCTTGTGAAAGATCAATACTGACCTAAGGAACACATGAGAAGTGGAATGGAGTCTCTGGGATCAATTCCCATAGAGCTATTTAAATATAAAACCAGGATTAAGTAATAAATGAGTTACAGTAGATACTTTTGTTGTTAATAATTTTCTTCACATGATTTTCTTAGAGATTATTGTTATGAAAGATGAATACTGACCTAAGAAACTTAGGAGAAGTGGAATGGAGTCTCTGGGATCAAATCCCATTGTGCTATTTGAAATAAAAACCATAATAAATGAGGTACAGTACTTGTGTTTTTAATAATTCAAATTCAAAGTCAAATATTTTCACATGATTTAGCAGGGGGTATTGTGAAACATAATAAATGACCTTACAAACAGATGAGAAATGATATTATTTGAAATGAATACATGTCAGTTGATTTATTTATCTTTCTTGAAGCCTTTATTTTGAAAACCGGAAGTCCACCAATGCTGCCGTACTTTGGGGGGCTGAATTTATCATGCTTCTTTGTGTAATATGTTGGGGCTGCTACCTTGACCGTAGTAATTTCCTGACGGTCCCTAAGCTCCACGGCAGCAGCGAGGTACTCAGGAGGACATTCAGCGCTGTTCCTTAGAGTTTTCGCCGCACTCACTGAGCTTGGAGGGTCGATGACACCTGTGAAATGTCTGGCATACTTATATCTAAAAAATGATACCAACCTGGATGAAATCGCTGCCGTTTTCATGACGCTATTAAAGTTGAAAGAGAAAAAAACGAGCGAATGTCGAAAATGAAACTAACTTCACCGCGCCCTGCTTTTCTCCCTCTAAAAGCGTCAATTTTGACGGACTAATGCAGCGACAGTCACTATTTAAGATTCAGCTGTAGTGATGTATCAAACTATGTCAGAATGACAATTCCACTCTAGAAACATTCAATTGTGCTTCTTTTTTTTTTGAAGGACAACATAGTTTATTTTGATTCCGTATGCATTTACTGTGAACAAAGCAACAAGTGTTCATATTGCTCTTTATGTACGTCTCTCGCTCTCAAAGCGTCAATTTTGACGGTCTAATTGAGCGAATGTCACTATTTAAGATTCAGCTATGGTGTTTTATCAAACTACTGTAAATAATGACTTTCGCTGCATTAGACCGTCAAAATTGACGCGTCAGAGCAAGAAAAACACATAAGACAATATGAACACATGTTCCTTTTTTCACAGTAAATGCATACGGAATCAAAATAAACTATGTTGTCCTTCAACACTATGCACAATTGAATGTTTCTAAAGTGGAATTGTCATTCTGACATAGTTTGATACATCACTACAGCTGAATCTTAAATAGTGACTTTCGTTACATTAGACCGTCAAAATTGACGCTACAGAGCGAGAAAAACACATAATAAGACAATATGAACACATGTTCCTTTTTTCACAGTAAATTCATACGGAATCAAAATAAACTATGTTGTCCTTCAACACTATGCACAATTGAATGTTTCTGAAGTGGAATTGTCATTCTGACATAGTTTGATACATCACTACAGCTGAATCTTAAATAGTGACTTTCGCTGCATTAGACCGTCAAAATTGACGCTTCAGAGCGAGAAAAACAGAATAAGACAATATGAACACATGTTCCTTTTTTCACAGTAAATGCATACGGAATCAAAATAAACTATGTTGTCCTTCAACACTATGCACAATTGAATGTTTCTAAAGTGGAATTGTTATTCTAACATAGTTTGACACATCACTACAGCTGAATCTTAAATAATGACATTCGTTACATTAGACCGTCAAAATTGACGCTTTCATGGGGAGAAATGCACATAAAGCGCAATATGAACACGTTCCTTTTTTCACAGTTAATGCATACGGAATCAAAATAAACTATGTTGTCCTTCAACACTATGCACAATTTAATGTTTCTGAAGTGGAATTGTCATTCTGACATAGTTTGATACATCACTACAGCTGAATCTAAAATAGTGACTTTCGCTGCATTAGAACGTCAAAATTGACGCTTCAGAGCGAGAAAAACACATAATAAGACATTATGAACACATGTTCATTTTTCACAGTAAATGCATACGGAATCAAAATAAACAATGTTGTCCGTCAACAATATGCACAATTGAATGTTTCTAAAGTGGAATTGTTATTCTAACATAGTTTGACACATCACTACAGCTGAATCTTAAATAATGACGTTCGTTACATTAGACCGTCAAAATTGACGCTTTCAGGGGGAGAAAAACACATAATAAGATAATATGAACACATGTTCATTTTTCACAGTAAATGCATACGGAATCAAAATAAATTATGTTGTCCTTCAACACTATGCACAATTGAATGTTTCTAAAGTGGAATTGTCATTCTAACATAGTATGGGAATTCACCACAGCTGAATCTTAAATAGTGACTTTCGCTGCATTAGAACGTCAAAATTGACGCTTCAGAGCGAGAAAAATACATAATAAGATAATATGAACACATGTTCCTTTTTTCACAGTAAATGCATACGGAATCAAAATAAACTATGTTGTCCTTCAACACTATGCACAATTGAATGTTTCTAAAGTGGAATTGTCATTCTGCCATAGTTTGATACATCACTACAGCTGAATCTTAAATAGTGACTTTCGCTGCATTAGACCGTCAAAATTGACGCTACAGATCGAGAAAAACACATAATAAGATAATATGAACACATGTTCCTTTTTTCACAGTAAATGCATACGGAATCAAAATAAACTATGTTGTCCTTCAACGCTATGCACAATTGAATGTTTCTAAAGTGGAATTGTTATTTTAACATAGTTTGATACATCACTACAGCTGAATCTTACATAGTGACTTTCGCTGCATTAGAACGTCAAAATTGACGCTTTCAGGGGGAGAAATGCACATAAAGAGCAATATGAACACATGTTCATTTTTCACAGTAAATGCATACGGAATCAAAATAAATTATGTTGTCCTTCAACACTATGCACAATTGAATGTTTCTAAAGTGGAATTGTCATTCTAACATAGTATGGGAATTCACCACAGCTGAATCTTAAATAGTGACTTTCGCTGCATTAGAACGTCAAAATTGACGCTTCAGAGCGAGAAAAACACATAATAAGATAATATGAACACATGTTCCTTTTTTCACAGTAAATGCATACGGAATCAAAATAAACTATGTTGTCCTTCAACACTATGCACAATTGAATGTTTCTAAAGTGGAATTGTCATTCTGCCATAGTTTGATACATCACTACAGCTGAATCTAAAATAGTGACTTTCGCTGCATTAGAACGTCAAAATTGACGCTTCAGAGCGAGAAAACCACATAATAAGATAATATGAACACATGTTCATTTTTCACAGTAAATGCATACGGAATCAAAATAAATTATGTTGTCCTTCAACACTATGCACAATTGAATGTTTCTAAAGTGGAATTGTCATTCTGCCATAGTTTGATACATCACTACAGCTGAATCTAAAATAGGGCTGGCTCAGGCTGGTCCTGGACCAGCCCCTAGTTATGCTGCTATAGGATTAGACTGTTGGGGGACATCCAAAGATACACCGAGCTCCTCCGTCCTTCTGTCCCTCTCCATCCGCACGCTCTCATGTCCTACCACGGCGTCTTACTAACTTAGCTCCTTCCCCGGAGTCTCTGTGCTTTGTCGTCTTGCAGGTTCCCATGGACAGTGGCTGAATCTGGATTGTGGATTTCAGCTGCGTCTCCTGCCTTGGCCCTGCCTGACATCCACTGCAACTGCTACTGCTGTTATTACATCCACTGTCACTGTTACTGTGACTGCATGTCTGTCTCTCTGTCTCTGTCTCTCTCTCTCTCTCTCTCTCTCTCTCTGACTGCTTTTCTTTCTGTCTGTCTGTCTGTCTGTCTGTCTGTCTGTCTGTCTGTCTGTCTCACTCTCTCTCTCTTGCTCTTCCTCTCTCACCCAACCGGTCGAGGCAGATGGCCGCCCACCCAGAGTCTGGTTCTGCTCGAGGTTTCTGCCTGTTAAAAGGAAGTTTTTCCTCGCCACTGTCGCCAAGTGCTTGCTCATGGGGGAATTGTTGGTTTCTTTGTAGATAAAAGAGCTTGGTCTGTACCAGCTCTATATGGAAAGTGTCCTGAGACAACTTCTGTTGTGATTTGGCGCTATACAAATAAAATTGAATTGAATTGAATTGAATTGACTTTCGCTGCATTAGAACGTCAAAATTGACGCTTCAGAGCGAGAAAAACACATAATAAGATAATATGAACAAATGTTCATTTTTCACAGTAAATGCATACGGAATCAAAATAAACAATGTTGTCCGTCAACAATATGCACAATTGAATGTTTCTAAAGTGGAATTGTTATTCTAACATAGTTTGACACATCACTACAGCTGAATCTTAAATAATGACGTTCGTTACATTAGACCGTCAAAATTGACGCTTTCAGGGGGAGAAAAACACATAATAAGATAATATGAACACATGTTCATTTTTCACAGTAAATGCATACGGAATCAAAATAAATTATGTTGTCCTTCAACACTATGCACAATTGAATGTTTCTAAAGTGGAATTGTCATTCTGCCATAGTTTGATACATCACCACAGCTGAATCTTAAATAGTGACTTTCGCTGCATTAGAACGTCAAAATTGACGCTTCAGAGCGAGAAAAACACATAATAAGATAATATGAACACATGTTCATTTTTCACAGTAAATGCATACGGAATCAAAATAAATTATGTTGTCCTTCAACACTATGCACAATTGAATGTTTCTAAAGTGGAATTGTCATTCTAACATAGTATGGGAATTCACCACAGCTGAATCTTAAATAGTGACTTTCGCTGCATTAGAACGTCAAAATTGACGCTTCAGAGCGAGAAAAACACATAATAAGATAATATGAACACATGTTCCTTTTTTCACAGTAAATGCATACGGAATCAAAATAAACTATGTTGTCCTTCAACACTATGCACAATTGAATGTTTCTAAAGTGGAATTGTCATTCTAACATAGTATGGGAATTCACCACAGCTGAATCTTAAATAGTGACTTTCGCTGCATTAGAACGTCAAAATTGACGCTTCAGAGCGAGAAAAACACATAATAAGATAATATGAACACATGTTCCTTTTTTCACAGTAAATGCATACGGAATCAAAATAAACTATGTTGTCCTTCAACACTATGCACAATTGAATGTTTCTAAAGTCGAATTGTCATTCTGCCATAGTTTGATACATCACTACAGCTGAATCTAAAATAGTGACTTTCGCTGCATTAGAACGTCAAAATTGACGCTTTCAGGGGGAGAAATGCACATAAAGAGCAATATGAACACATGTTCCTTTTTTCACAGTAAATGCATACGGAATCAAAATAAACTATGTTGTCCTTCAACACTATGCACAATTGAATGTTTCTAAAGTGGAATTGTCATTCTAACATAGTATGGGAATTCACCACAGCTGAATCTTAAATAGTGACTTTCGCTGCATTAGAACGTCAAAATTGACGCTTCAGAGCGAGAAAAACACATAATAAGATAATATGAACACATGTTCATTTTTCACAGTAAATGCATACGGAATCAAAATAAATTATGTTGTCCTTCAACACTATGCACAATTGAATGTTTCTAAAGTGGAATTGTCATTCTGCCATAGTTTGATACATCACTACAGGTGAATCTTAAATAGTGACTTTCGCTGCATTAGACCGTCAAAATTGACGCTACAGATCGAGAAAAACACATAATAAGATAATATGAACACATGTTCCTTTTTTCACAGTAAATGCATACGGAATCAAAATAAACTATGTTGTCCTTCAACACTATGCACAATTGAATGTTTCTAAAGTGGAATTGTCATTCTAACATAGTATGGGAATTCACCACAGCTGAATCTTAAATAGTGACTTTCGCTGCATTAGAACGTCAAAATTGACGCTTCAGAGCGAGAAAAACACATAATAAGATAATATGAACACATGTTCCTTTTTTCACAGTAAATGCATACGGAATCAAAATAAATTATGTTGTCCTTCAACACTATGCACAATTGAATGTTTCTAAAGTGGAATTGTCATTCTGCCATAGTTTGATACATCACTACAGCTGAATCTTAAATAATGACATTCGTTACATTAGACCGTCAAAGTTGACGCTTACAGGGGCAGAAATGCACATAAACAGTAATATGAACACATGTTGCTTTTTTCACAGTAAATGCATACGGAATCAAAATAAATTATGTTGTCCTTCAACACTATGCACAATTGAATGTTTCTAAAGTGGAATTGTCATTCTGACATAGTTTGATACATCACTACAGCTGAATCTTAAATAGTGACTTTCGCTGCATTAGACCGTCAAAATTGACGCTACAGATCGAGAAAAACACATAATAAGATAATATGAACACATGTTCCTTTTTTCACAGTAAATGCATACGGAATCAAAATAAACTATGTTGTCCTTCAACACTATGCACAATTGAATGTTTCTAAAGTGGAATTGTCATTCTGCCATAGTTTGATACATCACTACAGCTGAATCTTAAATAATGACATTCGTTACATTAGACCGTCAAAATTGACGCTTTCAGGGGGAGAAATGCACATAAAGAGCAATATGAACACATGTTCCTTTTTTTCACAGTAAATGCATACGGAATCAAAATAAACTATGTTGTCCTTCAACACTATGCACAATTGAATGTTTCTAAAGTGGAATTGTCATTCTGCCATAGTTTGATACATCACTACAGCTGAATCTAAAATAGTGACTTTCGCTGCATTAGAACGTCAAAATTGACGCTTCAGAGCGAGAAAAACACATAATAAGACATTATGAACACATGTTCATTTTTCACAGTAAATGCATACGGAATCAAAATAAACAATGTTGTCCGTCAACAATATGCACAATTGAATGTTTCTAAAGTGGAATTGTTATTCTAACATAGTTTGACACATCACTACAGCTGAATCTTAAATAATGACGTTCGTTACATTAGACCGTCAAAATTGACGCTTTCAGGGGGAGAAAAACACATAAGATAATATGAACACATGTTCATTTTTCACAGTAAATGCATACGGAATCAAAATAAATTATGTTGTCCTTCAACACTATGCACAATTGAATGTTTCTAAAGTGGAATTGTCATTCTAACATAGTATGGGAATTCACCACAGCTGAATCTTAAATAGTGACTTTCGCTGCATTAGACCGTCAAAATTGACGCTACAGAGCGAGAAAAGCACATAAACAAGTAATATGAACACATGTTCCTTTTTTCACAGTAAATGCATACGGAATCAAAATAAACTATGTTGTCCTTCAACACTATGCACAATTGAATGTTTCTAAAGTGGAATTGTCATTCTGCCATAGTTTGATACATCACTACAGCTGAATCTAAAATAGTGACTTTCGCTGCATTAGAACGTCAAAATTGACGCTTCAGAGCGAGAAAAACACATAATAAGACATTATGAACACATGTTCATTTTTCACAGTAAATGCATACGGAATCAAAATAAACAATGTTGTCCGTCAACAATATGCACAATTGAATGTTTCTAAAGTGGAATTGTTATTCTAACATAGTTTGACACATCACTACAGCTGAATCTTAAATAATGACGTTCGTTACATTAGACCGTCAAAATTGACGCTTTCAGGGGGAGAAAAACACATAAGATAATATGAACACATGTTCATTTTTCACAGTAAATGCATACGGAATCAAAATAAATTATGTTGTCCTTCAACACTATGCACAATTGAATGTTTCTAAAGTGGAATTGTCATTCTAACATAGTATGGGAATTCACCACAGCTGAATCTTAAATAGTGACTTTCGCTGCATTAGACCGTCAAAATTGACGCTACAGAGCGAGAAAAGCACATAAACAAGTAATATGAACACATGTTCCTTTTTTCACAGTAAATGCATACGGAATCAAAATAAACTATGTTGTCCTTCAACACTATGCACAATTGAATGTTTCTAAAGTGGAATTGTCACTCTGCCATAGTTTGATACATCACTACAGCTGAATCTTAAATAGTGACTTTCGCTGCATTAGAACGTCAAAATTGACGCTTCAGAGCGAGAAAAACACATAATAAGATAATATGAACACATGTTCATTTTTCACAGTAAATGCATACGGAATCAAAATAAATTATGTTGTCCTTCAACACTATGCACAATTGAATGTTTCTAAAGTGGAATTGTCATTCTGCCATAGTTTGATACATCACTACAGCTGAATCTTAAATAGTGACTTTCGCTGCATTAGACCGTCAAAATTGACGCTACAGAGCGAGAAAAGCACATAAACAAGTAATATGAACACATGTTCCTTTTTTCACAGTAAATGCATACGGAATCAAAATAAACTATGTTGTCCTTCAACACTATGCACAATTGAATGTTTCTAAAGTGGAATTGTCATTCTGCCATAGTTTGATACATCACTACAGCTGAATCTTAAATAGTGACTTTCGCTGCATTAGAACGTCAAAATTGACGCTTCAGAGCGAGAAAAACACATAATAAGACATTATGAACACATGTTCATTTTTCACAGTAAATGCATACGGAATCAAAATAAACAATGTTGTCCGTCAACAATATGCACAATTGAATGTTTCTAAAGTGGAATTGTTATTCTAACAAAGTTTGACACATCACTACAGCTGAATCTTAAATAATGACGTTCGTTACATTAGACCGTCAAAATTGACGCTTTCAGGGGGAGAAAAACACATAATAAGATAATATGAACACATGTTCATTTTTCACAGTAAATGCATACGGAATCAAAATAAATTATGTTGTCCTTCAACACTATGCACAATTGAATGTTTCTAAAGTGGAATTGTCATTCTAACATAGTATGGGAATTCACCACAGCTGAATCTTAAATAGTGACTTTCGCTGCATTAGAACGTCAAAATTGACGCTTCAGAGCGAGAAAAACACATAATAAGATAATATGAACACATGTTCCTTTTTTCACAGTAAATGCATACGGAATCAAAATAAACTATGTTGTCCTTCAACACTATGCACAATTGAATGTTTCTAAAGTCGAATTGTCATTCTGCCATAGTTTGATACATCACTACAGCTGAATCTTAAATAGTGACTTTCGCTGCATTAGAACGTCAAAATTGACGCTTTCAGGGGGAGAAATGCACATAAAGAGCAATATGAACACATGTTCCTTTTTTCACAGTAAATGCATACGGAATCAAAATAAACTATGTTGTCCTTCAACACTATGCACAATTGAATGTTTCTAAAGTGGAATTGTCATTCTAACATAGTATGGGAATTCACCACAGCTGAATCTTAAATAGTGACTTTCGCTGCATTAGAACGTCAAAATTGACGCTTCAGAGCGAGAAAAACACATAATAAGATAATATGAACACATGTTCATTTTTCACAGTAAATGCATACGGAATCAAAATAAATTATGTTGTCCTTCAACACTATGCACAATTGAATGTTTCTAAAGTGGAATTGTCATTCTGCCATAGTTTGATACATCACTACAGGTGAATCTTAAATAGTGACTTTCGCTGCATTAGACCGTCAAAATTGACGCTACAGATCGAGAAAAACACATAATAAGATAATATGAACACATGTTCCTTTTTTCACAGTAAATGCATACGGAATCAAAATAAACTATGTTGTCCTTCAACACTATGCACAATTGAATGTTTCTAAAGTGGAATTGTCATTCTGCCATAGTTTGATACATCACTACAGCTGAATCTTAAATAATGACATTCGTTACATTAGACCGTCAAAGTTGACGCTTACAGGGGCAGAAATGCACATAAAGAGCAATATGAACACATGTTCCTTTTTTCACAGTAAATGCATACGGAATCAAAATAAACTATGTTGTCCTTCAACACTATGCACAATTGAATGTTTCTAAAGTGGAATTGTCATTCTGCCATAGTTTGATACATCACTACAGCTGAATCTAAAATAGTGACTTTCGCTGCATTAGAACGTCAAAATTGACGCTTCAGAGCGAGAAAAACACATAATAAGACATTATGAACACATGTTCATTTTTCACAGTAAATGCATACGGAATCAAAATAAACAATGTTGTCCGTCAACAATATGCACAATTGAATGTTTCTAAAGTGGAATTGTTATTCTAACATAGTTTGACACATCACTACAGCTGAATCTTAAATAATGACGTTCGTTACATTAGACCGTCAAAATTGACGCTTTCAGGGGGAGAAAAACACATAAGATAATATGAACACATGTTCATTTTTCACAGTAAATGCATACGGAATCAAAATAAATTATGTTGTCCTTCAACACTATGCACAATTGAATGTTTCTAAAGTGGAATTGTCATTCTAACATAGTATGGGAATTCACCACAGCTGAATCTTAAATAGTGACTTTCGCTGCATTAGACCGTCAAAATTGACGCTACAGAGCGAGAAAAGCACATAAACAAGTAATATGAACACATGTTCCTTTTTTCACAGTAAATGCATACGGAATCAAAATAAACTATGTTGTCCTTCAACACTATGCACAATTGAATGTTTCTAAAGTGGAATTGTCATTCTGCCATAGTTTGATACATCACTACAGGTGAATCTTAAATAGTGACTTTCGCTGCATTAGACCGTCAAAATTGACGCTACAGATCGAGAAAAACACATAATAAGATAATATGAACACATGTTCCTTTTTTCACAGTAAATGCATACGGAATCAAAATAAACTATGTTGTCCTTCAACACTATGCACAATTGAATGTTTCTAAAGTGGAATTGTCATTCTGCCATAGTTTGATACATCACTACAGCTGAATCTTAAATAATGACATTCGTTACATTAGACCGTCAAAGTTGACGCTTACAGGGGCAGAAATGCACATAAAGAGCAATATGAACACATGTTCCTTTTTTCACAGTAAATGCATACGGAATCAAAATAAACTATGTTGTCCTTCAACACTATGCACAATTGAATGTTTCTAAAGTGGAATTGTCATTCTGCCATAGTTTGATACATCACTACAGCTGAATCTAAAATAGTGACTTTCGCTGCATTAGAACGTCAAAATTGACGCTTCAGAGCGAGAAAAACACATAATAAGACATTATGAACACATGTTCATTTTTCACAGTAAATGCATACGGAATCAAAATAAACAATGTTGTCCGTCAACAATATGCACAATTGAATGTTTCTAAAGTGGAATTGTTATTCTAACATAGTTTGACACATCACTACAGCTGAATCTTAAATAATGACATTCGTTACATTAGACCGTCAAAATTGACGCTTTCAGGGGGAGAAAAACACATAAGATAATATGAACACATGTTCATTTTTCACAGTAAATGCATACGGAATCAAAATAAATTATGTTGTCCTTCAACACTATGCACAATTGAATGTTTCTAAAGTGGAATTGTCATTCTAACATAGTATGGGAATTCACCACAGCTGAATCTTAAATAGTGACTTTCGCTGCATTAGACCGTCAAAATTGACGCTACAGAGCGAGAAAAGCACATAAACAAGTAATATGAACACATGTTCCTTTTTTCACAGTAAATGCATACGGAATCAAAATAAACTATGTTGTCCTTCAACACTATGCACAATTGAATGTTTCTAAAGTGGAATTGTTATTCTAACATAGTTTGACACATCACTACAGCTGAATCTTAAATAATGACGTTCGTTACATTAGACCGTCAAAATTGACGCTTTCAGGGGGAGAAATGCACATAAAGAGCAATATGAACACATGTTCCTTTTTTCACAGTAAATGCATACGGAATCAAAATAAACTATGTTGTCCTTCAACGCTATGCACAATTGAATGTTTCTAAAGTGGAATTGTTATTTTAACATAATTTGACACATCACTACAGCTGAATCTTACATAGTGACTTTCGCTGCATTAGACCGTCAAAATTGACGCTTCAGAGCGGGAAAAACACATAATAAGATAATATGAACACATGTTCATTTTTCACAGTAAATGCATACGGAATCAAAATAAATTATGTTGTCCTTCAACACTATGCACAATTGAATGTTTCTAAAGTGGAATTGTCATTCTGCCATAGTTTGATACATCACTACAGCTGAATCTTAAATAGTGACTTTCGCTGCATTAGACCGTCAAAATTGACGCTACAGAGCGAGAAAAGCACATAAACAAGTAATATGAACACATGTTCCTTTTTTCACAGTAAATGCATACGGAATCAAAATAAACTATGTTGTCCTTCAACACTGTGCACAATTGAATGTTTCTAAAGTGGAATTGTCATTCTGCCATAGTTTGATACATCACTACAGCTGAATCTAAAATAGTGACTTTCGCTGCATTAGAACGTCAAAATTGACGCTTCAGAGCGAGAAAAACACATAATAAGACATTATGAACACATGTTCATTTTTCACAGTAAATGCATACGGAATCAAAATAAACAATGTTGTCCGTCAACAATATGCACAATTGAATGTTTCTAAAGTGGAATTGTTATTCTAACATAGTTTGACACATCACTACAGCTGAATCTTAAATAATGACGTTCGTTACATTAGACCGTCAAAATTGACGCTTTCAGGGGGAGAAAAACACATAAGATAATATGAACACATGTTCATTTTTCACAGTAAATGCATACGGAATCAAAATAAATTATGTTGTCCTTCAACACTATGCACAATTGAATGTTTCTAAAGTGGAATTGTCATTCTAACATAGTATGGGAATTCACCACAGCTGAATCTTAAATAGTGACTTTCGCTGCATTAGACCGTCAAAATTGACGCTACAGAGCGAGAAAAGCACATAAACAAGTAATATGAACACATGTTCCTTTTTTCACAGTAAATGCATACGGAATCAAAATAAACTATGTTGTCCTTCAACACTATGCACAATTGAATGTTTCTAAAGTGGAATTGTCACTCTGCCATAGTTTGATACATCACTACAGCTGAATCTTACATAGTGACTTTCGCTGCATTAGACCGTCAAAATTGACGCTTCAGAGCGAGAAAAACACATAATAAGATAATATGAACACATGTTCATTTTTCACAGTAAATGCATACGGAATCAAAATAAACTATGTTGTCCTTCAACACTATGCACAATTGAATGTTTCTAAAGTGGAATTGTCATTCTGCCATAGTTTGATACATCACTACAGCTGAATCTTAAATAATGACATTCGTTACATTAGACCGTCAAAATTGACGCTTTCAGGGGCAGAAATGCACATAAACAGTAATATGAACACATGTTCATTTTTCACAGTAAATGCATACGGAATCAAAATAAATTATGTTGTCCTTCAACACTATGCACAATTGAATGTTTCTAAAGTGGAATTGTTATTTTAACATAGTTTGACACATCACTACAGCTGAATCTTACATAGTGACTTTCGCTGCATTAGAACGTCAAAATTGACGCTTTCAGGGGGAGAAATGCACATAAAGAGCAATATGAACACATGTTCCTTTTTTCACAGTAAATGCATACGGAATCAAAATAAACTATGTTGTCCTTCAACACTATGCACAATTGAATGTTTCTAAAGTGGAATTGTCATTCTAACATAGTATGGGAATTCACCACAGCTGAATCTTAAATAGTGACTTTCGCTGCATTAGAACGTCAAAATTGACGCTTCAGAGCGAGAAAAACACATAATAAGATAATATGAACACATGTTCCTTTTTTCACAGTAAATGCATACGGAATCAAAATAAATTATGTTGTCCTTCAACACTATGCACAATTGAATGTTTCTAAAGTGGAATTGTCATTCTGCCATAGTTTGATACATCACTACAGCTGAATCTTAAATAATGACATTCGTTACATTAGACCGTCAAAGTTGACGCTTACAGGGGCAGAAATGCACATAAACAGTAATATGAACACATGTTGCTTTTTTCACAGTAAATGCATACGGAATCAAAATAAATTATGTTGTCCTTCAACACTATGCACAATTGAATGTTTCTAAAGTGGAATTGTCATTCTGACATAGTTTGATACATCACTACAGCTGAATCTTAAATAGTGACTTTCGCTGCATTAGACCGTCAAAATTGACGCTACAGATCGAGAAAAACACATAATAAGATAATATGAACACATGTTCCTTTTTTCACAGTAAATGCATACGGAATCAAAATAAACTATGTTGTCCTTCAACACTATGCACAATTGAATGTTTCTAAAGTGGAATTGTCATTCTGCCATAGTTTGATACATCACTACAGCTGAATCTTAAATAATGACATTCGTTACATTAGACCGTCAAAATTGACGCTTTCAGGGGGAGAAATGCACATAAAGAGCAATATGAACACATGTTCCTTTTTTCACAGTAAATGCATACGGAATCAAAATAAACAATGTTGTCCTTCAACACTATGCACAATTGAATGTTTCTAAAGTGGAATTGTCATTCTGCCATAGTTTGATACATCACTACAGCTGAATCTTAAATAATGACGTTCGTTACATTAGACCGTCAAAATTGACGCTTTCAGGGGGAGAAAAACACATAAGATAATATGAACACATGTTCATTTTTCACAGTAAATGCATACGGAATCAAAATAAATTATGTTGTCCTTCAACACTATGCACAATTGAATGTTTCTAAAGTGGAATTGTCATTCTGCCATAGTTTGATACATCACTACAGCTGAATCTTAAATAGTGACTTTCGCTGCATTAGACCGTCAAAATTGACGCTTTCAGGGGGAGAAATGCACATAAAGAGCAATATGAACACATGTTCCTTTTTTCACAGTAAATGCATACGGAATCAAAATAAACTATGTTGTCCTTCAACACTATGCACAATTGAATGTTTCTAAAGTGGAATTGTCATTCTGCCATAGTTTGATACATCACTACAGCTGAATCTAAAATAGTGCCTTTCGCTGCATTAGTCCGTCAAAATTGACGCTTCAGAGCGAGAAAAACACATAATAAGACATTATGAACACATGTTCATTTTTCACAGTAAATGCATACGGAATCAAAATAAACAATGTTGTCCGTCAACAATATGCACAATTGAATGTTTCTAAAGTGGAATTGTTATTCTAACATAGTTTGACACATCACTACAGCTGAATCTTAAATAATGACGTTCGTTACATTAGACCGTCAAAATTGACGCTTTTAGGGGGAGAAAAACACATAATAAGATAATATGAACACATGTTCATTTTTCACAGTAAATGCATACGGAATCAAAATAAATTATGTTGTCCTTCAACACTATGCACAATTGAATGTTTCTAAAGTGGAATTGTCATTCTAACATAGTATGGGAATTCACCACAGCTGAATCTTAAATAGTGACTTTCGCTGCATTAGAACGTCAAAATTGACGCTTCAGAGCGAGAAAAACACATAATAAGATAATATGAACACATGTTCCTTTTTTCACAGTAAATGCATACGGAATCAAAATAAACTATGTTGTCCTTCAACACTATGCACAATTGAATGTTTCTAAAGTGGAATTGTCATTCTGCCATAGTTTGATACATCACTACAGCTGAATCTAAAATAGTGACTTTCGCTGCATTAGAACGTCAAAATTGACGCTTCAGAGCGAGAAAAACACATAATAAGATAATATGAACACATGTTCCTTTTTTCATAGTAAATGCATACGGAATCAAAATAAATTATGTTGTCCTTCAACACTATGCACAATTGAATGTTTCTAAAGTGGAATTGTCATTCTGCCATAGTTTGATACATCACTACAGCTGAATCTTAAATAATGACATTCGTTACATTAGACCGTCAAAATTGACGCTTACAGGGGCAGAAATGCACATAAACAGTAATATGAACACATGTTGCTTTTTTCACAGTAAATGCATACGGAATCAAAATAAATTATGTTGTCCTTCAACACTATGCACAATTGAATGTTTCTAAAGTGGAATTGTCATTCTGACATAGTTTGATACATCACTACAGCTGAATCTTAAATAGTGACTTTCGCTGCATTAGACCGTCAAAATTGACGCTACAGATCGAGAAAAACACATAATAAGATAATATGAACACATGTTCCTTTTTTCACATGGTCTAGATGGCGAAATTATCGATAAAGTGGCTATGTTGCCGGGAGCCGCAGCAGCCGCAGCCGGACAGGGCGCCGCCATCTGTGTAAGTTTAAACATCTGTTGTAGCAGCCTTAAAAACACTCCTATTAGTGCAGTCAAAGCAAGCCTGTGGTTCCAGCTTTGTATCAGTGGTCCATCTTTTCAGTCTTGTCTACAGTCTTAGGAGATTTCATTTTGTGCCTGTATGTTGAAAGAAGGAGGACCCAACAGTGACAGGGGACAGAACAATATGCATCTTGAGGTTTGCCCTGTTGAAGTCCCCAGGAACAATCAGCAGGAAGTCTAGATGTTTTGGCTCCATGTTAGAAATTTGGTGAGCTAGGTGTTGTAAAGCCTCACTAATGCAGGCCTAAGGTGAGATGTAAACATTGACTAGGATAAAAGAGGACAACTGACAGTTAATGAATATAGTCTCGAGGTGATGGGTGAATGATTTTTTCAACACTGTGACATCTGCCCAACAACCATTATTAATGTAGAGGCAGATTCTGCCTCCCTGATTTTCCCCTAAAGCTCGGTTACATGGTCTGATTATAAAAGGTGCAAGCTGAGCCAGATTTCAATAACGTACAGGGCAGTAGGTCTGCAAAAGTCTGTTTTTACCTGTTCAGGAGCAGCAGTTCCATCTTATTTGTCAGAGAGCAGAAATTTGCTAGACGTGCAGAAGGGAGGGAAAGGTGTTTAAAGCAAAACAGCTGAGATCCTACTTGCCACAGGATGACACAGTAACACTCTCTTTTTACAGAAACCCAGCATGCAAATTCAGGTTCATCAGCCATGGAAGCGCTTTTTTTAATTGATAAAGTGCAGCTTATTGACTTTGCTGCAGAATCAGAATCAGAATCAGAATCAGAATCAGAATCAGAATCAGAATCAGAATCAGAATTCCTTTATTGATCCCTGAGGGGAAATTGTTTTTTGTACAGTGCTCCACACAAAACAGAATTACAGATTAGAATAAAATAGAGAGAAAGAACAAGAAGGAATAAATATATATATAAAGGCAATATTAAGAAACAGAATATTACTACTAAAGATATATGTAAATAAGAAATATACAACACAAATTAAGAAAAATACAACACAAAATATGCAACACAATGAAATGTACAGTAATAAAAATAAGTAATATACTGAGTATATTGGATGTGCAAAAAAATGTGCAAAATGGAATCAGATGTGCAAAGTGAAATTGTAAAATATTCAACAGAACAGACCAGACAGTGACAGTGAAGTCCAAGGGCCATTCAGAGGGAGGAGTTGTACAGGTTAATGGCCACAGGCAGGAATGATTTCCTGTATCGTTCAGTCCTCAGTTTTGGTGGTATTAGTCTCTTACTGAACATACTCCTGCGCCTGGTCAGCACATCATGAAGTGGGTGTGAGACATTGTCCATGATAGTCCTTAGCTTATTCAGCATCCTCCTCTCTGACACCACCGTTAGAGAGTCACACTCCATCCCCACAATGTCACTGGCCTTGCGGATCAGTTTGTTGAGTCTGTTGGCGTCTGCCATCCTCAGTCTGCTGCCCCAGCACGCAACAGCATAGAGAATTGCACTTGCCACCACAGACTCCTAAAAAATCCTGAGCATAGTCCGGCAGATGTTGAAGGACCTCAGTCGCCTCAGGAAATAAAGACGACTCTGGCCCTTCCTGTAGAGAGCGTCAGTGTTCTTTGCCCAGTCCAGATTATTGACAATATGAACCTCCAGGTACTTATAATCCTCCACTATGTCCACAGCGACCCCCTAGAAGGAGTCACAGGTGCCTTGGCTCTCCTCAGGTCCACCACCAGTTCCTTAGTCTTAGTCTGCCACATCTAGTTGCAGATGGTTCTGCTCACACCACGTGACAAAGTTGTCCACAGCAGCCCTGTACTCATCCTCATTGCCCTTGCTGATACATCCAACTACCGCAGAGTCATCAGAAAACTTCTGAAGGTGGCAGGTCTCTGTGCAATAGCTGAAGTCCATGGTGTAGAGGGTGAAGAGGAAGGGAGAGAGAACAGTCCCCTGCGGGGCCCCAGTGTTGCTGACCACTCTGTCTAACACTCAAGTTGGTGAGTGAGGATAGTCTGGCAGTTTGAGGAGGTGTGAAGAGGGCTCACACAGGAAGATGGGGGGAGGAGGTGGAGAAGGAGAAGGTGGGGGGGGGGGGGAGTGGTTGATGATGGTCGCCCAGGACAGACAGCAGAGGAGCCAGAGGCAGCATGAGCCAGGCCTGCAGTGTCGAATCTATTAAAAAACAAATTCAGCCCGTTTGCCTTGTCAATGCTGCCTTCAACTCCTCTGCTGCCTGTCCCGAGGCCAGTAATGGTCCTCCTACCACTCCAGACCTCTCTCAAGTTGTTTTGCTGGAGTTTCCACTCCAGCTTCCTCCTGTATTTCTCCTTAGCCTCCCTGATTCTCACTTTTAGTTCCTTCTGTATCGTTCTCACCTCCTCCTTGTTACCTGCCCTGAAGGCCCTCTTCTTCTGATTGAGGATGTCTTTGATGTCCTTTGTCACCCACGGCTTGTTGTTTGGATAACAATGGACAGTCTTGGATGGGACAGTGGAGTCCACACAGAAGGTGATGTAGTCCGTGATGCACTCATGCCCATCAATGCCCTCCCCATGCGGCTCACAGAGTGCCTGCCAGTCTGTCACCTCAAAACAGCCCTGCAGTGTCTGATATGTCTCCTCTGACCATCTCCTCACTGTCCTTGTTGTCGCAGGCTGACTTTTCACCAGAGGCACATAACAGGGAGTGAGGAGCACAAGGTTGTGATCTGACCTGCCCAGAGGGGGGAGGGGGGAGCAGCTGTATGCATCCTTGACGTTAGCATACAGCAAGTCCAGGGTTCTCGCCTCTCTTGTGGGACAGCTCACATACTGCGTGAAATTGGGCAGTGTTCTTGCCATGGTGACGTGGTTGAAGTCACCCGAGATAGCGATGAATGCATTCGAGTGTTGGGTTTGCAGACGGGCCATGGCGGAGTGAATGACGTCACATGCCGAGTCCAACAGCCAGCAGTTCAATGTCCGGGCAACAAATACGTTCCTTGATGTTAATGTGACCAGGATTACACCAACAGTTGTTGACTAGAACGGCGAGCCCCCCTCCTTTACGCTTACCGCTCTGCGTGCAGTCCCGGTCGGCCCGAACAGTCTGAAAGCCACTGATGGAGACGTTGTTGTCGGGTATGTCCGAATGCAACCATGTTTCCGAAAAACAGATCAGACTGCACTCCCGATACTCCCTTTGACTCCTGGCGAGTGTCAGCTCGTCCGCCTTGTTCGCCAGCGACCGCACATTGCCCATGATGAGAGAGGGGAGACACGGCTTATACCTCCTCTTCTCCGTAAACCTCTGTTGTCTCGACCCAGCTCTTTTCCTCCGCTGTTTCCGTCCTCCCCTGCATCCTCTGTGTGTTTTTCTCCAGATTTCAGCGGGGATCTCTGTTGTTCTAGCTGACAAGCCAGCCAGCCTCAGCGCGATCAGCTAATCTCTGGCGTAAACAATGCGCTGCACATCGGTGCTGTGTCCCAGTGAGAGTAGTATTTTCAAAGTGAAAAAACAAACCAGAACTTTCTCAGCCAGCATGTTTGGAGAGGGCACAGTTTCAAAATGACGGTCCTTACGTTGCAATATATTAATAATAAAGAATAGAGCAAAAGAATTGTAAAAACTCAGAAAAGAAACAGGAGCGACTGCAACAGGCTGCATGCGCGGTCGGCGCATGCGCACATGCAGTGGGACAAGATTGACAGAGATTGATAAGATAGAACTTTATTGATCCCACACCTAGGAAATTAAGTTGTTACAGCCAGCTACTATTCCAAGGCAAAAACAGTGGCACAAAAGGGTCGAGAGTCGCCATCGCCAAAATCTTGAAAAAAAAAAAAAAAAAAATTGGAATTTCCCCTTGTGGGACTAATAAAGGTATATTGAATTGAATCTCACTCTGAACTCAGTTCAAAACTTGAACCAGGCCAACCCCGCCAGGCATGAGGGTGCATGTTCTTCGGTTGTTTCAATTTCACCCTCTCCTTCTGACCTGGTTCCATGAATGTCAAACCTGATGGCCTCTCTCGGCAACACAATGCGGATAAAACTAGTCCTTAACCCAAACCCATCCTGTTCACTTCATGTATGGTGGTGGCTGTCAAGAGGGAAATCACATTTGTTGTCATTCCAACAGATATGGTCTCTTACAGAGGTCCACATTTCACCTCTTCAGTCTGGAAGGAGTTCTGCCGGGCACTGGGTTCATCAGTCAGTCTGTCATCAGGTCTCCATCCCCAGACCAATGGACAGTCGGAAAGTACAAATCAGGCCCTGGAATCAGCCTTAATTTGTGTCTCAGTCTCAAATCCCACTTCCTGGTCTACCAGTCTCCCATGGTTATAATACATTCACAATTGTCTCACTAGCTCTGCCACAGGCTTATCCCTATTTGAGGTTCCTCTCGGAGTACCTGCCCCCACTGTTCCCAGCCCAAGAAGAAGAGATCTCCATTCCATCAGCTCAGCTCCATCTCCACCACTGTCAGAGAATCTGGAAAAATCCTTGTGAGGCTTTTTCCGATCAGCAGTGAAAAAGCAGATCACTGTAGGGGAATTAACTTAATTTAATGTTGCATTCGTTGATAACCACCTTCCTCAGCTAAGAAGGATTGCAGAAATTAACTGCCATAACACTGATGAAATACTAACGAATGAACTTACAGTGAACCAGTCAGATAATCTGAACTGTAAACTATGGGTACCGGGATCGTTTATATTCAGCTCAAAAGGACATCGTCCGACCACGACTTGAATCAAAGCCTTATTTATTAAACACAACTATGGATAATGAATAATGCACCATGAATAGTATGACAGAAGATATAGGTGATATGGCATAAAGAAAGAGAAACTTACGGCAAAACAATGGCAGAATGAGTTTGGCAATAGTGAGAAGTAGTTTTAATGGGGAAAATGGGGACGGAAATGGAGAATTAATTTCTTGAATAAATGGTTGAGAGAATTTAGGTAAATTAACAGTATCATAACCTCACGGCCCAACTCTTATTCAAATCCGCTTAATGCATGCCTATTTGTCAGCAACGTTCCAGTAGAGGCCTACTCTGAACTGACACGAAGAGGCTCCAGTAGTCATCCATAACTTAATATGCTCGGAGGTCCAGTGGACGAACCAGTTGAGAGCTGATGTTGGACAGAGATGTTTCAGGAGCTGGAGCTCTACGGTGTCGGCAACAAGCAAGGAACAGCTTTGGATGGTTATCTGACCTGGACCAGTGGGTTAGCCGCAGGCTGCAGGTCTTTAGCTTGGTTGGTAATCGCAAAGCAAGACTTTAGATTTAACAATAATAAGATTGATAACCTCTTCGATGGCTAGTTGAAAAGTGTCTCCAAAATTATTACTTGACGAGAATTTTACAAAAAAAACGTGGCGAGTAAAAATTGAAGTTTTAAGGAGAGCAAACTAGAAAAATACATCTGTGAAGAATGAAATCAGTACAAGAGACTTAGAAAACGACAGAACAAAAAACACAGACAAAAGGACAACTAGACAAGAAGAAACAAAAGACAACTAAAAACTAACTGACAAACTAACTGAGTAACGCGCACTGAGTACCCGCTGCTACTGCAGACATTTAAATCTCGCTCCAGGGCGTGTCTAATCAATAGGCCATCGCTCACGCGCGTAGACACGCAATTTCATTTTATGAGGTGAGGAGTAACGAATGATTTACACGAGGGGCTCATCTGCTTCTCACTATGGTCAATCACATATATTTTGAATTGGATGATTTTCAATGGCATTTTAACACTGTTCCTAACACACATTAGGCAATTCTGATGAGTGGATGACAATATTCAACAATAATCAAGATAACAATCTCTAACACTCATCATAATATGACAACATTCAACAATAATCAGACAACAATTTCTAATACTCATCGGAATATGTATGTGATTGTTCAAGGTATAATTATCATAACATAGCAACGAAATAATAGAAAGGCAGACTACATTTGCCCGAAAAGATTATCATCATTATGACTACTCCTTAATAAATGTCTCATAAAGCACAATCAACTTAACTGCTATGAACTCCTAGATAGCAGGATGACTCCATGTTGGAACCTCAGACAAATTTTGTAAGAAAGTTAAAATCACAGCTTTGTCAATTTATAAGCTACAAACATGGGAAAAGCATTGATATTATACGCATTTCGGAATTTCCCCCCAAGGGACGAATAAAGGAATATTGAATTGAATTATGAGCTTAGTAATGTGAAAACATCCAGAGTTAAGTCAAATATAGAGATTCAGTTATCCTAGTATACTAGAAAACAAGGCACCCAGATCTACAAACAGTTTGTTTCAGGGCTGTCTAATTTACAACCCATCAGCATGATCTGGTTTGTGGATTCCCTGAGGCCTGGCCTTTGTTCTCCCGGCCAGTTTTATTGTCCGTATCTCCTATGGGCTATCACGAGGGAGCCTTAGAATCATCCTGACAAACATTGTGAGCAAGGTAATCTTTGATGTGAAGGTGTTGGTAATCCCATTTCCTTGAAAGAGTGTGGAGATGTCTCTGAGCCAGACATTCCACTGCATGAAAAAACACATTTTCAACCCGTAAATCCCCGCGAAGTTCGTTGATTTTCGGCGATTTACGGCAAGTTTACGGGGAACTTCGCCGGCTCCGAAAATTGTCGGAAACAAACCATCTGTCGGCGGGGGGTGTGGTTAATCGCGCCTTCGTGAAGGTGCGAATAGCTCTAATTAGCACGTGAATGCTACCGACTTTGATCTACTCAGGCTGGCCTGCTGACTTCACAAACAACCATTGGATGATTCCACAGGCATTTTAAAAGGAACCCATCATGTGATTGGATAGCAACTCCAATCACATGAGTGAGTGATCATGTGATTGGATAACAACTCTGCTGCTATTGGTCATCTGTGCGCCACAAATAATAATAATAATAATAAATACATATTAAATTCATTATATAATAAATTAATATATTAAAAATAGTTATTATATTGTTATATATATGTATATATAAAATATAAATGACATACATATTTTATTTGATTGATGATTCATTGATTTATTTGGCAATCCACCTTCTACATTACCACAAAGTAGAACACAAAGAACACAAGAATGAAATTGTGACACACATATTAACAAGGATCAACCAAGTAAAATCAGTGACTACTGGGGAAAAAAAGCAAGGAAATGTGCAGAGGGGTTCACTGATAAGAGTCTCTGGGTTGGGCCATGCCGCTGGTCCATGGTGCATAAAAAAGAGTCTAAGGCCTATGGAAATGCTTCTTTGCTGCCTCTGGGTCATACTGAGTTGGCGCCTGTCGCTTTGAAGGGGACTCGATGCGAAGCCTCTTGCGGTGTGTCGCCACATACTTTGGGTCGCTCTCCAGCCGCTCTTGCAGTGTCTGGCAGAGTTTGGAGAGCTAGGACACTCCTTCTTGCTTCCAGCAGCTGTAAATACAGGTATTAATATAATATTAGTACTGCTAAGAAACAATAACACATGATAACATATGTGAGCATGTTTGTCAAAAACAATGCAGATAATAAATAAAATTCAGCCCATTTTTACATTGTTGTGAAAATAAAGCGGCATTCATGGGACTCTTACCCACTTCCTTCTCTGTCTGCTGTGAGCTGAAATCTTCACAGCTGCTGCCTGACCTGAAAGAGCTGGCTGGGCATACCTGAAGCTCCTCCACACCATCTCATAATATGTCTTACAGGCTGCTGGAAGAAAACATATATTGGTTTGAAATAATTAAGACAGGCTTCAGTAAAAACAACAACAAGAAACAACAGAAAGGGTTTAAAAGACTGCTGTCCACACCATCCATGTCTGGACTCTCAGTTAAAGTCGCCATCAAATATGACGTCACCGTTTCGTTGTGGGATGAGTTTAGTCTGTAAAACACAAAAAGTACAGGTCATGCAACGTTTACGTTTACTTATATTCTGCAGAATATTTCCTGTGTATTTTATTAACTTACCCCTGCTCGGGTTCATATCGCCTGTCGTTTCCGTCACTATTGTGCAGACGTCGCACCTTTTCCTTTAAAATACAAAATACATTGTAATGTTAAATGTAACGTGAACGATTACCAAACGTTCGGAACGTAGTGCAATAAGAATAATAAAGGTTTGGCGCCCTAAAAACTGCACAATGTGGTACTAAATGCTAACGTTACTTACGTAACTTACGCATCCGTCTCTTCGTCTCTGCAGCTGCAGTTCGGGGCAGCTCCTCCAGAGCAAGCAGTCTGGCTTTTATCACGGTCATTCTCCTCGCCAACTGCGCGATCAGCTGCGTTAGCAGCTGAGACAATCCACTGAAGACGCTCAGCAGTTTCTTCTCTAAATTGTTTGGACTTTCTGGATATGGTCGCTCCGCAGCCAGGCCGTCCACTCGTCGCAGAGGAGTGCCTTCTGGGATGAACTGAAGACGACGTCTGGCCATTGTATGAACAGAGTTAAAGTTTAGCAGGACCCGAAACGTAACTGTTGTAATTCAAGCTCGATTCGCGTTCACAGGCGCGCCGAGGTTGTTTTCTGCCGACGTCATTGCTTCAGAGGAAGTGTCCAATCATATGCGAGGTCGCGCTCTCGCAATTTCTCACGAGACCATTTTTGTTGCGTAAATGAAAAACATGCTGTGATTTTGTTAGGTACTTTGATTTTCTGTTTTTGTACCTGAATATTTTATAAAACATGTAAACTTCTTTAATGTGACATCTTCGAAAAAAAAAAGAAAAGTTACTTTGGTGTATTCCCTTTTTATTCCTACTTAAAGAATCATCAGTGGACTGACCCTGCTGGAATTTTGCAAGATAATCACACAAGCATTGTTCATCTGGTGTTGTGGTGGCAAAATGCGAAAAATTGTGACCAGTGTCCAAGAACTGTAGATGCTTTAATTTTCACAATTTGATTCAGCAATTTAAGTGGAAAATTAAAGACCTTTGAGAGTCAGGACACTTATCCTGTATGTAACCTATAAAATTATTTAAACACACTTTTAAATGCTCATGAAAAAAAAATTCCACAAAAACACAAAATCCCATTTGCATTTGTATAGCTTTGCAGCATTTACATTTGCATTTTAACACCTCATGGTCACAGTGGCTGAGGGAGAACTTCCACGGCAATTTACAGTGACGGAAATTGACGGAAATGTGACTTTTCATGCAGTGTTCTGTCTCTCTCTGAAATAACCTCTACCTGTAAGCATTCCAGATGGTAAATAATTCTTAAAAGTTAGTCTGTTTTACAACTGCATTTCTCCTGAGAAATGCAGAGACGAAAAGAGAAGGTCAGTTAGAGGCCAGTTTTGCTACATCACTGATCACTACTGCAGAGAGTCTCCCGAGTACAAATCAGGTCAGAGAGTTTGGATTTCTTTTTAAAATACTCTCCTGAAAACTGATTCTAAGAAATTATCTCCCCACTTCTTGGGGCCCCGTACTGTTGACTTGATCATTAAGCACAGTTGCATTCAATCAAGAATCATCTACCTATACAGTGTATAAATACCAGGTTTCCAGCCAGTGTTCATTGAATCATCTGCCTACCTGTGTGGTAACAACCAAGAAAATAGTAGCTTTTGTTAGTTTACCTGCGACCTGCACTTCCTGGCCTTCCTTTCCTTTTATGCGTCTGTGCTCAGTTGCCAAATCCTCACCTGTCCTTGTCTGCACCCTGTCTGGTCTCAGTGAAGATACTGGGCCGGTCACTTCCTGTACTTGGTCACTCAGTCATTCTCTGTTTAGTCTGGATTCACTGATGACAAAGTCTCTCAATTTCCATTAAATTGTTAAACTTTCATCTGTCCATTAATCTACCAGTTCTGGGTCAGAATTTTTAGTTTTTCTCTGAGGTTTATAAGAGGATGTAAGGCCCTCTTGTGCCTTGTCTGTCTCCCTTTGTTTGTCCAGGTCCATGCTGTGACTACACCTGTCACTCAGCTTCTCCAGCCCCGCCTCCTCTCACACCTGCAAACCATCAACTCATTCACAGACAATCAGCAGTTGTATTTAAACCCGGCTGAGTCTGCCAGTATTCGTCGGATCGTCTGCTTCCCACAGTGGTACTCCGTCCGTTCCTCTGACTGACCGGTCATTTTGCTTTGCCTTACCTTCCACTCACCTGTGCATTCATCAGTACTCATCAGTGCTCCCTGCACACATACAACCAGCTCTCTTAATGGGCATGGTGTTAGCAAAAAAAATATTCTAAAAAATTGGAAAACACCAACTTCACCATGCTTCAAAAACTGGTTGCATGAATTGGTTTCAGTCATTCACTTTGAAAAACTGCGAAACAGTAATCTTAAATTTCAACTCAAATTGGAGAAAACATGGGGTCCCCTTCTGCAACATTTGTATCACATTTGTATTCATTGTTATCTTTCTTTTATTGCTTGCTGTTATTCTCTGTACAAAGATGTTTAAGGATTACCATGGAAGGCTTAATGTATATTTTCTGTACTCTTTGTCAAGAGTCACTATGGATTCTTCTTTTTTTTTCTGTACCCCTCCTCATCAGTAAGAAGTGTGTGTGTGTGTGTGTGTGTGTGTGTGTGTGTGTGTGTGTGTGTGTGTGTGTGTGTGTGTGTGTGTGTGTGTGTGTGTGTGTGTGTGTGTGTGTGTGTGTGTGTGTGTATATTGGTGACTGTGTTGGTTGGTTGGGGGGGGGGACTGAGAATGGGGTTGGGGACATGATTGTTTTCCTTTTTGTTACCACAAATCTGTTAATAAAAATAATTAAAAAAAAAAAAAAAACTTTCATCAGTCTCCTCTTCTATGTCTGAGCATGGTATTTTCAGTCCTATATGCATTTCCCACTCTCATTCTTGTTGTCTATGTTTAACTCAGACAGACATAGAATTATAGACTGTGATATAGCAATATACCAGATAATGGAAACGTAGGTTTGGACAACAAAAGTAATTAGGGAATTCTTTGATCATAACAATAACAAGAAAATTTAAAAAAAAAGAAAAAAAAAAGTAACAACTGATAAGAAAATGATTTGTCAGCCCTCCATTATTATATTGTTTACACAAACAATATGATCAGTGAGGAGATTTGAACTCGAAATGCCTTTGCTAAATTAAAAAATAAACGTTAGTTAGGCATAACAGAAGAACATAAAGAGTAGGAGAAACTTTCTTCAACATCATCTATGTTGTTGTGGAGATCCAGATGAGTCCTGCACCTACCTCCCACACAATTATAGAGCCTCTGCAAGAAGCCCCTGTGATATTATTTTCATAGTTAGAGATTCTCCTCTCATCTTAATTAAATAAAAGGCTGATAAAGGACACAGAGAAATATACTGACATTTCTTAGATGATTGAAAATATAATGCACAGGTCATATCTGCTGGAGTTCACTCTAGAATTTGTATGTCAGGAATAACAACTGCCAAATCGAAAAGTGAGCAGCTTTAAAGACAATAAATGAGGAAGCCCTGCTGTTTCCTGCAATATGCAAACACTATTCTATTGGCATCGTGTAGATAAAAAGCTGACACAAGCATCTGATTATTATGGTACTGATGACAGTTGTATTTTAAATGTATTTAGACTTTGCCATTATAGTTGTTTTTCCTACATATATGTCAACTGAGAGCATTTTAAGAGTGCATTTTTTGAATTATTTTGACAAAATATTAATAATAGACAAGACAAAAAGGAAACATTGCCCTAACTGAGATATTATTCATGAATAATAAAAAACTGAAGGAAAGCATAACTGATAGCATAAAAATATTTTCTTGACTTGAAAATAATCAGTATGAAGAATCAGTATGATACAGGAGCAGGAAAATTTCTGAATTTTTGATTTGTCAGAGGAACAAGTTGCACACAGTCCACATTCTTTTGTTTGTTTGCTTGTTTTTTATATTAGGGGCAGTGGGGCATTTTTCGGCAGGGGGGCATTTTTCGCATTTTTTGCAGTGTTGCAACACTGTTTGCAACACTGCAAAGATGTAGCATTAAGGGTAACAATTGCTATCAAAGTGCTCATCAGACCATATTTCTGCTGTCATCTTTTCTGGCATCTATTCTGCACAGACAGTTGCTAAAATTGCAATATATTGCATTCACTTAACATATGCTTTTGTCCAAAGCAACTTACTGTGTGCAAAGTTATATGTTTAGCTTTCTTTAATAAGCAGGTGGACAATGGTGAAGAGGTTTCTCTCCATGCTGACACTGTAAGAAAAACACCTCAGCACACTCACACATGCTTATCCGGCTGCTTACAGAGAAGCTTAACACTGGTTTCATGTAAACAATGTTTTCCTCTCTTCCACAAAACACAATTTACCCTTTTGACAGTGAACATGGACTTGATAATGAGAGCTATTTACACTGTTCAGAAAACTTCCGATTTTATCTGTTGCAGTTTCTAAAGGGCTCTTGAACTCTCAGTGTTTGTTGAGAGGAATAATGGCAGAGAGAACTGTGCCATGTTTAAGGCCTTCCTCAAGGTCTGCACTGGCTGTTTTTCAATTTGTCAATTTTTGCATCTTTATACACTATCTGAGCCCAAAACGTCAAATGTTGCTTGAAAAGTTACTTCCTCTGTTAGACCTTCATAAATTTTGTACCTTTTAGAGGGGAAACAAGTAGAGCATAAAGGACAAGGACAACCCCCTGCTTCTTTAAGGGGTTTAATTTCTGCCTGTTTCCATGGAAACTATCTCCTTGGTCTTTGCTCAAGCATTTACCTGACAGAGTTCCATTAGTAACTGTATCTTCTGCCTGCTAAGGAAATGCATGTGAGATCAGTGCATACAGGCCAGTAGACTAAAGTCAGACATTTTGCCACCTTAAAGTAATATCTTCAAGTTTCTGTAGACAGAGTCTTAATGCTTATGAAGAATGGTTTCTCTTATGCTGGGTAAAACCCCAGAGAAAGAGATGAAAAGTCTGTCAAGTGTCAAAACTAGACAGTCTGAAAGTGAAGTAAAAGTTATTGTTGTTATACAATAGAATTATGCACAACATATGTGTCTTATTTCCATTGATTTGCTGTCATTTATATTAATTTGCTTGGTAATAAAATGTTAGGTATGGTAAATGGCATGATTTGAATTGACAAGTTAAGTGTATTCAGTTGACTAAGAGGCTCCCACAGAGCAGATGCCGGACAAAAAATCCTCAGCATTTATTTGGGTCAACATCAACAATCTGCCTGGCTATACATGAATGTAGATATGATACTACAAGGAAAAACAAACAAATATCTTTAATAAGTAAAAATCATCTACATTCAGCATATGGATAAACTACGGAACCCTCCTGGTGTCAGGTGAGAAAAAAAAGTAAATCAGTGCTCACAGTACAAACCGTTACCATGGATTAGTAAACCGTTCTCACAGATTTCCAAACAGTGCCTGCTGATGCGTAAAACGGTGCCCACGGAAGCATAGAAGGAGAGTACCAGCTTGGCAAACGAGTGTCACCAAGCTTTAATTCCTTACTACACAATTAATATGGAGTTAGATCAGTCTCATAATAAATGCACGCAGAAGGATTCACAAATGTATATTGGGATTTATATATAAATGTCTCTCAACACACAAATATTTTTCAATGCACACACAAATATTTCTCATTCTATATAAATGTAAAAATAATCCACATATAAATTAATAAAGTTCACAAATGTATTTTTGATGCACACACAAATATAACTTGTTTTAAATATATATCACGGAAATCCACAAATATCTTTATCTAAAAACATTTGCAATTTTCATCTAAATCATATATGTATATTGTGACATTTATTCACGAACTGTCGAATCTGCATTTGCGAACCGCTCTCCATTTGTGAACTTCGCTGCATTTGTGTGTGAATGTTTTTGAGACTCCCCTGCCGTCTCTCGATCCACAAATGCATTTTTTTTAACAGGGAAGTATCTGTAGCCAATCAGATGTCGCCCTCTTTTCAGCCAATCACAAGAACGTGCCCCACATGGGGGTGGGATGTACTTTTCAGCCAATCATATGAACGCGCCCGCACAGCACTATAAATGCCTGCCACAGCCAAGGACAGGCCATTGTTGACCATGAACAAGGCGTGTGGCAGTGGTAATGCGGAAAGTGTAAGTGAAACATTATACAGGTTTACTTAGTTTTCCTAAGTTGTGAGGTTTCCCCATATAGTTAGAAAATTGTATGAAATATATAGTTACGTGGTTTAAGTGTGTATCTAGTTTCATGAGCTAGCGAGCTATTTAACCCTTTGTGAGATGCTAACCCTGTTTTGTTCAATGTTCAAGCCTCTGATTGTAAATGAAACATTGTTTAATAAAAAAAAAAAAAGCTAGCGAACTATCATAGCATCAGCTAGCAGCGTATGCTAGCGGGCTATGCTAGCGTTCCCGCATGCTAAAAAGGTTAAGTTAACATCTTGCAATCAAATTGAAGTTATAGTAAATATAATGACTGTTTGACAGGGTCTGTCGCCTCAAGCCGAGTAAGCAGCCCGGACTTTTGTCCAGTTATTGGCCCGGGAGCTGTCTGCCCCAACCACATCTTCACAGAGCAGCACATCAGTCAGGGCTGGAGGCAATGCTACAGGGCCTGTAAATTATGGTAGGGTGAGACAGGCCATGACAAAGTGATTAATTGTATTTATGCTGCTATAAGAACTTACAGTGTCCCATACTCTTGTTAGCATTTAGTACTGGTCTCTGTAACACTGCAGTCATTGTGGTTATATCTGTAATGAATAATTTTGGTATATTGTATACTTCTCAAATCATTTATATTTAAAATGAAGTAAACAATACAATAACAAAAACTTGCTGGTTTCCATTACAAATCCAATTCAATTCAATATACCTTTATTAGTCCCACAAGGGGAAATTCTAAATTACAGCAGCATCAGTAAGAAAAAATAGACGAGGTAGACAATCAGTAAGTATATACAAGTATAAATAAAAAAAAGTGTGATAGAAATAAGTGTCTCTAAATTAGAAATTGTGTTTGCAGACTGTTATGTACAGATACAGATAAATTATCAAGATGTACAGATACAGATAAGTTATCAAGATGAAAATTATAAATTGTGTTTGCAGGCTGTTATGTACAGGATGTATTGTACAGATTATTGCCCCAGTAAAATTTTGCTCAGGTTCTTGAACAAATAATTCACAAATAAATTTCAGATAAATGCACAGATTATTTCACCAGTTGTCATCCTGTCACTGATGGAGCTCCTCAGTGCAGTGAGTGTGTGTTGGAGGGGGTAGGAGTCATTGTCTGTCAGGGAGGACAGCTTGGCTGTCATCCTCCTCTCCCCCACCTCCTCCACCTGTTCCAGAGGACATCCCAGGACAGAGCTGGCCTTCCTGATGAGTTTGTCCAGCCTCTTCCTGTCAGCTGCTGTGATGCTGCTCCCCCAGCAGACTACACCATAGAACAAGGCAGAGGCCACAACAGAGTCATAGAAGGTCTTCAGGAGTGCCCCCTGCACCCCAAAAGACCTCAGCCTCCTGAGCAGATAGAGTCTGCTCAGGAGTCATTCCCATATCAGGCAGTTTCCCAGTATGTTTGCTAATGACCAGCCAAGAGGGAAAAGAAGGTTTTTGATCCCCCCACCTTGCATCGTGAAAACGACAGACTTTAAGGAAGGATTGCACAATGACTTTTTGTTAGCTGCCAGCTAAGAAGGCAATTTTAATTACTAATTAATGCTAAGTTTTCTGCTACTAATGTGACATAAGTATATTGGCCAGGTACGTTGCTATGTTTACTTACTGAAGCGCTAACCTCTAACCTCTCTATATCGTATTTTTGTGTGTATAGTTTTACTGGTGCAAGGAAATAAAAATAACAACAGTCTGTCTTATTTCCGCCTAAATTCATGTATTCTTATCATGTTTGTCTCATAAAGCACTTAACAAGTGTATATGTTTTCAATTCCATTTACATAAAACCAACATATGATTTATGAATCATGGTAAAAATGATGAATAACATTCATTTTGGCTATCTCATCATTTATAGATACAGGCTATTGGGAAACTCTTCACAATGATTTGCCATTTTTAAAAGGTGAGTCCCCAGAAAAATAATTTGGGTAATACTGGTCTAATGTTACTTGGATCATATAATGGCTGATGTTAGGCAGTTAATGATCCTTGGTTGTCTGTAAGCATTGTATAGCTTACTTGTTAGCTAGCCATGATGTCACATCTATAATGTCCCAAGTACTCATAACTAAAACATACTTAATCATGCATGCCAAGGCCAGGCCAACAGCTGGACAAATGTCCGGGCTGCTGCCTGACAGACCCTGTCAAACAGTCATTATATTTACTATAACTTCAATTTAATTGCAAGATGTTAACTTAACCTTTTTAGCATGCGGGAACGCTAGCATAGCCCGCTAGCATACGCTGCTAGCTGATGCTCGCTAGCTCATGAAACTAGATACACACTTAAACCACGTAACTATATATTTCATACAATTTTCTAACTATATGGGGAAACCTCACAACTTAGGAAAACTAAGTAAGTAAGTAAGTAAGTAAAACTAACCTGTATAATGTTTCATTTACACTTTCCGCATTACCACTGCCGCACGCCTTGTTCACGGTCAACGATGGCCTGTCCTTGGCTGTGGCAGGCATTTATAGTGCTGTGCGGACGCGTTCATATGATTGGCTGAAAAGTACATCCCACCCCCATGTGGGGCACGTTCTTGTGATTGGCTGAAAAGAGGGCGACATCTGATTGGCTACAGATACTTCCCTGTTAAAAAAAATGCATTTGTGGATCAAGAGATGGCAGGGGAGTCTCAAAAACATTCACACACAAATGCAGCGAAGTTCACAAATGGAGAGCGGTTCGCAAATGCAGATTCGTGAATAAATGTCACAATATACATAATGTCACAATATACATATATGATTTAGATGAAAATTGCAAATGTTTTTAGATAAAGATATTTGTGGATTTCCGTGATATATATTTAAAACAAGTTATATTTGTGTGTGCATCAAAAATACATTTGTGAACTTTATTAATTTATATGTGGATTATTTTTACATTTATATAGAATGAGAAATATTTGTGTGTGCATTGAAAAATATTTGTGTGTTGAGAGACATTTATATATAAATCCCAATATGCATTTGTGAATCCTTCTGCGTGCATTTATTAATTATGAGACTGATCTAACTCCATAAATTAAAGCCATGAAAAGTCTAATTCAAAACACAATAAAACATTAAATCAACCCTTAAATCGGGATAAATTGGACTTACTCGGATGTCGTTTCCCATTCCATGGTGACACTCATTTGCCAAGCCGGTACTGTTGTTATACGCATCCGTGGGCATGTTTTATGCATCAGCAGGCACCGTTTGTAAATCCATGGGTACAGATTGCAAATCTATGGGAATGGTTTGCAAACCAGTGGGTACGGTTTGCAAATCCATGGGTACAGATTGCAAATCTATGGGAATGGTTTGCAAACCAGTGGGTACGGTTTGCAAATCCATGGGAACGGTTTGGAAACTGTGTGCACGGATTTTCTTTTTTTTTTTCTCTCTTTTTTTTTTCTCACCAGACACCATGGGGGTTCCATAATAACTTAAACTAAACTACATAAAAAATAGTGATAGTGTTGGTCATGAACGAAGTGGCTCTTAGAGCCGGCTCTTTGAAGTGAACGATCAGAGCCAGCTCCTGTCTGGGAGCTGGACCTGGAGCCGCTTTTTTTTTTTGTTTTTTTCCCCACTTTTTTTCTGTTCAAGCCACATGTGATTGGTCAACAACATGATGTTGCCACACACACAGAACCGCGACAGACAAAACGCTGGAAAGGTGAGAAAATGAATGACCACAGGGAATGCAGAAAAATTTGACATAAAGTGTGTTTTGTACATTAGTAATTAATTTTACACATATTTTTACATTATTTAGGTAATAAATTAATTCAAGCCACAAAAATCTGAGGAGCCACTTGGGAGCCAAAAGAGCCAGCTTTTTCAAGAGAGCTGAGCTGTGAGAACTGGCTCTCTTAAAAGAGCCGGAAATCCCATCACTAATAATAAACAATCTTTCTGTAGGCACTCTACAGAAAGAATGTTTGTGAGATCAGTGTGAGCCCAAACCTGTTAACACATTGTGCCAGATTAAAACATTGTAAAACAATGTGTGCAGCTATTATCATGGCAAAATCTGTAAGGTGTCACAGGGTGACATGCAGTATGTGTGTGGGAGTGTATGGATGTGTGTGTGTGTGTGTGTGTGTGTGTGTGTGTGTGTGTGTGTGTGTGTGTGTGTGTGTGTGTGTGTGCGCCTTAATTGACACACATCCCTCTGGTGCGCAGCATAATTGTAATTTTTAATTGCAGACAGGAAACTAACCAGTCCCTTAGATCCTTCTCTCTTCGCCTTAGAGAACTGTTTCTTAGGTTGAAACTCAAAGATGATGCAGGCCTGGAACACAGTGACATCCTTTTGTGTGACCAATTATTTTGAGACTATGAGAAGGGCCCATTAGGCAAGAGCTGAGGCGTCCAGAAGGGAAACACCAAGCCCTGTCATTTGACGAGATAAAACTAGAAGCCCTTACATTAGAAGAAGAACAGGGTGATAGAACCTAGAACCTTCATGCTTAGTGGTAAATGGGCCTAATCCCCTTTATCAAAGGATGCTAATGACTGGAAACAAGAATTTCGTAGGGAGATACTAAAAAAGGTGAAAGAACAATTGACAGCAACAGCAAAGGTGCTTGTAAATGAGTTGCAAGCAGAGATAAATAGTCCTCCATGCCCTCCTGTACCCACATCTCGGCCTAGGGCCCATTCAGATGATTCTGGTAGGGCAAGGCAGAGATTCATGTAATTGTGGATGACCTTTGCGACCTCTGATATTTCACGGACACACTCTGCTCTGGCCTACTGACAGAAAAAGCCTGCTTGGCCTACCTACAGAAAAAAGCTGCTGGCAGCTAAAGCTAACTAGCACCAAGATGCCTCCTTTCACCTCAGATGACCTCTACAACTCCCAACTTCTGCAGCAGGTTGCAGTGTTGGAAACTACAGTTCAGCACCTGGAAATAAACGCAGAAGTGAACGGACCTTGTGGAAATGATCACTGCTGACTCAAAACAGTGGACTGGAGAATGCTAACATCCAGGTAATTAGCTCTGATACAGTTCCCACGAAACTAAAGGGCTGTGTACCGGATAATAAATCTGCCAGTATTAGTCCTCCCTGGAATGCTCTCGGGGCAAAGCCCAAGAGGAAATCAGCTTATATGGGGAGACCTCCAACAGGTAGAACCCAGCGCCCAGAGATCTGTGATGCGACAGGTTGGCCTGCATTATCATCCTCCTCAACACACTGGATGAAAAGCCACATTTCCGTCAATTTCCGTCACTGGAAATTGCCGTGGAAGTTCTCTCTCAGCCACTGTGACCATGAGGTGTTAAAATGCAAATGTAAATGCTGAAAAGCTATACAAATGCAAATTGGGATTTTGTGTGTGTGTGTGTGTGTGTGTGTGTGTGTGTGTGTTCTGTGCCTACAGAATACAAAGTTTTTTTTTTCATGAGGATTTAAAAGTGTGTTTAAATAATTTTATAGGTTACATACAGGATAAGTGTCCTGACTCTCAAAGGTCTTTAATTTTCCACTTAAATTGCTAAATCAAAATTGTGAAAATTAAAGCATCTACAGTTCTTGGACACTGGTCACAATTTTTCGCATTTTGCCACCACAACACCAGATGAACAATGCTTGTATGATTAGCTTGCAAAATTCCAGCAGGGTAAGTCCATTGATGATTCTTTAAGTAGGAATAAAAAGGGAATACAAAATTTTTTTTATTTTCGATGATGTCACTTTAAAGAAGTTTACATGTTTTATAAAATATTCAGGTACAAAAATAGAAAATCAATACAAAATCACAGCATGTTTTTCATTCTACGCAACAAAAATGGTCTCGCAAGAAATTCCGAGAGCGCGACCTCGCATATGATTGGACGCCTCCTCTGACGCAATGACGTCGGCAGAAAACGACTTCGGCGAGTCTGTGAACGTGAATCGAGCTTGGATTAGAACAGATACGTTTTAGGTCCTGCTAAACTTTAACTCTGTTCATGCAATGGCCGGACGTCGTCTTCGGTTCATCGCAGAAGGCACTGCTCTGCGACGAGTGGACGGCCTGGCTGCGGAGCGACCATATCCAGAAAGTCCAAACAATTTAGAGAAGAAACTGCTGAGCGTCTTCAGTGGATTGTCTCGGCTGCTAACGCAGCTGATGGCGCAGTTGGCGAGGAGAATGGCCGTGAAAAAAGCCAGACTGCTCGCTCTGGAGGAGCAGCCCTGACCGAACTGCAGCTGCGGAGACGAAGATACGGGTGCGTAAGTTACGTACGTAACGTTAGCATTTAGTACCACATTGTGCAGTTTTTAGGGCGCCAAACCTTTATTATTCTTATTGCACTACGTTCCGAACGTTTGGTAATTGTTCACGTTACATTTAACATTACAATGTATTTTGTATTTTAAAGGAAAAGGTGCGACGTCTGCACAATAGTGACGGACACGACAGGCGATACGAACCTGAGCAGGGGTAAGTTAATAAAATACACAGGAAATATTCTGCAGAATATAAGTAAACGTAAACGCATGACCTGTTTGTACTTTTTGCGTTTTACAGACTAAACTCGCCCCACAACGAAACGGTGACGTCATATTTGATGGCGATTTTAACTGGGAGTCCAGACATGGATGGTGTGGACAGCAGTCTTTTAAACCCTTTCTGTTGTTTCTTGTTGTTGTTTTTACTGAAGCCTGCCTTAATTATTTCAAACCAATATATATTTTCTTCCAGCGGCCTGTAAGACATATTATGAGATGGTGTGGAGGAGCTTCAGGTATGCCCAGCCAGCTCTTTCAGTTCAGGCAGCAACTGTGAAGATTTCAGCTCGCAGCAGACAAAGAAGGAAGCAGGTAAGAGTCCCATGAATGCCGTTTTATTTTCACAACAATGTAAAAATGGGCTGAATTTTATTTATTAGCTGCATTGTTTTTGACAAACATGCTCACATATGTTATCATGTGTTATTGTTTCTTAGCAGTATTAATATTATATTAACACCTGTATTTACAGCTGCTGGAAGCAAGAAGGAGTGTCCTAGCTCTTCAAACTCTGCCAGACACTGCAAGAGCGGCTGGAGAGCGACCCAAAGTATGTGGCGACACACCGCAAGAGGCTTCGCATCGAGTCCCCTTCAAAGCAACAGGCGCCAACTCAGTATGACCCAGAGGCAGCAAAGAAGCATTTCCATAGGCCTTAGACTCTTTTTCATGCACCATGGACGAGCGGCATGGCCCAACCCAGAGACTCTTATCAGTGAACCCCTCTGCACATTTCCTTGCTTTTTTTCCCCAGTAGTCATTGATTTTACTTGGTTGATCCTTGTTAATGTGTGTGTCACGATTTCATTAAAGACTTTTTTTCAAAATGTTTCTGTCAACTGTGTTCTTTGTGTTCTACTGTGTGGTAGTGTAGAAGGTGGATCGCCAAATAAATCAATGAATGAGGAGAATTGAATAATTTATTATATAGTATTTCATTTAATATGTATTTATTATTATTATTATTATTTGTGGTGCACAGATGACCAATAGCAGCAGAGTTGTCATCCAATCACATGATCACTCACTCACTGATTGTAGTTGCTAGCCAATCACATGATGGTTTCCTTTTAAAATGCCTGTGGAATCATCCAATGGTTGTTTGTGAAGTCAGCAGGCCAGCCTGAGTAGATCAATGTCGGTAGCATTCATGTGCTAATTAGAGCTATTCGCACCTTCGCGAAGGCGCGATTAACCACGCCCCCGGCCGACAGATGGTTCGTTTCCGACGATTTTCGGAGCCGGCGAAGTTCCCCGTAAACTTGCCGTAAATCGCCGAAAATCAACGAAATTCGCGGGGATTTACGGGTCGAAAATGTGGTTTTTCATGCAGTGACACCTATGCAGAGTAAGACACAGCCATGGATGAAAGCTAAAGGGAAAATGAGCAACAAAGCTCCCAAATCAGCTAGTGTGCAGTTACAAAATCGGTTTGCTCCACTACTGCAGGACCCTGGATGTCCAACTGATAACCTGGATAACTTCTCGGACTCACAGAGAAGGGTAAGGCCTGACAGGAAGTCAGAAGCTAGAAAGCTACAAGGAAAGCTACTGACTGGTCCTGAGACTCTGGTTGTTGGTGATTCTGCTATTAAAGATGTGGGACGAATGTACAGCAGAAACACAAAAGTGTTGTGCTTTCCTGATGATACAGTCTCCAACATGACCGACAGAATCCTCAGTATTGTTGCAGAAATTCCAACTTGAAATACCTTGTACTGCACACAGGGGCAAATGATATTGCGAAACGACAATCTGAAGTGCTCAAATGAGATTTAGGTAAACTGCTAAATGCAGTCAGCTCTATGAATGCTGAAGTCCTCTTCAGTGGTCCACATGTCCATGTGATGTGTATTTTATAGACAATTTTAACTTTTTCTGGGACTGCAGACGTTTTTTGAAAAAGAGACAGACTTTAGGAGTAAAGCTTTTTGCCTCCAACCTATCTTTCTTCCTGTGTCACACTGTTCCCACTCCCGAGGACAAGAGACAAGAGGAATCCAAACAAAAGCAGCAAATACCAAAACATGAAGGAGAACCGACTCTCCCCCCACCTGTATGCTCTAACCATGAGGGATGCCAGAGCAATAAAGGGATGCCTCATGTCCTCCACTAGGGGCCACTGCTCGTGAGGATTCACCGACTCCAACCACTAAAACTCCACCTAGGTCACCATCTCCAACTGCCCAAACTCCATCTAGCTCATCATCTTCACTGGGTATCCTATCACCCTCCTCCCCCCTGCTGCAGTTTACTGACCAAATGAGCAAATTTGTCAGCGCTGGCATCAGCCTTACTCCTCGCCCATCTGGGATCCTGTCCCCCCAAATTCCATCCCGTCCCCTACAACCACCCTGTCCCTCTCCACCACCACAGCGCCGACAGGCACCAGCTCCACCCCCTCCACAGCTTGATCTGAACCTACTCCAGTCCCCTTGTAAGAGCTCAGCACAGCCACCTATTTGTGTTGGTAACTGATGTGTCCGGGTTTCAGCTTTTAAGGCAAATGTTATGCCTGACTTTTCCAAGGAAAAGCCAGGGCCCATTGTGCCGGAAGCTGCATTGAGTCATGTCACAATAGGTAGGAGGAGAAGATCGGTCCATCTCTCCAGAAACATCACATCATCAACTTTAACATGTATTCCATGTCAGCCACAGTATGTTCTAAAATATGGGGATGTTGCACTTTTTAGCACATTTAACTTAGCTCTTTTAAATGTTAGGTCTTTGGCAGGTAAATCGTTCTTAATCAATGACTTTATTATCAAGTGACGGATGTTGCTCTTTCTGATCATTACTGTGTGTCATTTAAAATGGCAACACCTGCTGTTCTTAACAAAAGTGGAACAGAGGTAATCAAAAAGCGTTATATTAATGATAACACCTGCGCAGTCTTCACTCAGTCTTTTACACCATTACCAACACTGCCCTCAGCTTCAAATGATGATCTTATAAATAGTTTCAGTTGCAAAGTTATGACTATTATTGACTCCATCGCCCCAATTAAGACCAAAGTTTTGTCAGGAAGGAAAACGGCACCTTGGAGAAACACCACACTGGTCAAAGTCCAAGTCCAGAATTTTCTTCAGTTTAATGCAGATAAGACAAAAGTGATTACATTTGGCCCCAAAAATGAAAGGTCAAAGATCAGTGCTCACCTTAACTCCATGTCACTGACAACAACAGATACACACAACAGATCTTGGTGTAATTATTGATGATGACGGTGATTAGCAACCCGTTTAGTATTTTAATCGGATTTACGTGCGTTGCTGTGAGTGACATTGGACATACGTGTTTTTTAAATAATGCGTTCCAATGATGTCCGGTCATTTACGAGCCTCGAGTCTCCCGTTCATGTCCCACTAAATCCGTAAACTATTGATAGCAGGCTATCCTACATTTCCACATAGCACATTACCCTAATCTAAGATTTTTTTGGTATTTTGTGTTGAAACCAGATTAGTCCATATAGGCGAAGAGTCATCTAATACTGTATTAACGCACATGCATCAGTCTGACTCGGTTCAAGGAAATCACAGAGTTTATCGTCTATCGCTTCACTGCTGCTGACCCTCCTCTCTGCCTCAACTGCTCTACTGTATTTTACTTTTGCTATTGCACATAGCTCCTCTAACGTGAGAGACATGTCTAGCCTGAAAAGGAGAAAACGTGCACATAACAGACACATCAGACATCAATGAATACATCTCGGTCAGTAATCTAACGTAAACAACACTGTCATGGTTATAAAAAGTTTTTGAACGGCATCGCTCAATGCAAGGACAACATTAGCCTAGCGTTAGATGCTATAATAAGTCTGCCAAGTACTGACGGTATACAGTCTGTGTTTACGGACATGACAAATCATCTGATATACAGGCAACGCCAGAGGCGGGAGATACGCGCATTGATGGACACTTCTGACACCCAATGGAGATACGTGTTAAATATATGATGTAATAAAACGTCTTTCCATTGGTCACTTCATCCCCAATGCTACCTGTTGCTGGGGGAGAATGTGAATATTCATTAGCCAATGGAAAGTCAAAATCGTTAAAAGTGGAGATACGTGTTTTTTATCGGACAGCGACGATATATATATATATATATATATATATATATATATATATATATAATATATATATATATATATATATATATATATATATATATATATATATATGTGTGTGTGTGTGTGTGTGTGTGTGTGTGTGTGTGTGTGGCCAGCACATCATGAAGTGGGTGTGAGATGTTGTCCATAATAGTCTTTAGCTTATTAAGCATCCTCCTCTCTGACACCACCATCAGAGAGTCACACTCCATCCCCACAACGTCACTGGCCTTGCAGATCAGTCTGTTGGCGTCTGACATCCTCAGCCTGCTGCCCCAGCATAGAGAATAGCACTTGCCACCACAGACTCATAAAAAATCCTGAGCATAGTCCGGCAGATGTTGAAGGACCTCAGTCGCCTCAGGAAATAGAGACAACTCTGGCCCTTCCTGTAGAGAGCATCAGTGTTCTTTGCCCAGTCCAGTTTACTGTCAATATGTACCCCCAGGTACTTGAAATCCTCCACAATGTCCAAACCGACCACCTGGATGGAAACAGGGGTCACAGGTGCCTTGGTTCTCCTCAGGTCCACTACAAGTTCCTTAGTCTTTGCCACATTTAGTTGCAGATGGTTCTGCTCACACCATGTGACAAAGTTGTCCACAGCAGCCCTGTACTCATCCTCATTGCCCTTGCTGATACATCTAACTATCGCAGAGTCATCAGAAAACTTCTGAAGGTGACAGATCTCTGTGCAATAGTTGAAGTCCATGGTGTAGGGAGTGAAGAGGAAGGGAGAGAGAACAGTCTCCTGTGGGGCCCCAGTGTTGCTGACCACTCTGTCTGACACACAGTGTTGTCACCCAGTAGAGCTGGACGAATGGTGTTGAATGCACTGGAGAAGTCAAAAAACATGAGCCTCACAGTGCTCGCCGGCTTGTCCAGGTGGGTGTAGACACGGTTGAGCAGGTACATGATGTCGTCCTCAACTCCAAGTCGGGGCTGATATGTGAACTGGAGGGGGTCCAACAGTGGCGTGACCATGGGTCGGAGCTGCTCCAGGACGAGTCTCTCCAGAGTTTTCATAATGTGGGAGGTCAGTGCCACAGGTCTGTAGTCCTTTGAGGCCCTGGGCCGTGATGTCTTTGGCACAGGAACGAGGCACGATGTCTTTCACAGCATGGGGACCCTCTGGAGACTTAGGCTCAAGCTGAAGACGTGGTGAATAACTGCACACAGCTGGGGGGCACAGGCTTTGACACCATCAGGGCCTGGAGCCTTGTTTGAGTGAAGTTTCATCAGCTGTCTTTTCACCTGGTCAGTAGTGAAGCACACTGTGGAGGTGACAGGTGGGGGAGGTGTGGTGTGGTCCTCTGGTTGGTGAGTGAAGTTAGTCTGACAGTCTGAGAAGGTGTGAAGAAGGCTCACACAGGAAGATGGGGGGGTGTGAGAAGGAGGAGGAGTGGGGGGGGGGGGGAGTGGATGATGATGGTCGTCCAGGACAGACAGCAGAGGAGCCAGAGGAAGGATGAGCCAAGCCTGAAGTCTCAAATCTATTAAAAAACAGATTCAGTTCATTTGCCTTGTCAACGCTGCCTTCAACTCCTCTGCTGTTGTCCCAAAGCCAGTGATGGTCCTCATACCACTCTAGACCTCTCTCAAATTGTTGTGCTGGAGTTTCCACTCCAGCTTCTTCCTGTATTTCTCCTTAGCCTCCTCGATTTTCACCTTCAGTTCCTTCTGTATCGTTCTCACCGCCTCCCTGTTACCCGCTCTGAAAGCCCTCTTCTTCTGATTGAGGATGTCTTTGATGTCCTTTGTCACCCATGGCTTGTTGTTTGGATAACAACGGACAGTCCAGGCTGGGACAGTGGAGTCCACACAGAAAGTGATATAGTCTGTGATGCACTCTGTAAGCCTGTCATTGTCCTCCCCATGCGGCTCAGAGTGCCTGCCAGTCTGTCACCTCAAAACAGCCCTGCAGTGTCTTATATGTCTCCTCTGACCATCTCCTCACTGTCCTTGTAGTCGTAGGCTGACTCTTCACCAGAGGCACATAACAGGGAGTGAAGTGCACAAGATTGTGATCTGACCTGCCCAGAGGAGGGAGGGGGGAGCAGCTGTATGCATCCTTGACGTTAGCATACATTCCAGGGTTCTCTCCTCTCTTGTAGGACAGCTCACATACTGCGTGAAATTGGACAGTGTTGTTGCCATGGTGATGTGGTTGAAGTCACCCAAGATAACGATGAATGCACTCAGGTGTTAAGTTTGCAGACGGGCCAGGGTGGAGGGAATGACGTCACATGCCGCCATTGGGTTGGCAGGGGGGGATGTAAACAGCAACCATGATGGCATGTGAAACTCCCTGGGCAAATAATAAGGCCTGAGTCCAACAGCCAACAGTTCAATGTCCGGGCAACAAATACGTTCCTTGATGTTAATGTGACCAGGATTACACCAACGGTTGTTGACTAGAACGGCGAACCCCCCTCCTTTACGCTTACCGCTCTGGGTGCAATCCCGGTCGGCCCGAACAGTCTGAAAGCCACTGATGGAGACGTTGTCGTCGTGTATGTCCTGATACAGCCATGTTTCCGAAAAACAAATCAGACTGCACTCCCGGTACTCCCTTTGACTCCTGGCGAGTGCTGTTAGCTCGTCCGCCTTGTTTGCCAGCGATCCACATTGCCCATGATGAGAGAGGGGAGACATGGCTTATATCTCCTCTTCTCGATAAGCCTCTGTTGTCTCGACCCAGCTCTTTTCCTCCGCTGTTTCTGTCCTCCCCTGCATCCTCTGTGTGTTTTTCTCCAGATTTCAGCGGGGATCTCTGTTGTTCTGGCCGACAAGCCCACCGGCCTCAGCGTGATCAGCTGATCCCTGGCGTAAACAATGCGCTGCACATCGGTGCTGTGTCCCAATGAGAGTAATAATTTTAAAGTGAAAAAACAAACCAGAACTCTCTCAGCCAGCATGTTTGGAGAGGGCACAGCTTCAAAATGAAGTTGCAGATACTCACAAAGAATAAAGCAAAAGCCATTTGAAGCTTATTACCAAATCAGCCTACTCCCACCTGAAAAATGTAACCAGAATTAAGGGATGTCTGTCCAAAGAAGACATGGAAAAATGTTACGAGACGTTCTTAATAAAGGCCAGGAAATGCAGACACCAAGTAACCAAAAATTTATTGAACAAAGTATCAACGAAAATATCACCTGAACCAGGCAAAGCGCTGCAGCGGAGAGAACTCAAAATCACCTCTAGGGGAAAAGAGTATCAAAAATAAAACAGTCCAAAGGCAAACAAAAAACTACCAAAAATAGCAACGTAAGAAGAACGCAAAATCACCCGACAACTGGGGAATAGAAAATGCAGAACAAAAGGCGACTATGAAAAAACTCACAGTGATCAATACAGTAATGTCGGTAAAAGGCACTGGAGGCAAGAGGACCGGGACAAGAGTCGAGCAAAATAGCTTAGGAGCAAGGTGCATGCAACTGGTAGACAAAGAGTATAGCCTGGGGAAGAGCATGAGATGCCTTAAGACGCCGAGTTGATTAATGGATGACCTGCAGGTGTGTCTAATGATGCTCGCTCCAGGGTGATTTGGCTCCGCCTCCGCCCCGCTCCAACTTGCTGAGAGAGAGTGAAGGAAAAACAGAGTATCAGAGTATCAAGTATCAGAAAAATAAAACACATAATGAACCGAGACCACAGCCATCACAGAAAAAGTTGTTCATGAATTCATTTTCAGTAGGTTGGATTATTGCAATGGAGTTTTTACTGGCCTAAACAAAAAACCAATTAGGCAACTACAGCTGATTCAAAATGCTGCTGCACGAGTCCTTACAAAAAACAGAAAAATGGACCATATCACGCCAGTCCTCAGATCACTACATTGGCTTCCTGTGAGTCAAAGAATAGGCTTTAAAATCTTACTGTTGGTCTACAAAGCATTAAATGGTCTAGGACCAAAATATATTCTCGATTTATTAACCCCATATGAAGTATCCAGACCTCTCAGGTCATCAGGGACAGGTCTATTGTGTGTTCCCAGAATCAGAACCAAACAAAGTGAAGCAGCTTTCAGTTATTATGCTCAACCGTGGAACATTCTCCCTGCACACCTGAGGTCTGCACGAACTGTCAGCTCATTTAAATCAGGGTTGAAAACATTATTATTTGCTAAAGCTTTTACTTAAAGTAAATATATCTGCTCAATGATTTTAATCATTCTAAATGCTAAATTATTTTCTTTTACTGGCTTCTGCTTTTAATTTTCCTTTAAATGTATTTTATTTTATTTTGAGCTTTCTATTCTCTTCTAATTTCTTTTTTTCTTTCTTTCTTTCTTTCTTTCTTTCTTTCTTTCTTTCTTTCTTTCTTTTTCTCTCTTTCTTTGAAATGTCTGATTTTAAGGTATTTTTATGCTTCTGTAAAGCACTTTGAATTGCATGGTATATGAATTGTGCTATACAAATAAATTTGCCATTTGCCATTCAGAGCCCCGTCAAATAACCAAGAGTTTAAATGGGATCCACGTGGCTGCCCCATTTGCAATCAGTGTGTGGAATCTGGACATATTAGGCATCACTGCTCCCACAGAGAGGCGCCACAGAGTTTTTAGTTCTGCCAGCCACTGTGGGTCAAGTGGCTGGACCCCCCAAATGCGACCCTATCCACAAACTAGAAGAAGCCACCATTGCTAGACCTTGTCCTGTAGCAAAGATCAAAGAAGACAATGTAGATGTTAAATGTTTGGTAGACACTGGTTCACACGTCACATTATTTAGCGGTGGTTTATGTAAAGAACTCTTTGAAGATAAACAACGGAGACCTCCCATGGTTGACCTTATAGGCTGCCAACAGACTTAAAATTCCTTACGTTGGCTATATGATTGCAGATTTCAATGTTGGGGTGGTAACAGTGCCGTCATGTGGGATTGTCATAGTGAAGGATGACTGTTTGGGGGAGCAGAAAGCCCTTCTGGGGATAAATGTGATCTGGGGCTGTTGGGACAAAATGTTTAAAAACAGAGGTGGACTCTGCCCCAATCCTCAGGTATGAAATTTTGGAAAAGAGTGGAAAAATGTGTTTGCAGACTGCAGGAGGATCCAAGCTGATGAGGCTAAAGAACAGTGGGAAGGCACCGCCTGGGTTGCCTGCCGGTATGCCGTGACTGTTCTGGCCCAGAGTGAGGCCCTGCTGTGGGCCAGGGTGTCAGCACAATCGGACCTTGAGAACCCCTGGTCGGTGTCCTGGTGGAGCCTTTTGGGGGAGACATAGGAGTTGAGGTATCCAGGGCCCTAGTAACAGTAAAAGGGGAGAGGGTTCCTGTGCGGGTGCATAATGTTAACCCTTACCCAGTCTACCTGTATAAACTCCAAAAGTTAGCAACAGTCTCTGTTGTGGACCCATTGAGTCTGAGGGAGGGCACTAATGTCTCCCTCATGGAAGTGAGTCCGGGGGTGGTAGAGGTGGGGGTCATCCAGGCTGGTCAGGGGCAGGACCCAGTGGGGACGAACAAGTGGACCAGTCCTTTACCCCAGGGGAACCAACTGAGTAAGGAGCAACAACATCAGTTTAACCAACTCTTGACTAAGTGGCAACATATACTGCTTTTTCTGCCCATGACTGCACTGACATTGCTACACATCACATTCCTACAGGTGACACTGCCCCTATCTGAGAGAGGTTTAGACCGCTGCCCCCTACCCTCTACAAGGAGATGCGCACCCTGTTACAAGGTATGCTAGATAAAGGTGTTATCAAAGAGAGCTGTAGCCGCTGGGCTGCACCAGTTGTCCTAGTGCAAAAGAAATGTGGCGCCAGGCGGTTCTGTGTGGATTACCGCATGCTGAATAATGTGACACACAAGGATGCTTTCCCGCTCCCATGCATCGAGGACAACGTTTACAACCCCACTTGGCCTCTTCCAGATTGAACGGATGCTGTTGGGGCTGTGTAATGCACCAGCAACAGCCAGAGACTGATGCAAAGGTGTTTGGGTAATCAATTAACTGAATCAGCTCTGGTTTATCTTGATGATGTGGTCATTTTTTTTCCCCCTGATTTTGCAACACATCTGCACCACCTGGAGGCAGTGTTCCAGTTCATGGCACATTATGGCTTGAAGCCCAGACCAGAAAAGTGCCAATTCCTTCAGAAGGAAGTGAAGTTCCTGGGACACGTGGTGAGTCGACAAGGTGTTTCACCTGACCCGGAGAAAGTGACAGCAGTCCAAGAATGGAGCCCACCAACCACATCAAAGTAGGCAAACTCCTTTTTGGGGTTTGTGGGGCATTATTGGCGCTTTATTAAGGACTTTTCTAAGATTGCTAAGCCCCTTCATGAACTTTTGGTGGGTAGAAGCCGCAGGCAAAGGGGTGGGTCACTGTCCATTAACTGGGCTAATGAGTGTGAGATGGCCTTCCAATTGTTAAAACAAAAACTGCTTAAAGCACCAATACTGGCCTATGCTGATTTCACGTGCCCCTTCACCCTTTATACCGATGCTAGCCATTTAGGTTTGGGGGCGGTCCTAGCACAAGAACAAGATGGCCAAGAAAAAGTCATAGCCTATGCCAGCCGCAGCCTTCATCCTGCAGAACGCAATGACTCTAACTGCAGTTCATTTAAGCTTGAATTGAACAATGAAATGGGCCATTGTGGAAAAGTTTAAGGACTATCTTTGGGGTGCCAAAGTGACTGTGGTAACTGACAATAACTCACTGCACTTGCAGACTGCAAAACTGGCAGCTGTTGGCGGGCTGCAAAACAAAGGTGGGCTGCTCAGTTCGCAAATTTTGATTACACCATAAAGTACAGACCAGGAAGGGACCACACTAATGCAGATGTACTGTCCAGGATGCCTGTCTCACACCCAGAACAGGGCTCAGCAGAACCGGTACCTGAAGAAGGATTGCTGGTCAGTCTAGTGGTGCTGTACCTACAAGCTGGGGTGGGACCCGAGTCACTGGAAGGAGCTGCAAGGGAAGGATGACACACTCCAACTTGTGAGGGAGTACCTCCACAGAGGTTGGTTACCTAGAGGCCCTGAACGTGTTAAACTCCCCGAAACAGTAAATACATTTTTGAATTATTGGAGGCGGCTGTACATGAGAGATGGTGTGGTATGCCGCAATGGAAAAGACTCGCTAACTCATGAGACTCTCCATCAGGTGGTTGTACCTGCAGATCAAGGCCCTGTGGGAGGCCTACCACTTTGGAGCGGGCCATCAAGGTGTGGAAAGGATGATGTCGCTTCTCCGGAGGAGGTTCTACTGGTCAGGTATGGAGGAGGCTGTTGTCAAACCTGCCCCCGGTGTGTATTGCGAAAGGCTAAGTCAGATACTTGGGCCCCATTAGTCCCCATTGTGCCCAAAGCACCATTAAACCTTGTCTCCATGGATTTCCTAACCCTGAGCCATCCCACTGACCGTTATCAGAACAATTTAGTGATAACAGACCTATTCACTAAATATGCCTGGGCTATTCCCACTACTGACCGAACGGCCACTGTCACTGCCTGCGCCCTGTGGAACCATGTGATACAGCCTTTCAGCTGTCCAGAGCCTTTTGACTCAGATCAAGGCCCCAATTTTGAGTCAAAAGTGATGTCAGAACTGTGCAACCTTTGTAAGAGTCATACCACTCCTTACCATCCCCAGGGCAATGGGGTGTGTGAACGATTTAACCAGACCCTGTTAAATTTGCTTGGCACTCTAGAAGCAGAGACGCATAACAAATGGCCTGAATACTTACCTGGATTAGTCCATGCCTACAATAACAGTATTCGTATTTCCACAGGGTATGCACCAACGTACCTAATGTTCGGCCACCATGCAAGGCTGTTGATTCAGATGGTGATCGTCATAACAGGGGCACAAGCAGTGACCGCTACTACCGAGTGGGTTGTAAGGCACGCAGAACAGCTGTCATATGCTTACAGCAAGACATCTGAAAACCTCAAAAAGGCAGCAGAGAAAAATAAGAGACTGTATGATAAAACTACTCGAGATGCCCCACTGCTTCCAGGTGAACGGGTCCTAGTACTGGACTACAGAAGACAAGGCAAAGAGAAGCTGAGTGGCCTGTGGGTAAATCAAGCCTATGTGGTAGTTGGGCACCAGCATGCAAGCTTCCCTGTCTACAAGATCAGACCAGAGGGGAAGGACGGGCCCGAGCACATTCTCCACCGCAACCACCTCCACCCCTGCCTATCACAGGGTGACGTGCAGTATGTGTGTGGGAGTGTATGGATGTGTGTGTGTGTGTGCGTGCTTTAATTCACACACACCCCTCTGGTGCGCAGCATAATCGTAATTAGGTCACAGGTGTGGGTAGTTTGGGGCCCTTCTCCTTGCACCTATTTGGACGGCGGCAGACAGGCAGCAGGGGGTGAGAGAACTGGAGAGCGGCGAAGCAGAAAGCGTGCGGACACGCTGAGAGGGATACTGTCGGCCAGACGCTAGTCAGATGTCTGTTACAACGGAACGACATCTTGTCCCAGGTTCAGGGACAGTGTAAGAGAAGCGATTCAGACAGACCTGCTGCCAGAGCCAAAGGAGCTGTTGCTGCAGTGCCAGGAGCCCAAGTCGCCAGCACGTCGAGAAGACAACGGAGGCGCACGGTGCGAGAGGGGGAAGCCTTGTAGTAGTTGATTTAATTTTAATTGAATGATTTGTTTTATTTGATTTAATTCCCATTGTATGGGATCTTTGATTTGTTTTGTTGTTTTGTATATTCGTTTCCCCACCCAAAAGTGCTAGTTGTACGTAAATCAGCCTTAACTGTTGAAGACTGGTAGGTTGTTGATTACCCTGATGGATGTTTCATTATTCTTTTTGTAAAGTGATTGGCTGCAGCTGTACTGGCATCCACCTGATCCACCATTCTGGGAACCAGGGGCAAACTGTTAGACTCTCGTCTAGACCAAATCCTCCAGCATATCTTTTCATCTATTGTTTTAGATTTTATAATAAAGGAATATATTTTTATATCTTTTAAAGGTCTCCCCTAGTGTTTGTTGTTGGTTGTGGTCGCTCCTCAACAGAAACCAGTGTTTTTTCTTACACACTGCCACAGTCATTCCACTCGGCGGTGACACAACCACTGTTTAAATGACAATATAATAAGTAAGCCTGACCAATACAGAATATTTTTGGGTCCAACAGTCTACTGGACTTTTTTTTTTTGTCTACATATACACCTAAATCATGACGGTACAATAATTTGCCAGTTCATCAGCTGAGTTTTACAACAATGAGAAGAACTCCCACAAACTATCTTACTTGTTAGGACCTGGCAGTCTGTCTCACCCTTGTGTTTCCTCTTCCCTTTTCCCAGTGTGGTTTTGTCTGTCTGTCTCCCCCTGTCTGTGCAGCTGGGTGTGTCTGCACCTGGCCAGCTCCGCCTACCCTGAGCACACCGACAGCTCATCAGGCTTATTATGCACAGTTTAAAAGGAGAGAGCTCTCTCCTAGTTGTCGCCTTTCCAGGCCTGGTTGCAATTCATTATTGTGAGTACTTTCTCGTTCCATCCTGAGTGTGCTAATGTGTTTTCTTTGTGCCACCACTAAAGGTGTGTTTCTTTGTTTCAGTTGCCACTTCATCTGCCACTTCCACGTGTGCCTTGCCTCAGACCAGTCGTTACGGAGCTCTGTTAGAGTGCATTTTTTGTTATCCGTTGTTGTTTTCACTCCTTTTGAGTGCGCGTTTCGTTATTAATACATTTTTGTTCTTTTACCTGTCTTCTCTCTGGTCTGCATCATTGGGTTCTGTTAAAAGCCTTGTGAAAACGATTACATTACTTGCTGCTGAAATATTTTTGGGGGGGCTGTACTGTGGACTGTAAAAGTGATCAAACAAATATTTCAGCAGTAAGAGTTTTTGAGTTGATGCCTCCAATACACTTGTCACACATTCAGAGAGTGCAGAGATTAAATAAATAAATAAATAAATTAATAAATAAATAAATAAAAAATCAGTTTGACTTTATAATTTTCAACTTTCGAAATAAATAAAATTCTTATTTTGTAAAAGAAAATTCCAACCCTAACCTTTTGTTTAATATCTAATCCTGAAACAAAAGCTTTTTATTATTTTGTAAACATGATCAGGCTTGATACAGAGCCAACAGGCTGACAAGCGCAGAGTAGTTTCGTTCAGTAAGCATAATTCAAAAGGAATGCCTTAATTTAGTTAACATTACAATATAAAGCAAATAAATCCACTGTTATAAACAAGTTAGAACCAATGTCCATGTTAACACACTGTAACAGTTTTCAGTGGCTTCAGGGTAGTTCAATTGTAAAATATGTTAGCCCAGGCAAGGTGTAAAGTGCTTGAGGTAAGTTTTGGAAAACTTATCGGGCTGTACTGAATGGTTTGAAAACTCATTCGTAACTCTGAAGTTCAAATTCTCAATCAACATTGCACATCACAGGGCTTTGCAGAGTGTTGTGTGGGAAGGAAGAGGATCAGGCGAAGTGGAGAGACAGATCCTGGCAGCTGCTGAGACACAGGAACTCTGGAGGAGGTGTCTGCCATAGGATCATCATCATTGGAGCCCCTCAGGGATCTGTGTGCTTCTTCCTATACACCAACCACTGCGCCTCAGCAGATCAATCTGTTAAACTCCTAAAGTTCGTAAATGACACGATGGTCATGGCTATCATCATACATCAACAACACTATAGGAAACACATCAAACACGAGAAGCCATTTAGCATATCGCAACCCAGAAAAGCTCAACAGCACAACAAGCACAACAATAACAAAGCCTTAGCCAGGCCAAATGAACCTATGAGAAGCATTTGGAGCCCTGCCTCTATTACAGTCCCAGAGCTGAAAAAATAACAAGATGCATCAGTGAACATACAGCCTGTGTGTCTGTCTGTGGCTGTCAACAATGGATTTCAGAGGCTAGTAAACATGTTGGAGCCAGAGTATACATTTCCATGAAGGCCACACTTTAACTGCACAGTAATAGTAGTTCTGTACCAAGACACAAAAGCTGAAGTGACACAGAGCCTGCTAGGGGACAGAGTTCAGCAGGGTAACAGCTCTGGGGAAGAAGCTGTTCCTGTGCTGCGGGAACGGAGGCTCCTGAACCTCCTACCAGATGGGAGGTCCATGGTTGGAATGGGAGATGTCTCTGTTGATGCTGCATGCCCTAGCTGGGCACCAGCAATGTACTGGCCAGTTTTCACCACCTGTTGCAGGGCTTTCTACTCGGAGGCTGTACAGCTGCTGTACCATACTGAGAGGCAGTTGGTCAGGATGCTCTTGATGGTTAACTTTCTTCAGTCTCTTCAGGACGTAGAGGCGCTGTTGAGCCTTCTTTGTCAGGGTGGAGGAGTTGAGGGTCCAGGAGAAGTCCTCGGAGATACAGATGCCCAGGAACTTGAAGAACATTCTACTTCTGCACCGTCGATGTAATTGGGGGTGTGACTGCAGCTTTTAGTTTTCCTGTAGTCCATGATGAGCTCCTCGGTCTTCTTGCCGTTGAGGGTCAGGTTATTCTCACCACACTGCCAGCTGCTGAACCTCATCCCTGTAGGCTGACTCGTCGTTGTTAATCACGCCTATCCCTGTGGTGTCATCTACAACTTAATGTTGGAGTTGGAGCCATGCACAGGCACGCAGTCATGGGTGAAGAGGGAGTAGAGGAGAGGGCTCAGCACACAGTCCTGTGGGACGCCGTTGTTCAGGGTCAGAGTGGCAGAGGTGTGGTTGTCTAACCTAACAGCATTCTCACGTAGGTATTCAGGGTAGGTGTTCAGGGTAGAGTGCAGTGCCATGGAGATGGCATGCTCCGTTGACCTGTTTGGGCAGTAGGTACGCCCACTGCAGCTGACTGCTTTGGTACTGGCATGATGGTGGTGGTCTTGAGGCACATGGGGACTGCTGTCAGTGACAGGTTGAAGATGTCAGACCCCAGCAAGTTGTTCTGCACAGGCCTTGAGCATGCGGCCAGGTATGCTGTCAAGGCTACAAGCCTTATGTTTATCCTTATAAGTGCAGTGTTGCACTAATCATGGAGGATGGAATTCAGGAGCTTTGAGAGTTGATTGCAAAGTTAAAAGCCGATAATGAGCGGTTGCAGAAGGGACAAGCTAGCTCTAGTGCTCAACCATCTACCAGGCACCTGCTGCTCCCTCCGCCTCTAGTCTCCCTGTAGCACAGAGACTCATTTTCGCCTAGAGATAGGAAGTGTCCCATCTGAGTGAGTAGATGGAGGAGGTGCAAGCATGTATGAGGGCTTGGCATTTATCCTGGTCCAACCAGACATTTTTCCTGTTTGACCACCTAGAGGGAGAAGCCAGAGATAAGATCAAGTATCGCTCTGCCACGGAGAGAGAGGCCCCTGTTAGAATACCAGCCCAAGGCCAGAGGGCACCCAAGCAAGGTGGCTCTGTGTATACTGTTGTGCCAGTAGACGGCCAGCCCAAGGCCAGACAAATTATGGCCTGATCATTACTTGCTTGTTGATAATCATCCTTTAGGGAAGATTATCAGGAAGCACCCAACACATTTTCATTGCTATGCAGATGATACCCAGCTATATTTATCAATGAAGCCAGAGGAATCCAGTCAGTTCACTAGACTACAAGCGTGTCTTCAAGACATAAAGACCTGGATGGCCTACAATTTGCTGATGCTGAACTTGGACAAAAACTGAAGTTATAGTACTAGGCCCTAAGCATCTTAGAAAGTCACTTTCTGATGACAAAGCAGTTATGGGTGGTATTGCGCTGGCTCGAGGCCAGCACCACTGTAAAGAATCTGGGAGTTATCTTTGATCAGGATATGTCCTTTCACTCCCATGTAAAACAAATTTCAAGGTCAGCTTTTTTCACCTATGTAACATTGCAAAAATCAGCCATGTTTTGTCTCAAAATGATGCAGGAAAAACTAGTCCATGCACGCGGAACTTCCAGGCTGGATTATTGCAATTCCTTACTATCAGGCTGCCCAAATTCATTGCTGAATATTCTCCAGTTGCTCCAGAACGCTGCAGCATGTGTTCTGACAAAAACGAGGGAGATCAAATTTCTCCGATATTAGCGACTCTGCACTGGCTCCCTATAAAGTTTAGAATAGAATTTAAAATTCTCCTCCTTACTTACAAAGTCATAAATGGTCAGCCACCTTCTTATCTTAAAGAGCTCATAGTACTTTATTGCCCCCCTCGAACACAGCGTTCCCAGAATGCAGGCCTACTTATGGTTCCTAATGTCTCCAAGAGCAGAACAGGAGCCAGAGCATTTAGCTATCAAGCTCCTCTCCTGTGGAACCATCTTCCAGTCTTTGTCTGGGAGACAGAACCTGTCTCTAGATTTAAGAGTAGGCTTAAAGCTTTGCTTTTTGATAAAGCTTATAGTTAGGGCTGGCTCAGGCCTACTTATGCTGCTATAGGATTAGACTGTCAGGGGACCTCCAAAGATACACTGAGCTCCTCTGTCCTTCTCTCCCTCTCCATCTGCACATTTTCATGTCCTATCACGGCGTGTTACTAACTTAGCTCCTTCCCCAGAGTCTCTGTGCTTTGCCATCTCACAGGTCACCATGGATAGTGGCTGAATCTGGATTGTGGATTACAGCTGCATCTCCTGCCATGGCCCTGCCTGACATCCACTGCAACTGCTACTACTGTTATGACATTCACTGTCATTGTTACTGTGATTGCATTTCTGTCTGTCTCTCTGTGTGTGTGTCTGTCTCTCTCTCTCTCTTGCTCTCTCTCTCTCTCACCGAACCGGTCGAGGCAGATTGCCGCCCACCCAGAGCCTGGTTCTGCCTGAGGTTTCTACCTGTTAAAAGGAAGTTTTTCCTCGCCACTGTCGCCAAGTGCTTGCTCTTGTTGGGTCTCGGTAGATAAAAGAGCTCGGCCTGTACCAGCTCTATATGGAAAGTGTCCTGAGACAACTTCTGTTATGATTCAGCACTATCCAAATAAAATTGAATTGAATTGAATTGAATTGAATTGAACTGAATTGAATTGAATTGAATTGAATTGAATTGAATTGAATTGAATTGAATTGAATTGAACTGACAAGTTTGCATGTTCCCCTGGGGTATCCTATTCAAGAAGATCACGACCTGACCAATGGTGACAAAGGAGAACTGGGTCGATATGTGTTCATCCAGGGGCTCAGCGAACAACAAAAAGGCAAACTAGTGAGTCGTGATGAGCCCTCCAAACTATCAGAACTGGTTGACTTCACCATTAAACTTGATAACTGTCTCTGAAAGACGGTCGGAGAGATCTGCCTGCGTCCTCAGCCAGTTTACTCCACGCACCAGCCGACCTCCACCTCCCAAACCTTTGGTGATGATGAACCCATGCAGTTGGGGAGAGCTTGTTTGACACCTGCTGAGCACCTCCGCAGGATCCGGGCAGGTGAATGCATGTACTGTGGCCAAATATTTAAAATTTAATATCTGGTTATTCCATTTGACCAAAGAGTCAGGCTCGTCAGTAGATTTGGGGTACTGACAAGCCTGAACTCACCAATTTATCATTCCCCTAACAAACACAAATTCCAAGGGCTGAAGACAACCTGCTGGACGAGCAGTTAGCAACACAGGCTGGCTGCATTTTGGAGGCACTGGAGAAACCCATAAGAGCTTACGATGTAAATGGCAAGATCTTTATGGAGGTAATACACTGCACCACTCCTATTCATTAGTCTCCATCTTCACGACACTGGACCTGCGTAATGCTTACCACCTAGTCCGCATAAGAGAGGGGAACGAGTGTAAGACGTCATTCAACACTCACTTGGGACACTTTGAGTATCTGGTAATGCCTTTTGGGCTCACCAATGCCCCAGCCATTTTCCAGGCTATCATCAATGATGTGATCAGGGACTTCCTGAATAGATTTGTCTTTGTCTGTTTCGATTCTCATTTCTCATTTTCATCCTCATTTTCTCTCGTTCAGCAGAAGAACATGAAACCCATGTCCACAGGTGCTCGCCCGCTTGCTGGATAATAAACTATTTGTGAAAGGTGAGAAGCGTGATTTTCATGCTCAAATTGTGTCTTTCCTCAGTTTCGCCATTCTCCTGAATGATGCCTAAAGCCTGAAAACTGACCCCGAGAAGGCGAGGGCAGTGAAGCAGTGGCCTGTCCCGGAGACCCATAAGGAGTTGCAACAATTTCTGGGGTTCGTGAACTTCTATCAGCGCTTTGTCTGGGACTATAGTAAGATTGAAGCCCATTGACAAACTAACTAACTTCTTCTAAATGCTGAAGGAGCTTTTCACCTCAGCTCTGGTGCTTGTACAACCCAGTCTTAACAAACAATTCATTGACTGCGCTTATATGCGGTCAAGTAACCCTTTCATAACCGGAATATCAACAATAACCCGGTTGCGCACTGCCATGTAAACACCAATAATCCTTTTGAAAAACCGGAATATGCTCATATGACCCCTGGGTTACTCCTTTTCTAACCCGAATATTTGGTCATGTATACGCCTATCGGAATATCCCCATCGAACAGAACATTAATTTGTGTTCTGTGCATGTTCTATTCGCAGGTCTTTTGAGTGCAGGTAGCATGGATATGGATGGCACAGCTCCAGCTCCATTTCCTATTTCTTCACGTTCTCGCCTTCCATTAATGAAGAAAGTGAGACAGAATAGTGTCAAGTACTGGCGGTGGGTCAGTACTAGCACCAAAGCGCAAACGAAAGTGACTGCTACCGGCTGTTCATTATCTGCTGTACTGCTGTTGTTGTTGTATTTGGATACAGGAAGAAGAAGCTGAAAGGACGCCCATTGCGTCATGACATTCTCCATGCGTCGACATGTTGTCCATGCGTCGTTGTTTTGATCGGGATGTCCCAATTGATTACAATTACCATGTATACAGGAATAACCCTGTTTGCTCACACATGTAAACAGGTTATTCCAAATGTTTCATAAACCAGAATATTGACCATAACCTGAATATTGACTGTATGTAAACTTACTGTATGTCACTGTTGAGGTGGATGCTTCGGATACCAGGGTGGGGACAGGTCATCCTTATGCCTTCTTCTCTTGTTGTCTCTCCCCTCAGAACGCATCTACAACGTGGGAGTTGTGGCTGTTAAACTGCCATTGAAGGAATGGAGACACTGGCTTGAGGGAGCTGAGCAGGCTTTCACTGTCTGGACAGATCATAAGAACCTTTTATATATCAAGTCAGCCAAGAGACTATGGGGTATGGGGTGGTACATGTGCTCACATCCATGACATCCTGTGTAATATGATGCAGTTTTTACTGTTGCTTATTTTCCTTTGTACTGTGCAATTGTACAAACACTATTATAAATATTTGATCATGTGTAATTCAATATTTTTTAGCCAACAGTATTTTTTTCAGGTTCAATTCAATATCAGCAACAGTATTCTTATAATGTACATATACTGTATATCATTGGTTTTTATCTTTATTCTGTATTCTTTTTGTCTTCATTTTTCTGTGCCTCTTATTTGTCCTCTCTGTAACAATTTAATTTCCCCAGCGTGGGATTAATAAAGTTTTATTAATCCCATGCAGGAGATGAAGAAGACGAACAGGTCAAACAAGAGACCCGTGTCCCGTGTGAAAATGAAAGTCAAGGTTGACTAATTTCAATGTATTTAACACACATATTTTAACCCAATGGTCCTCCTAAACCAAACCAAGTAGTTTTGTTGCCTAAATCTAATCAACCAATTTTGTGTCTTAAACTTAACTAAGCAGTTTTAGTGCCAAAACCCAACGAAGTACTTTTGGTGCCCAAATCTAACCATTTCATAACATTAACCATATGATGACAAAGGTGTGTCATAAACTGTAGGTCACTTTGGAAATCGTTGGCAATGGACCAATTCAGTGCTTTAAATGAGGATTTTTTTTTTGTTTAATCTATATTTGTGTGTTTTGGGGTTTTTTTTGTTTTGTTTTGCAATCCCAATCAGTGCTAGTCTCCTGCAATATTTTCTATATGTGACCACTATGGAACATGTGATAGCTCCTATGCCAGGGCAAAGGGGAAAAGGCTAGTTAGTTAGTTACTGTACCTGTGAATTTTCTGTTAAACTAATTACATGTGCTTACAATCGCACTAAGACCACCTGAAAAGATTCTTTTGTGAAACAAAGCCCTGATCAATAATGTGGACAGGGCAATAACAAAACACAACTACAACATTGTCAAATTATGAGACAAAACAAACAAAAAAAGTTACACAGGGAAATATGAGCAAGTAACTGTTGAAAGTTTTGCACTGAAAGGATGTACAAACATGTTGTGATTTAAATTTGACTTATAATCAACTCAACAGTGAACATAGCCTGAAAGGCTCAACAAACACCTGAGGTCAGCCCAGTTACCAGAATAAAAAGGTGACATATTTCTGCAAACAATGGATGTATTACATTTTTATGTTTCATGTGTATCATAGCAACATTCCATGCAGGTATGTGAGCTGAATTTCTCATCAAGAGGAGAAGGGAATGCTGATGGCGTGACAGCTAAGTGAGATGGCTGCAAGTAGCAGACCATGCTTCAAAACCAACAAATAACAATATTTTTTAACAGTAACCACATATTTTTTAATTAGACATTAGGACATTTCCAGCCATGTTTGTGTGCTGGTATTTGATGCTCTGGGGATGAGAATGGGCTGTCTGTCCAAGTATTTTTTTATGCCTAAACCTAACCACATACTAAACGCAGTATTGTCAAGACATACAATTGAAAATTGAAATGTAAAAAAACATGAAATTTGAACATTTCTGCAACATAGGAATATACAAATTTGTCAAATGAATTGTGCAAATTAAACATATATAATGCCAACATTTATTCTGGCATTGGGTTGTTGTATAATTCAAATGATGGAAGCACTTAAATAATGCTATAGAACATCATTTGGAGTTCCTGACCAAAGTTCAGAGAAATGAACACCACAGGCTAAAAGAGCCTGACAAAGGTTGATTTAGATTTATTCCATTAAGTGCCTGAAATGTTGAAAATTAATATTGCAATAATTATCAGTGCATCACATTTACATTAAACTTATGTTATACTCGTAGTCAAATGGTATTCAAATTCTGGTTGAATGAAACTTATTTAGACCTAAAAACTATGAATCATGCATCTTCATGGGACACAGTTGTGACCTGTGTGTTGCATGCAAATGTATCATGCCCAAATGTGTGATTTGTAGCCCAAAGCAGTGTCAGTTTTCTCAGTAGCTTTATATTTTTTTAAGTAGTATGAAAACAAACTTGGTTTAAGGTTGATGTTTGTAATTTGTCCAGACAATTTGGCCTGTTTTCAGAGAGGTTTAGGAACCTGATAGAAGGAGAATAACATACAAGGTTTATAGCCTAATCTTCAACTGACATGCCTGGTTTTCATTGGACAGTAACGAGAGCAGCTTGACCTTCAGAGCAGAGGATGATGGTGTTTGAACGCAGTACTCTGACACGATATCAACCACTGACTGCAGAGCTGATGTAAAGACCATTTACTTTACACAGTCATTACATTTTAATTCAAAACTGATTAAATGAAACTGTGTCCTTCCCTTAATGTAGTCCTTAACTCGTGACTGTGAAAATGCGTCATGCATTGATCTTTTATTATGCTATGCATGACGCTTTGGAGGCATTGTTTTGTTTCTCAGGCTAGAAACTGGATTTAATCCTTGCTCATAGTGTGTTTTTCAATATTACCAAAGTATAGGGATATTCTATTGGCTGAATTTGACAGATTTCTAAACCTAGTCAATCAGACCTGCGAGCTGCTCAGACTGCCGTTAAAGCTCACTCTCTAGATGTTATCTGAAGACAGAGGGCAGGAAAGAGGTTGATACACACAACGATAAATTCTGCTCAGTCTACATTGTTAAAATACAGAAATGAATCAAATAAAATGATTATTTTAATCATGCATTCCCTTGCCCACAAGTTAAGCATAACTTAACCGAACACCCCCCACCCAACCACCCCGTTACCTTTTGCTTTTCACTAGCCGTGAGATAGAATTTCCACTTCACACGTCAATCGAAACACTGCCAACATACATAATACCAGTTAGGACAATTCTGTTCAAAATCTATACACAACACATAGCACATCAGTAGGCCCATATCCACAGCATGGGAGAAAAGACCGGGATGACGGGGGTCTATATTGACTGGACCACCTTCATATTCGATCACTAATGTCAAGTCAGCGGAGAGACAGAAACAGTACAGCTGCGTTCCAATACGGACAAGATTCTGCCAGCTCCCTGAATATTGTCCCAGCTGAGAGTCAAAATAATTAAAACATGCTGTGCAGCAAAACAGATTCATTGTTAAACAACCAGAATATGCTTGGTAGAAAACCCAGCTGTTGGTAACAGGACGGTCACATGGTGACCGTGCTGTGGCTGTACAGACAGCCTGCAACCATTAAAATCTGTGTGTAGAGCTTCAATGACCTCTGCTGGGCAAACACCGCAATATGGTCACGGATGCTGCCTTAAAGTGCTGCTCAGAACCTTCCACTTTACAGTCCATGCATTATAGGCTTTTAACCTGAAAACAAATGTAATTATTTCTGCAACATCAGAGTGATAAGCTATTTGAATTACATGTTTGTTTGTTTTTTAAAAAAAGTCTTTTTTTTCTGCTTTCCATGAAATAAACTTGTTGGCAATGAACTTCACCTTGCATGGAAAGTGGATGAGAGCAGGTAGTAGGATGCAGTGACAACAAGCTGTGGTCAAGACAGGCAGTTTCCAACAGCATACTGTGTATTTGCAATCTGCAGATAGACATACTTGGTCTCACAGTCTCGATAGTCATAGTCATAAACTCTTACACTTACATACTGTTAGATCAGATCTTGACTTAATAAAATATTATCGTACAAATCCGTTCAGTCTGACTCCATGTTGTCTCAGTTATGATCTTTTGAAAACGTCTGGAAATAAACGCAGAAGTGAATGGACCTTGTGGAAATGACAGCACTTTGCTGTTGACTCAAAACAGCGGACTGGAGAATGCTAAAATCCAGCTAATTAGCTCTGATACAGTGCCCATGAAACTAAAAGGCTGTGTACCGGGTAATAAATCTGCCAGTATCAGTCCTCCCTGAAATGCTCTGCTGATATGGGGAGACGTCCAACAGGTAGAACCCAGCGCCCAGAAATCTGTGATGCGACAGGCTGACCTGCGTTATCATCCTCCTCAACACCTGTGCAGTGTAAGACACAGCCGTGGATGAAAGCTAAAGGGTAGATGAGCAACAAAGCTCCCAAACCAGCTTGTGTGCAGTTACAAAATCGGTTTGCTCCACTACTGCAGGACCCTGGATGTCCAACTGAAAACCTGGATAACTTCTTGGACTCACAGAGAAGGGTAAGGCCTGACAGAAAGTCAGAAGATAGGAAGCTACAAGGAAAGCTACAGACTGGTCCTTAGACTCTGGTTGTTGGTGAGTCTGCTATTAAAGATGTGGGAAGCATGTACAGCAGAAACAAAAAAGTGTTGTGCTTTCCTGATGATACAGTCTCCAACATGATTGACAGAATCCTCAGTATTGTTGCGGAAATTCCAACTTTGACATACCTTGTACTGCACACAGGGGCAAATAATATTGCGAAACAACAATCTGAAGTGCTCAAACAAGATTTAGGTAAACTGCTAAATGCAGTGAGCTCTCTAAATGGAGTGGACCTTTACCACCAGTCAGAGGAGGAGAGAGATTCAGCAGATCGTTGGCAGTAAACAGATGGCTTTCAACTGTATGTGATGTCCACTCAGTGCATTTTAACAATTTTAACTTTTTCTGGGACCGCAGACATTTCTTCAAAGGAGACAGACTTTCACTAAACAAGTCAGGAGTAAAACTGATTGCCTCCAACCTATCTTTCTTCCTGTGTCACACTGTTCCCACTCCGAAGGACAAGAGACATGAGGAATCCAAACAAAAGCAGCAAACACCAAAACATGAAGGAGAATCGACTCTCCCCCCGCCTGTATGCTCTAACCATGTCCTCCACCAGGGGCCACTGCACGTGAGGATTCACCGACTCCAACCACTAAAACTCCACCTAGGTCACCATCTCCAACCACTAAAACTCCACGTAGGTCACCATCTCCAACTGCCCAAACTCCGTCAAGCTCATCATCTTCACTGGGTATCCCATCACCCTCCTCCCCCCTGCTGGAGTTTACTTACCAAATGAGCAAATTTGTCAGCGCTGACACATGGACTCCTCGCCCATCTGGGATCCTGTCCCCCCAAATTCCACCCCACCCTGTCCCCCTCCACCACCACAGCGCCAATGGGAACCATGTCCACCCCCTCCACAGCTTGATCTGAACCTACTCCAGTGCCCTAGTAGTGGCAGTGCTGAACGTGCGCTCGCTTTTAAACAAAACCTTTTTAATGAATGATGTGATTTTAGATTATAAATTAGACTGTCTTCTTTTAACCGAGACATGGCTTGGCACTGACGCATCTGTTGTTCTCACCGAGGATTCCCCACCAAATTTTTTTTTTTTTTTTTTTTTTCTTATAGAGGGGGGAGAAAAGGAGGTGGAACTGCATCAATTGTAAACAACACACTGACTTTTACTGCAGTGTCTTTTTACAGTTTCACATCATTTGAGCATCATGCCTTTGTTTTTAGCAATTCTTTGCATAACTGTATATAGACCACCCCACCACTCTAGCTCTCTTATCAGTGAATTTTCAGATCTTTTATCCATCATTCACACCTCTTATAACAGGATTTTAATAACTGGTGATTTTAATCTACATGTTGATGACACCTCGAACCCAATGTCCAGAGAATTCTTAAATCTTTTAAACTGTCTAGATTTTAAGCAGCACGTCACAGAGCCAACTCACAACAGGGGACACACCCTGGACCTGGTCATAACCCATGGCCTGTCCATTGGTGTGTCCTCTGTTGTTGACCTGGCTGTGTCTGACCACTACTGCGTGTTTTTTAACATCACTAGTTTTAACCAGCGCGAGACCCCAGTGAGAACAGTGAGGAGGCGCTACCTGACTTCTGAAGTGGCTGCAAATTTTATTGAGATTTTACAGAGTTCTCCTGCTGAAATTTTACCAGCACCCTGTGATTTTATCGTTGATAATTTTAACAGCAAACTGAAGTCCACTCTTGACTCACTAGCTCCACTTTTAAACAAAACAATCACAAGAAAACCTACACCCCCGTGGAGAAACAAGGACGAAATACACAAACTGAAAAGACAATGCAGGAGTACTGAGAGGGGATGGAGGAAGTTAGCAGTCCACCTCGAAGCTCTGCGGCTACAACTCAAAATCTACAATATAGCAGTTAAACAGGCAAGAATTTCTCATTTTTCACAACTCATCATAAACCACAAAAACAATCCCCGGTTCCTCTTCTCCACCTTTGATATTTTACCTAGCACAAATTTTAATTAAGTTCTTAATATGCCATCTGACGCTCTTTGTGAGAACTTTGCAGACCACTTCAGAACCAAGATCAAGGACATCAGATCCAGTCTTTTATCCCAACAAGTTTTATCTGTTAACACACCTGAATTGTTGTTCTTGCCTGAGGAAATACTGGAGAGTTTTGCCCTTGTTGATGCAAGGACACTTGGTCGAGTATTCTCCCAAGTAAACCCAACAACTTGCCTTTAAGATCCAATTCCCACATCACTTTTAAAATCATTTTATGGATTCTTCAAGGAACAGCTTTTAAACATTATGAATTGCTCTCTTCAGACAGGCGTCTTCCCCACTGCTTTTAAAACAGCTGTGGTGAAGCCCCTTCTGAAGAAGAGCAATTTAGACCCCAATGTTCAACATCAGTCTGGTTTTAGGATGCACCACAGTACCGAGACAGTACTTTTAAAGATTTTAAATGACATCAGGTGGAATTTAGATAACAAGAAACTCACAGTCTTGGTTCTACTGGATATAAGCGCCGCCTTTGATACAGTAGACCATCACATTTTATTCACTAGACTCAGACAGCTGGTTGGTCTCTCTGGTACTATTTTAACTGGTTCCACTCTTATCTCTCAGACCGATGTTTTTATGTAAGTATGGATACCTGTTCCTCAGGAACCCATGAAATTAAGTGTGGGGTCCCCTAAGGCTCAATTTTAAGTCCAGTCCTTTTTAATCTTTACATGCTTCCTCTTGGAGACGTCATCAGGAGACATGGCATCAGTTTCCATAGCTACGCTGATGATACACAGCTGTACATTGCTGTGTCTCCTGATGACACCGGGCCAATAGATACCCTTTTTAACTGCATTTTAGATATCAAGTCATGGATGGCAGGGAATTTCCTACAGCTCAACCAGGACAAAACATAGGTTTTAGTTATAGGTCCTGAAGGCCAGACTGAGAAACCTTTACCAAAACTACAAGATTTTAAACCAACACAATCTGTAAAAAAACTGGGCGTGATTTTTGACTCTGAGCTGACTTTTATCCCACATATCAAAAATATAACAGAGATAGGCTTTTATCACCTTAAGAACATAGCCAGAGTCTGCCCGTTTCTCTCTCAGGCCAGCACAGAGGTGCTAATGCATGCTTTTATTTCCTGTCGTTTAGATTACTGTAATGCCCTGATCTCTGGTCTTCCCAAAAAAATTATTTCAAATCTCCAATTACTGCAAAACCCAGCCTGCTGACGAGGACCAGAGGGTGGGCCCACATTATGCCAGTTTTACAGTCACTGTATTGGCTCCCTGTCTGCTTCAGGATCGATTTTAAGGTTCTTTTACTAGTTTTTAAATGTCTTAATGGCCTTGCACCCTCTTATTTATGTAACTTGCTTTTACCATATCAACCCTCGCGGTCCCTGAGGTCCTCCAGCACCGGCCTTTTATCCATACCAAAAGCCAGAACAAAAACCCACGGTGAGGCGGCATTTAGCCACTATGCTCCTCGCCTGTGGAACAGCCTGCCGGAGAGCCTCAGGACTGCAGAGACCGTTGATATTTTTAAGAGAAGGTTAAAAACGCACCTTCTTAATCAGGCTTTTTAAGTGACCGTTAAATTCTTCTTATGTTTTATCATTTATCTGATGTTGATGCCTTTTAGTTTGTTGTTTCATATTTTGTATTATTTTATCATATTTTATCTTTTAACTGTTTCATTTATTTTTTAACTCTGGTGTTTCCTCAGGGGGGTCCTCCACACTGGGAGCTGTGTCTGGTCTGCTGCCAGTGCCGTCCTCGGGGCCCTTTGGCCCGGCTTGTGGGGGGGCTCCCTACCTCGGTGTGGGGGTCCGCCAGTCTGTCAGGGTCGGGGAGCCCGGGTGACCAGCGCTCCCTGTGCTCATAGTCCATGATGAATCCTCTCGGTGTGGACGGCCCCAAAGGTGGCATTATCCTCAATCCTCAGTGTACTGCCATGTCTCGTTACTCGTTGCTCTGCTTCATTACTCATTACTCTTTTGACCATTTGACCTGTCTGTGTGTGTGTGTGTGTGTGTGTGTGTGTGTGTGTGTGTGTGTGTGTGTGTGTGTCTGTGTGTGCACATGTATCTCAGGGTGTGTGTTAGTACATACAAAGGGTGGGAGGGATGGTTTTTTAATGTTGTTCTGTTTTTATTTATATTGTTTTTAACCCTTGTAAAGCACTTTGTGTTGCATTTCATTATGTATGAAAAGTGCTATATAAATAAAGATTGATTGATTGATTGATTGATTGATTGATTGATTGATTGATTGATTGATAATAGATAGTTGATAGCCAGATATTTGTCTTGATAACTGATGTGTCCTGGGTCCAGCTTTTAAGGCAAATGTTATGCCTGACTTTTCCAAGGAAAAGCCAGGGCCCGTTGTGCTGGAAGCTTCATTGATACATGTCTCAATAGGTAGGAGGAGAAGATCTGTCCATCTCTCCAGAAACATCACATCATCAAATTTAACATGTATTCCATGTCAGCCACAGTATGTTCTAAAACGTGGGGATGTTGGACTTTTTAGCACATTTAAGTTAGCTCTTTTAAACGTTAGGTCTTTGGCAGGCAAATCATTCTTAATCAATGACTTTATCATCAAGCACAAGCTTGATTTTATGTTTTTCACTGAAGCTTGGTTAAGACAAGATAACAGTGCAGCAGTTCTCAATGAGTCAGGCCCTCTGAATTTTAGTTTCAGAAGTGAAGTAAGAATGCATAAGAGAGGAGGTGGAGTCGCCATTTTGTTTAATGATAGCATGCAATGCAAGAAAGTCTCTTATAGTCAGTTTGAATCTTTTGAATATGTTGCCATTCAATCAAAGTCTTCCTATCGATCAGTCTTCGTAACCATCTTTAAACCCCCCAAAATACTCTGTTGTTGCTGTCTGTTGTTTGTATTGATTTTGACTATGTTGTATTAGTGGGTGACTTCAACATTCATGTTGATAATCTCAAAGATGGATGTGCTAAAGAACTTTTAAACATTATGGATCATTTTGGTTTATGTCAGCCATCCATCTTCTCCCGCTTCATCCGGGGCCAGGTCGCGGCGGCAGCAGTCTGAGCAGGGACGCCCAAACTTCCCTCTCCCCGGACACTTCCTCTAGCTCTTCCGGGGGGATCCCAAGGCGTTCCCAGGCCAGCCGAGCGACATAGTCACTCCAGCGTGTCCTGGGTCTTCCCCGGGGGCTCCAGTGGGGCATGCCTGGAACACCTCCCTAGGGAGGTGTCCAGGATTCCATGTCGCCATAGCCAGAGTTGTCCAGGGTTTGGGTCGTCGGGGCACCCGCCCATGACTGCCACTCATAACACAATGCACCAGCCCCTTCTGATCCTTCCTGCGGGTGGTGGGCCTATGGGAAGGCGCACTGGATGAAAAGTCACATTTCCGTCAATTTCCGTCACTGAAAATTGCCGTGGAAGTTCTCTCTCAGCCACTGTGACCATGAGGTGTTAAAATGCAAATGTAAATGCTGCAAAGCTATACAAATGCAAATTGGGAATTTTTTTGTGTGTGTGTGTGTGTGTGTGTGTGTGTGTGTGTGTGTGTGTGTGTGTGTGTGTGTGTGTGTGTGTGTGTTCTGTGCCTACAGAATACAAAGGGTTTTTTTTTTTCATGAGGATTTAAAAGTGTGTTTAAATAATTTTATAGGTTACATACAGGATAAGTGTCCTGGCTCTCAAAGGTCTTTTTTTTTCCATTTTTCCAATTTTCCACTTAAATTGCTAAATCAAAATTGTGAAAATTAAAGTATCTACAGTTCTTGGACACTGGTCACAATTTTTCACTGATGATTCTTTAAGTAGGAATAAAAAGGGAACACACCAAAGTAACTTTTCTTTTTTTTATTTTTCGATGATGTCACTTTAAAGAAGTTTACATGTTTTATAAAATATTCAGGTACAAAAATAAAAAATCAAAGTACCTAACAAAATCACAGCATGTTTTTCATTTATGCAACAAAAATGGTCTCGCGTGAAATTCCGAGAGTGCGACCTCGCATATGATTGGACGCCTCCTCTGACGCAATGACGTCGGCAGAAAACGACCTCGGCGCGTCTGTGAACGCGAATTGAGCTTGGATTACAACAGTTACGTTTCGGGTCCTGCTAAACTTTAACTCTGTTCATAAATGGCCGGACGTCGTCTTCAGTTCATCCCAGAAGGCATTCCTCTGCGACGAGCGGACGGCCTGGCTGCGGAGCGACCATATCCAGAAAGTCCAAACAATTTAGAGAAGAAACTGCTGAGCGTCTTCAGTGGATTGTCTCGGCTGCTAACGCAGCTGATCGCGCAGTTGGCGAGGAGAATGACCGTGATAAAAGCCAGACTGCTCGCTCTGGAGGAGCAGCCCCGACCGAACTACAGCTGCGGAGACGAAGAGACGGGTGCGTAAGTTACGTAAGTAACGTTAGCATTTAGTACCACATTGTGCAGTTTTTAGGGCGCCAAACCTTTATTATTCTTATTGCACTACGTTCCGTACGTTTGGTAGCCGTTCACGTTACATTTAACATTACAATGTATTTTGTATTTTAAAGGAAAAGGTGCGACGTCTGCACAATAGTGACGGAAACGACAGGCGATATGAACCTGAGCAGGGGTAAGTTAATAAAATACACAAGAAATATTCTGCAGAATATAAGTAAACGTAAACGTTGCATGACCTGTACTTTTTGTGTTTTACAGACTAAACTCATCCCACAACGAAACGGTGACGTCATATTTGATGGCGACTTTAACTGGGAGTCCAGACATGGATGGTGTGGACAGCAGTCTTTTAAACCCTTTCTGTTGTTTCTTGTTGTTGTTTTTACTGAAGCCTGTCTTAATTATTTCAAACCAATATATATTTTCTTCCAGCGGCCTGTAAGACATATTATGAGATGGTGTGGAGGAGCCTCAGGTATGCCCAGGCAGCTCTTTCAGTTCAGGCAGCAGCTGTGAAGATTTCAGCTCGCAGCAGACAGAGAAGGAAGCAGGTAAGAGTCCCATGAATGCTGCTTTATTTTCACAACAATGTAAAAATGGGCTGAATTTTATTTATTAGCTGCATTGTTTTTGACAAACATGGTCACATATGTTATCATGTGTTATTGTTTCTTAGCAGTACTAATATTATATTAATACCTGTATTTACAGCTGCTGGAAGCAAGAAGGAGTGTCCTAGCTCTCCAAACTCTGCCAGACACTGCAAGATCGGCTGGAGAGCGACCCAAAGTATGTGGCGACACACCGCAAGAGGCTTCGCATCGAGTCCCCTTCAAAGCGACAGGCGCCAACTCAGTATGACCCAGAGGCAGCAAAGAAGCATTTCCAGAGGCCTTAGACTCTTTTTCATGCACCATGGACCAGCGGCATGGCCCAACCCAGAGACTCTTATCAGTGAACCCCTCTGCACATTTCCTTGCTTTTTTTCCCCAGTAGTCACTGATTTTACTTGGTTGATCCTTGTTAATGTGTGTCACAATTTCATTAAAGACTTTTTTCAAAATGTTTCTGTCAGCTGTGTTCTTTGTGTTCTACTGTGTGGTAGTGTAGAAGGTGGATCGCCAAATAAATCAATGAATCATCAATCAAATAATATATATATCATTTATATTTTATATGTACATAAATATAACAATATAATAACTATTTTTAATATATTAATTTATTATATAGTATTTAATTTAATATGTATTTATTATTACTATTACTAGTATTATTATTATTGTTATTATTATTATTATTATTATTATTATTATTTGTGGCGCACAGCAGCAGAGTTGTCATCCAATCACATGATCACTCACTCATGTGATTGGAGTTGCTATCCAATCAAATGATGGTTTCCTTTTAAAATACTTGTGGAATCATCCAATGGTTGTTTGTGAAGTCAGCAGGCCAGCCTGAGTAGATCAACGTCGGTAGCATTCATGTGCTAATTAGAGCTATTCCCACCTTCGCGAATGCGCAATTAACCACGCCCCCCGCCGACAGATGGTTCGTTTCCGACGATATTCGGAGCCGGCGAAGTTCCCCGTAAACTTGCCGTAAATCGCCGAAAATCAACGAACTTCGTGGGGATTTACGGGTCGAAAATGTGGTTTTTCATGCAGTGGCGGGCCCAGGTCGCTCCTTCGGGCTGTGCCCGGCCGGGTCCCATGGGCAAAGCCATCAAAGCCAGCAGGCACTTGCCTGCGAGCCCCAACCCCAGGCCTGGCTCCAGGGTGGGGCCCCGGTGACGTCAATCCGGACGACGTGTGCTTCCTTGTTTGATTCTCTATCTCAGCACGTAACACATTCAACACATAACAAAGGGCATTTATTAGATTTGGTTATTTCCAAAGGGCTTAATATCTCTGAGGTTGTGGTGACGGATGTTGCTCTTTCTGATCACCACTGTGTGTCATTTAAAATGGCAACACCTGCTATTCTTAACAAAAGTGGAACAGAGGTAATCAAAAAGTGTTATATTAATGATAACACCTGCGCAGTCTTCACTCAGTCTTTTACATTATCACCAACACTGCCCTCAGCTTCAACTGATGACCTTGTAAATAGTTATGACTATTATTGACTCCATTGCCCCAATTAAGACCAAAGTTTTGTCAGGAAGGAAAACAGAATTTTGGAGAAACACCACACTGGTCAAAGTCCAGAAAAGAGTCTGCAGACAGGCAGAGCGCAGGTGGCGAAAAACCAAACTCCAGGTTCATTATGAGATTTACAAAAACAGTCTCCACACCTATAACCATGAACTAAAGAAGGCAAACCAAGCATTCTTCTCAGAGATTATCAACAGAAACTGTAATAATGCCCACACTTTGTTTTCTGTTGTGGATAGACTGACAAACCCCACAGCATCAGTCCCTCCTGAACTGCTATTCAATAAGACATGCAATGATTTTGCAGCCTTTTTTACAAATGAAATTTCAAGGATAAGACAAACAGTGTGCAGCTTCAGCTCAGGCAAAATGATAAGTCCATCTGTGCCTTCTTGTTCTCCAGTTAATCTAGCACCCTCTAGCAGCCTCATACAAGGCTGACAGAAACTGTATCACAGTTAAAATCCACAACATGCTGCCTTGATACTCTGCCATTTTAAAAAATGTTTTTCATTGCATAGCTCCAGATGTGTTGCAAATAATAAATATTCTCTTCAGTCCGGTCAGTTTCCCCAGGCCTTGAAAACTGCAGTAATGAAACCTCTCCTAAAAAAGACTAATCTGGATGCTTCAGTGATAAGTAACTACAGGCCAATATCAAATCTTACCTTTCTAGGAAAAAATGTTGAAAGGGTTGTTTTCCAACAAATGCATGCATTGCTGAACAATCTTTTTAATGCATTTCAGTCTGGATTTTGTCCACATCACAGCACTGTGACTGTACTTATCAAAGTTTTAAATGACACACCATACATCTGAATAATGATGCTTCCAAAACCTCAGTCTAAGTATTATTAGATCTCAGTGCTGCCTTTCATACAGTTGATCATGACATACTTCTTGACAGACTGGAAAAGTGGGTGGGACTTACTGGCACTGTACTACACTGGTTCAAATCCTATTTACAAGATAGAGACTATTTTGTGTCAATTGGTGAGCATGTGTCTGAACGCAAAAAGATAATGTGTGGGATGCCCCAAGGGTCTATTCTCGGACCACTTCTTTTCAATATCTACATGTTGCCCCCATCTCAGATTATGGAGCATCTAATATTTCTTATCATACTTACACAGATGATTCACAACTTTATATTTCTGTGTCATCACATGACTACAGTCCCTTACTTTCACTGAGTGAGTGTATTCATCAAGTCAGTGAGTGGATGTGCCAGAATTTTCTTCAGCTTAATGCAGATAAGACAGAAGTGATTATATTTGGCCCCAAAAATGAAAGGTCAAAGATCAGTGCTCACCTTAACTCCATGTCACTGACAACAACAGATAAAGCCAGAAATCTTGGTGTAATTATTGATTCTGACCTGAATTTTACCAACCATTTAAAGCTCATTACCAAATCAGCCTACTACCACCTGAAAAATAAAACCAGAATTAAGGGATGTCTGTCCAAACAAGACATGGAAAAACTTGTTCATGCATTCATATTCAGTAGGTTGGACTATTGCAATGGAGTCTTTACTGGCCTAAACAAACAAAAAACAAACAAAAAAATTAGGCAACTACAGCTGATTCAAAATGCTGCTGCACGAGTCCTTACAAACACCAGAAAAATGGACCATATCACAACAGTCCTCAGATCACTACATTGGCTTCCTGTGAGTCAAAGAATAGACTTTAAAATCTTACTGTTGGTCTACAAAGCATTAAATGGTCTAGGACCAAAATATATTCTAGATTTATTAACCCCATATGAGGTATCCAGGGTGCTGTCACGGTTGCCTGGAGACAGACATCACACACCGGCGCTGCTCACAACACCCATGCCTTTTAAAAATGTCCACTACACCCGATACTCCACCACGTCCTCAAAAGAGAAAACGCTTGCAAAAGTACTGATGTGAGTGGGAAAAGGCACATCCTTGGCTGGACAGCGTCAGTGGAGATGATTACTCTTACACTATTGTGGTTTGATTCATTGTCTAGGATGTTGAGTTTTTAAAGTTGAATGAATGATCATTTATTTAATATACAGCATTATTAGCCAATATAAATGGCCATTTAAAGAACAAATCATACTAATGGATTAAGAGTTAATGAATTAATATTGTTAAGAGAAAACGTATATTTTTTAAATATACATTTCCTAGACTAAAAATGTTTGTAGAGCTTTCTGTGTAATCTATGTCAAAATGTTTATATTTTTGAGGAATACAGTGTTCAGTGACGTGATGACCTCATCTGACCTATCTCATTAACTAGGTTAATTCATTGTGCAATAACTAAGTTGTGTGCATATGGCATATGTGTGCAATTTTCCTCATTGTATGTTAATAATAATTACTAATTATACTAATAATTATAATTAATAATTACGGCTTTATGTAGCCTAATTAATAGCACTTTATATGCAACAATGTTGCACAATAAAGAATGTGTTCACTGGTAATAAGGCATTTCAAGCTTTAAGTATGACTAATTGCTTTCTTGATCACCCCTTTACTAAAAACAGTGGCACAAAATAAGACATACCACTGCTGCGGGCGCCCCACCCCGCGGGAGTCAGCCCGTGGTGGTCATGGCCCCAAGGGGCTGTGGTGGGCATCCCTTATTTTCATTTCTGAAAGGTGGCAACCCTAGCTGGAGTTACGCATCCTTTTAGTAAATTTCCAACAAAAGCCCACTTTAAAAAACATGTGGAAGACTGATGGAAATAACAACCCATATATAAATGTATGACTCAATGTCAGTTTTATAACTAAGTTCAGGAACAAAAACCAAGCCCCAAACACATCCTACCCTGCCTTTCTTTCTTCCCTCAACCCTCATCCTGATGTATTGTTATTCATTATCTATGCTCTCCTTCATCCATAATATGCATTAAAACTTTGTAAATCTGTATTTTATCAACGTGGTCCTTTTGAGTGAAATTAACCCTTAAAAGATTTCGTGGCCATTTGGTTTTTTACTCTCAAGCCATTTTGGCTGTGTTGAATGAATATAGCCATGAATATGCCAAAGGATATTCATTTTTAAGACATTTTAGAATTTTCATCTCAGTTTCTTAAATTAGCCTAAAATGGCTAAGCTACACGAAAACTGACACATTTTATACTAGGGACAAAAAAATGCCCCATTGAAAACCATTGAAAATGCCTTTTTTGATCCCACATTTATCTTAACATAAACAAATGTATTCCTATATGTTAGGATTTCATTTTGGTCTACTATCTTTAAATTTAAAATTTTTAAATTTGTCCACCAGGTGGCGCTACTTTTAACCCCTTCAAAGCATGCAGCAAAATTTCACACTTTTTACTATTTTCTGTGAGGGTGCTTTGCCACTGAAATGATAAGTGTATGTCGCTTTGATGTTGGATAATGGTGTGTGTGTGTGTGTGTGTGTGTGTGTGTGTGTGTGTGTGCAAAACTTCAAAAGTCTTTTCTCTTAGAAGGCCACACTTTGCATTCTAAACTAATTCAACAATAAAAACAATGACTAGCTTGTTTTGGTTCTCGCTCAGGTTGTTTATGCAGGAGCACTGCAGCCATGGTTGTAAGTAAGAACAGTAGTGCGGGAGTAGTCATTATGGAGGTGGCAAGACATTACAGCACAGGAGGCTCTGGAAGTTATCATTCACTCTGAGTGTGAGGATGGCTCCTCATCCACCTCCGAGGACTCTGAGGCTGACACGGAGGAGGCCTCAGAGGTAGAAACAGTACAGCTGGAGTCCAATCTAGACTCATCTGAAGAGGAGGCCTCAGAGGCAGAAACAGACCAGCTAGAGTCCAACTCCGACTCATCTGAAGCCTCATCTGAAGCCTCATCTGAATATGAGAGTGGAGGGGAGATGGATGAAGCAGCAGCAGGACGGACTTCAAAAAATGGAAAAATGTTTTGGTCTCCAACAAACACTGAAACGCTCTACTACGTCCCAGCCGCCACAGGTTTGATCCTGGGACCTACACACTATTCCGGCGCCCGAATCAGTGACCCGACGTCCAGCTTTGCACTGCTGCTGATGGATGAAATCCTGCAGCATATTGTAGCCATGACAAATCTGCATGGGAGACGCTCAATCACAGACTGGTGAGATGTGGACACAAAGGAACTGCAGGCTTATGTGGGGCTGCTCATTTTGGCCGGTGTTTACAGCTCAAAAAAATGAATCAACCCTCAGCCTCTGGAGTGAGAAATCAGGACGGAGCATTTTCTGGGCTACGATGTCCCACAAGAGGTTTCACCACATTTCACATCACAACACCTATGTCCTGTGAACATCAATCGAGCCAACCTGGCAGCAGCAGAAACCATACAGGAGGAGGCTCTTCATTGAAGAGGTGGGAGAAATGCTGGTGATGGTGGTGGTGGTGCCCCCAGGGGCAGGGCTTGTGGACAGGCAAGACAGGCAGTTGCTTGGAGCTCCCAGGGGGGGCCCCAGCCACTAGGGGGGCCTGCCACTTATTTACAACAAAGATTGATAGGCCTGTGCTCTCAGGGTCCTCTGTTGGTTCCTGGACCTCACTTTGAGAACCACTAATGCATTTTTTCAGTATTCATCTCAAATGTCCCAAAAATTGTCCATTTATGTGTGCAAAAAACAAATTTTTGCAACGAGCACAGGTGGGGTGGGGTGGGGGCCCCAGGGATTTCTTGCTTGGAGCTGCAAGAGACCCTAGCAACACCACTGGGTGGACCCACACATCAGCTGCTGAAGGAATAGTCACAAATCTGCAAGGTGCTGCTGCAGGCCCCTCTCTCATGAGTAAATGTGAGGGCAGGACGCAGTGCGACTTTTGCACGGACAAAAAGAGACGAGTTGGCAGCACCTGCTGCAAATGTGGGAAGTGTGCATGCAAGGACCACAGTCTGTCCATTTGCAGCCTCTGCTCACCTGACCTGGACTCTCACACTCATACACATATGCTCTTTCTTTCTCTTTCTGTCTCTTTCTCTCGCTCTCTCTTTCGCTCTCTTTCTCTCTGTCGCTCTCTCTTGCCCTCTCTCTCTCACTCTCTCTCTCTTTTGCCCTCTCCCCATCCCCAACAACATACCTAAATGTTCCACGTTTCTATTTCAAAGTTCATCTTTCAGTGTTCATCATTCAATGTTCATTTTTCAGTGTTCATCATTCAGTGTTCATCTTTCTCAAATACATTTTTTTCTGGTTCAAACTGATCTTGTACACAGACAGGGTAATAAGCATTTAGTGGCAAAAAAAACCTTTTACTTGAGGTAGAAGACGGCCTACTGCAAATCATCATATATCATTACAGGCTAAGATTATTAAGTTTAATCTGCCACTGCAGAAAAAGTAATGATGCATCGAAATCAGTGTTGCTGCCAATCACTGACCCATCTCAGGGCCTAATCATAATAATAATCAAATACTCCTTGAAATGTATTTTATGGAAATTATTTTTGTGGGTTGTTTTTTTTTTCAATAAAAAACAGAGGAAATATGTAAACATACTGGCATTTAAAGGGTTAAGATCCCCAAAATATAATTAATATTTGATATGTATATTTCAGGCTGAAGTAGTTTTAAAAGATTGAATCGTTTAAAGGGGAAAAATATATGAATATATAATATTTTTACAGCAGTTTTTGAGAAGGTGGCATGTTTTGTCCTTAGGATAAAATGCGTTCGTTTTTTAAGGATCTTTTAAGGGTTAAGTTTTCTATCTAAATTCAGGACCATAGACCACACCCTGAACTCATCCCCTTCAACTCTGTCTTTCGTCCATCATTACACTCCATCCATCCATCCACAGCTGAGATCTCTCCTTTCATTCTCTCATGCCTCATCTCTCTTCCCGTACTCCATCATCCCTCTACCTTCATCCCTCCATCTCTCCTCCCCTCACCCCTCATCCGCTCATCCCTCATCCCTACATCCCTCACCCCTCATCCATTCATTGCTCTCTCCTTTCATCCCTTCATCTCTCCTTCCCTACACCCTGCCTTCCCTTCATCCCTTGACCCTCATCCTAATGTATTATCATTCATCATCTATGCTCTCTTGTATCAATAATAGGCACTCTGGCCAAAACATTCTATAACCAAAGGCCAAGCAAATGTGAGTCTATTATAAGTGAAGTCTGGCCATTGTTAACAGTCAAGTTGTTAGGGCAAGGTCTGTTGGCCTGCAAATCAACCATCTATCCTGCAAGTGGGTGATGGCACTGTATTGATACTGATGTTATTCATTTTATATATATAAGCATATGTGGTTTTAACTACTAAAATTCCTAAGACGTTCTTGTCAGATGATGACAAAATCAAATTGTTAAATTTCCAATTTGAATTGGATGAAATGTACTTGAGAAAAGCAACAAGGGATTTTTTTTAAGATTGGGAAAATGGGCAAAAGAGGGTGAGAGAAATTCAGCTTACCCTCATAGCAGAGACAGCCAGAGGGAGACTTTATTCGTTGAGCTAGCATATACACCGTGTTCCGAATATTATGCAAATTGAATTTAACTGTCATAAACATTTTATTTTTTGTTTTTCAATTAATCTCATGGATGGTATTGTGTCTTAGGGCTCTTTGGATCATTGAAATCATTCTCAGACACCTGTGATAAAAAGATTGCCAGGGGAGCCCAATCAAAGGAAAACTGCTTAACAAGGACGTTCCACATTATTAAGCAGGCCACAGGTTTCAAGCAATATGGGAAAGGAAAGGATCTCGCTGCTGCTGAAAAGCATCAAATAGTGTAATACCTTGGACAAGGTATGAAAGATATTAGATATTTCATTAAAAACTTAAGTGTGATCATCATACTGTGAAGAGATTTGTGGCTGATTCAGAGAACAGATGGGTTCATGCAGATAAAGGCATAATGAGAAAGGTTTCTGCCAGACAAATTCCTTGGATTAGGAGAGCAGCTGCTAAAGTGCCATTACAAAGCAGCAAACAGGTATTTGAAGCCACTGGTGCCTCCGGAGTCTCGCTAACCTCAAGGTGTAGGATCCTCCAGAGATTTCAACAGATTAGTTGTGCATAAACCTACTATTCGGCCACCTCTAAACAATGCTCACAAGCAGAAATGTTTGCAGTGGGCTCAGAAATACACTAAGACTAATTTTCAAACAGTCTTGTTTACTGATGAGTGCTGTGCAACCCTGGATGGTCCAGATGGATGGAGTAGTGGATGGTTGGTGGATGGCCACCATGTCTCAACAAGGCTGCAACGTCAGCAAGGAGGTGGCATGTTTTGGCCCGGAATCATGGGGAGAGAGCTGGTAGGCCACTTTAGGGTCCCTGAAGCTGTGAAAATGGCCTTGGTAAAGTATGTAGAGTTTCTGACTGACCACTTTCTTCCGTGATACAAAAAGAAGTACCGTGTCTTCCGTAACCCAAAACCCAAAAGGAGTTGCAGTGATTTCTGGGGTTCGTGAACTTCTATCAAAGGCTATAGGTCCAGGACTATAGTAAAATTGCTGCCCCATTGACCAAGCTAACTTCTACCAAAGTGAAGTTTAGCTGGTCAGACGAGGGAGACAGAGACAGGCTTTTCACCTCAGCCCCGGTACTTGTACAGCCCTACCCCAACAAGCAATTCATTGTAGAGGTGAATGCCTCGGATACTGGGGTAGGGGCAGTGCTGTCCCAACGGGCGGGTGCATAGAACTGCTTGCACCCCTGTGCTTTTTTTCCTCTTGTCTCTTCCCCGCAGAACAAAACTACAACGTGAGAAACCGGGAACTGTTGGTTGCGAAACTTGCATTGGAAGAGTGCAGACACTGGTTGGAGGGGACTGAACAGCCCTTCATTTAATCGACGGATCATAAAAACCTGGCATATGTCAAGACAGTGAAATGGTTGAACTCCAGACAAGGCAGGTGGACCCTGTTTTTTAGCAGATTCAACTTCTCTGACTTACAGACCGGGATCCCGAAACACAAAATCCAATGCCTTCTCTCATCAGTTCTCTCTGTCTGACACCCCACCCCAAATGCCATCCTGTCTGTTGATCGGGTAGTGTCAGCCCTCATCTAGGTAATTGAGCACCCTGACCCAGGGAACGGACCAGCTAATAGTCTTTTTGTCCACACACACTGCACACTTCATTCCCCTCCACAGACTTCCATCTGCTTTTGAGACTACTGAATTATTGACTGCATGTTATTCGGCTACATGGTATCCCCACAGACATTGTTTCTGACTGTGGTCCCCAATTTATATCTCAAGTCTGGAAGGCTTTTGCCAAGGCCTTGGGGGCCACAGTCAGTTTAACCTCTGGTTATCATCCCCAGTCCGATGCCCAGACAGAGAGAACTAATCAGGACCTGGAGACCACCCTGTGTTGTTCCCCTATGGCCCCACCCCCCTGTGGCTAACTGGAGCTCTCTCAACCCATGGATAGATTACTCGCACAACTAACTCCCCTCCTCCACCAGTACTCTCTCCCTTCGAGTGAGTATCTCCAGTCGTTTGCCAGCTGCTGTCTCAGTATTTTTGTACATCTTGGAAGAGGCTTTTCCTTTTACCACTCACGTGTGCGTCTTTCTTTTTAGTGCCTACCATCCACGTCCAGCGTTTGTTCTACCTCAACCCACCTCATGGTGTTTGTTTGTTAGTTCCACTCATTGTGAGGGCGTTTTGAGTTTACTTAGTTCCACTTGTTTCAAGCATGTCTTTTGTTAGTTTTTCCACTCCTTATGAGTGCGCCTTTTGTTTCTCAGTGTTAATAAACTGTTTTCTTTTCTAACTCTTGTCTCTGGTCTGTATCTTGAGTCCAACCACAAAGCCTAACAGCATTAGCCAAGATGCGAGTCCCTGCACAAAAGTTCAAGACAAAAACAATGGCAGTATTATTATTTCTGAAAAAATGACAAGTAAAATGGCTGTGAGGCATGTACTGATGTTAATGAGCATTCTGATGTGGGTGACAGGCAACCTGAGACAGGAGAAGCCAGAGATGGAAAGACTGCTGAGAACACCAAAGATGTTAAATGTGAGAGACATCAGAAAGTGACTCATTCACTTTGCAAGGAAGCCGGAGCCCATGAATCAGATGAGCATGATGCAAACACACATACCAACCCATGCCAGACTGGATATTGTGCTAGCATTGTCAAATAAGCCCACTCATGCTCTGTTTTTTTCTAATGAGACATGTGATGCCAAATGTAAAAAGAGAGAACTCCTTACCAGGTGGAGATGGGAAGTGATCTGATCCATTCTAACTGAACTGGGAGTAGGTGAAAAACAATGTGAAGCAGTAGTGTTAATAGACAGAACTTGGCTGTGTGGCCTAAGAACAGGCAGACAAGGAGCAAAATGGGGATTACATCAGGGTGTGGTAACTGTAACTATGGGAAACAAAGTTTCCAAATAAACATCAAGGGCCAACTGGATCATCAATGGAGCCCAGAGTATACTTTTTACACTGCACAGCTGCAGATAAGATATGTGGACATGCTAATGGAGTAGAAGACATGGTAGTACTGACAAAAGTATTGCCACCCTTCTGGAAGTGTTGGCTTTCTAGCAAAAGTCGCACACTTTTGGAGGTTTTTTGATAAAACCAAACCAGGATCATTTCAATAACACAACTAAAACAACAATTGGTTTCCCCAAATTCAGCACAAAATACCACAAAAATGCTGCAGGAAATGAAAACTGCATGGTCAAAAGTATTGGCACCCCTTCACAACAAGTACCTTTTGTACTGATAAAAGCACATTTCTCATTTTTAGAATCTTCTGGAAAAAGGATTTTGGATCCTTCAGAGCACACTCCATCACAGCCCCCTCAGGATGGGTCAGCCCCCACCCCCCCAGAGAAATCTCCAACCATGTATTTACAAGTAAAGGGTTAGGTTTGGGTAAGGGCAGGGGACAAAATTCCTTCTCTGGAAGGAGGAGGAAGGAGGAGGAGGGTGCACGGTCCTTCCACCTGTAGGAACCCCTGTACTGCTGATCCCGTGGAAATTTGGGTTGGCGGGTGCACTCGCATCTCCTGCCATAGCACACCTCAGTCCAATCCCCATCAAAGTTATAATTGGCCATTTATTTTTTTATTTTTTCCTTTTTAAAAAAAACAAACAAACAATCAACTAAGGGCACTTTCAAGATGGAAAGGATTGTGTCAATTACTGTACAAAATAAATGTTTTTCTAAAATGAAATTGTGAATTACAACCAACTAAGGGCGCTTTCCACAAAGGGAAAGGATACTTTTAATTAGTATAAGAAATGAACTTGTTTTCAAATGAAATTATAATATTGTTTTTAAAGATAATGAACTAAAATTGCTTTTCTCAAAAAAAAGGAAAGAAATCCAGTCAAATGAACTGTATATTGTTTTTAAGATAAAATCAAATTGTTTTACAATCAAAAAATAAAATTGTTTTTAAATCAAAAAATAAAATCAAATTATTTTTTAATCAAATAATCAAACACAAATAAGAGTGTGCCAAAAGTACAACATTTCGACCCTATACGGGTCTTCTTCAGGTCAGGCACACTGCAAAAAACTAAAGCTGGCTGGCTGTAGTCACTAGAGAGATGTTGCTCCTTGGGCTGTCTGAGGGAAAATGAGCTCTCTCTGTGACTGAGCTGTTTATATAGAGTGTGTAACTCCACCCCCTCAAAGTTAACTCTGCAAAAGCCAAATGAAATAAACTGTGTTTTGGTTCATGTATTTAGAAAAAATTAAGTGTCTTAGATTGTTTTTAACCTAACAAATATCTAATATTGATTTTAAGCAATGTATTTTAATGAAATTTAATATTTCAATGAACTTTTTAATGATTTTAACCTTAAAAATGTTCCATAATTGTTTCTGTTCATGTTTTTAAGGAAATTTGGTATTTAAGATTGTTTTCATCTTACAAATATCTAATAACTGATTTTTAGCCAATGTATTTTAATGAAATTTAATATTTTAATGAATTTTAGGGTTAGGGTTAGGACAAGACATTTGGGGATGACACGATCAGCGCACACTCCATCCAGCACCCCACCACGCGGATCAGCCCCACTCCCCACCCCAAGTCCAAAGTGTGTATGGATGTAATAAAACAGACACATGAGATAAACATATGATATATATTATGTATAAAATCCATCATACAGTATTCAGGTATGTGTATAATACTGTTATAAGTTATAGAATACAAGCTGCCTGGAGAGAGAGCTGTAGAGAGGAAAAAAAAAAAGAAAGAAAAGAAAAGAAAAGAAAAAGTCCAAATTATGAGACTAGGGTTAAAATTAAATGGGGTTAAGCGACCAATAAAATCAATAGGGTTAAAGAGGTTGGGGTTAGGGCCCAGATCTAAGGGTTAAGGTAAGGATAACCGTCTGGGCAGGGGTTAAAAGAGGGAGAATAATGGTTTGGTTTAGGGCCAGATTGAAATGAAGGTTGGGATTAGGCACGGAAATAAATTCTCTCATTAAGGCCCTGTGGGTTAGTTGTCCCCAATTTATGAATCCAGTCCCTCTCAGCTCTCCTCCTGTGAGCCGTGGACCAATGTGGATTTGATTCCAGGACCAGGGCTCGAACAGCATCCCACCCATGGGATATAAAATGCTGAACAACATGGCGGTAAGTATTCTTATATTTCAAGATATTATGTTTATGAACACTAAACCGAACATGTAAAGGGAGACTAGTTTCTCCCACATACCTCATTCCACATTGTCTGCAGGAAATCAGATATACACAATTCTTTGAAAAAACAGTCCCTTGTTTATCCGTTTTGAAAACAGTCTGTTTGGATAGATCATATACCCTCTCTTGTTGTTTGAAATAATCTCTATGTGGGCCAGAGGATTGTTGTGACCCAGATTTAACCTTTGACCTCACCAGGTAATCTTTAAGGTTCTTATTTTTCCTGAAAGCGTCAATAATTTTGATATCCTCATTTGGTAAATGTGACCTCATCCTGACCTCCAAATTGTTTTTAATTTTTCTCACCAGTTGCACTGTGGATGGTGAAAAGGTAGTGACAAAGGGCACGGTTGTGGCAACCTGTGTAGGTTTGACCTGTAAGAAAGTTTTAAAACAGTCCCTAAGGAAAGCCCTAGAGTATCCCCTGGTGGACAAAGCGGAAAATAGCACTTTTGTGGCCTGTTTAAAATCTGGCTGTGTACAGATCCTGTAAAATCTCAACAATTGGGATTTAATTAGGCCTGCAAAAGTATGGCTGGGTGAAAACTACTCCTGTGTAAAAGCGCATGGGGTTAGGGTTAGGGGGTTAGGGGACGACATATGCACTCTCCATCCCGTCCCCCCAGGCACGGATCAGACCCACATCCCCCAACCATCAGCCATCACTCAAATGTGGAGCGTGGGAGTTTTATTCAAGATAAATCATCAGTTTAATCATAATACAAATCCTGCGTCTTTCCGCACCGAATACACAATGCTTCACAATAGAATCATTGTTGAAAATAATAAACAATTGTCATCTTTTTCTTTTTTCACAGGTGAACCTCAACAGGAGATGGAAATTCCCTTTTTACCGGTAAGTGATCTATAGAGTTAACAAATTAAAATTGGATTATGTACAGGTAAGTGGGATGATTAATTATGCATCAAAGAATTTAGCATGTTGATATTAATATCCTTTTTCTTTCACAGGTGGAGTTCAACAGGAGACGGAGATTTCTCTCTTTCAGGTAAGAATGACCAAAAGAAAAATTGTGTGTATTTTATTTGTAGTTTATTTTTAAGTAAAAGAATATGTACAGGTAAGTAGGCAACACATTAATTATGTCCCAAAGCATCTTTAAACAGTCTATGAATGTTCTTTTCCTTACAGGTGGATCTCAACAGGGGATGGAACTTCCCCACCCTCAGGTAAGTATTAATTATTGACAAACAATGAACATAAATGGGAAGGAATTAGTGCATCTCTGCAGAGCCTCAGGCCTGTTTATATTAAATGGGAAGATCAGAGGGGACAGTTTAGGATGTTACACCTACTATTCAGCTCTTGGGACAAGTTTAGTTGACTATGCCATCTCAGACATGGACCCCTCTTCATTCATGCCTTCACTTTCAGAGCACAAACCCGCCTTTCAGATCACAGCCGGATCAATATTTACTTAAAACACACTAAAGATATCACAAACAAACCAGTAAGCTGTACGATCTAAACCAGGGCTCCAAACAGTGCTGAACATCCATCCATCCATTATCTATACCGCCTATCCCTTCCGGGGTTGCGGGGGGCTGGAGCCTATCCCAGCTACAATGGGCGAGAGGCGGAGTACACCCTGAACCGGTCGCCAGTCGATTGCAGGGCCACATGTAAAGACAGACAAACATTCACACTCACACTCACACTCACACCTACGGACAATTTAGAGTCATCAATTAACCTGATGAGCATGTTTTTGGTCTGTGGGAGGAAGCCGGAGTACCCGGAGAGAACCCACGCATGCACGGGAAGAACATGCAAACTTCACACAGAAAGGCCCCGCCTGACCCGGGGATCAAACCGGCAACCTTCTTGCTGTGAGGCACGCGCACTACCTGCTGCGCCACTGTGCAGCCCCAGTGCTGAACAATTTGTACAAATTTTGAATTCAAATGAAATAAAACATTCAATAAACTTGTTCAACAATTCACTCTACCAAAATAACTCTGAGGGTATTAAAAAAGCAGCAGAAGACATTAACCAAATCTTCAAAAAAGCGGCATTAAAGGTAAAGCTTGGGAAAACAAAAAAACCCCACCATCCAAACAGTCAACAAAAAACCTTTGAAAACGAATGGTTTGACAGTGAATGTAAAGAAATGAGAAAACACTTAAGCTTTGAAACTCTAAAACAGTATAAACAGATCATCAGACAAAAGAAATTCCATTACACCGACCAAACGCTTAAGGACATTGAAAACGCAGTAGACCAGGGTCAGTTCTGGGACATGCTGAACAGTTTAAAAACTGCAAAACCACAACAGCAATACAAGATGGAGACATCTGGAGAAATTATTTTAATAACCTCTATAAAAATATCCCACCTGAAGATCTAAACCTAAATCAAATTGAAATTCAAACAAAATTAGACAACCATGAATCAGCCATCAAGAATAACCAAAAAACCCATTAGACTACGCAATAACACAAAGAGTTAAGAGACAAACTGAAAACTCTTCATTCAAAAAAAGCTTGTGGCACAGATTGCATCAGAAATGACATGCTGAAGAACATGCTGGGCTACAAACTGCCATTGTTAAACTGTTCAACATGGTGCTGACCGCTGGCTGCTTTCCTTACATGTGGAACCAGGGGCTGATCACCCCAATATATAAAAATGGAACTTGACCCTAACAACTACAGAGGGATCTGTGTCAGCAACAACCTTGGAAAAATATTCTGCGGTATCCTAAATTCCAGAATACTAGCCTTTATTAAAGAAAAAAACGTTCTTAGTAAATGTCAAATTGGCTTTCTTCCAAATTACCAAACCTCCTATCATATATACACTTTACACACCTTAATTAAAAAACATGTCCACCAAAAAAGGGAGGGAAAATATTTGCTTGTTTCATTGGTTTTAAAAAAGCTTTTGATTCCATTTGGCATGAAGGACTTTTCTCCTCCTCCTTCAAAGTCTACTAGATGGTAAGGTATATGATTTAATCAAATATATGTTCAAGCACAACCAGTGTGCTGTGAAAATTAACAACCAAAGAACAGAATATTTTACTCAAGGACGTGGCGTCAAACAAGGATGCTGTTAAAGCCCAACCTTATTCAACCTGTACATCAATGAACTGGCAGACCAGTTGGACCAGTCAGCAGCTTCGGGCCTCACACTCCTTAACACAGAGATCGGAAACATGCAGAAACATGCTGATAACCTCATTCTGTTGTCCCTGACCAGTGACGCTCTTCAACACAACCTGACCGTCCTGGAACAATACTGTCATAACTGGGCCTTGGATATCAACTTTATGAAAACCCAAATTATGATCTTTCAAAAAAAGAAAAACAGATGTCTTGAAAACAAATGCCACTTTACTTTGAACAACACCCTAATTGAACACACAAAAAACTACACTTACCTTTGCATCAGGAAACTTCAATATGGCAATGAATACACTCAAAGAAAAAGCACACAGAGCAATGTATACATTAAAAACCAAATTATTCAACATTAATATCCCAGTTAGAATCTGGACAAAAATATTTGATAATGTAATCTTACCAATAGCTTTATATGGAAGTGAAGTCTGGGGCCCACTCAGTGGGTTGGAGCAAGACTCATGGGACAAACACCCAATAGAGGCCTTCCATACTGAATTCTGTCGAAGAACTCTAAACGTCCAAAGGAAAACACCAAACAACTCCTGCTGAGCAGAACGTTTCCCATTACTTCTAAATATACAAAAACGCATCACATTTTGGACTCATCTACACTGTAAGAAGTGATTTTGGAGAGTGATAAATATAATCTATGCAAACCGTATAAAATTTACTCGATTATTGTAGTCAGCCAAGGAATTATAAAGTAATGGGTAAATTTTACTCGTTACCTATTCGTTAACAGTAACAACTGTTAAATGGAAAAATAGGGTAAAATATACCCCAAAGCCGTGAGTCCTGTGCTCCAAATTGCGCATGCATCAGACTACGTGTTTGAGCGAGCGGGACAGGGAAAGCGACAGGCTGCCATTGAACCACAGAAGTGAAGGTAAGCTATTTACATAGGGCTATTGCTGTGTATAGTGCGAATGCAAATGGTAATTTTTGAAATGATGAAATATTCCACTTCACTTGTATTCGGCATGAGTCTGTCTTATGTGCCATTACTTGAAATGAAAGTTTGAATCTGTTCCTGGCGGCACCATGGCTGTTTTACCGTCTGGAAAAATCGCTGCATGGAGAAACAAACATAACTGATCCCAATATAAAACATAGAACTGCCAGCAAGTAGGGTTTGCAATGAAATGTGTTTGCGGTGTGGTTTTTACAAGATTAGTCAACATGTATGACTCTGCTTGCCCTACTCGAACACTGCGTTCCCTGAATGCAGGTCTACTTATGGTTCCTAAAGTCTCAAAAAGCAGAACAGGAGTCAGAGCATTTAGCTATCAAGCTCCTCTCCAGTGGAACCATCTTCCAGTCTTTGTCCGGGAGGCAGACACTGTCTCTACATTTAAGAGTAGGCTTAAAACTTTCCTCTTTGATAAAGCTTATAGTTAGGGCTGGCTCAGGCTTGTCCTGGAGCAGCCCCTAGTTATGCTGCTATAGGATTAGACTGTCGGGGGACCTCCAAAGATACACCGAGCTCCTCTGTCCTTCTGTCCCTCTCTATCTGCACGCTTTCATGTCCTACCACGGCGTGTTACTAACTTAGCTCCTTCCCTGGAGTCTCTGTGCTTTGTCGTCTTGCAGGTTACACAGTGGCTGAATCTGGATTGTGGATTGCAGCTGCGTCTCCTGCCTTGGCCCTGCCTGACATCCACTGCAACTGCTACTGCTATTATTACATCCACTGTCACTGTTACTGTGATTGCATGTCTGTCTCTCTGTCTCTCTCTCTCTCTCTCTCTCCCTCTCTCTCTCTCTGACTGCATTTCTGTCTGTCTGTCTGTCTGTCTGTCTGTCTGTCTCACTTTCCAATCCATCCAATCCATCTTTATTTATAAAGCACAGTTTAAATAAACTCAAGGTTTCCAAAGTGCTGTACATTAAAAAAAAAACAACAACAATAAAATAAACAATAAAATAGACATTAAAACAGAAAACATAATAAATAAAGGGTAAAAAAGCTGTGCACATAAAATAAACAATCTAGGTGGTGTTAAAAGCCAAGGAAAAGAGGTGCGTTTTAAGAAGAGATTTAAAAGTGGCCACGGAAGAGGACTGCCTGATGTGCAGCGGCAGTTCATTCCAAAGCTTAGGGGCGGCAGTAGCAAACGCTCGGTCCCCTCTGAGCTTCCACCTTGTTTTGGGAACCCTCAGGAGCAGCTGGTCAGCTGACCTGAGGGATCGAGTAGGTGCGTAAGGGTGCAGAAGCTCAGAGAGGTACACTGGGGCAAGGCCATTTTGGGCTTTAAGAGCAAATAAAAGAATTTTAAAATGAATTCTAAAATGGACGGGTAGCCAGTGAAGTGAAGCTAAAATCGGTGTAATGTGCTCAGACTTTCGAGTGCCAGTTAAGAGACGTGCAGCTGCATTCTGCACTAGCTGCAGACGTGCAATGGAGGACCCGCTGACCCGCATTGCAGTAATCAAGCCGAGTGGTTACAAAGGCATGTATTACTGTTTCAAAGTGCTGTCTGTGCAGAAAGGGTTTAATTTTAGCAAGTTGTCTTAGCTGGAAGAAGCTGGTTTTTACCACAGCTTTAATCTGGCTGTCAAACTTTAGTTCCGCGTCCACTTTTACCCCCAGATTATTAACAGTGGGTTTGGCGAACTGCGCCAGGGAACCCAGGTCGACTGGGGAGGTCACGGAAGTGCCACCAAATCACTTCCGTCTTGTTCTCATTAAAATTTAAAAAGTTTCGAGCCATCCAAGCTTTGACGTCATCCAGACAATTTAGAAGTGGCTTAAGTGCAGAAGAGTCAGCCTTTTTAAGGGGGACATAAATCTGGCTGTCATCCGCATAACAATGAAATAAAATGCCGTGCTTCCTGAGAATGGACCCAAGTGGAAGAAGGTATAAAGAAAATAAAAGTGGGCCCAACACTGAGCCTTGTGGAACCCCGCAAGAGAGAGGAGCAGTGGAGGACACCGAGTCACCATGTTAAGGGGCTGTATAGCCTATGTAATAGGACCCAGAGATGCAGACCCGAATACAGAGGTTGTGTGAAAACAAAACAAATTTATTAATAAAAAGGGAAACAGAAAACACACTCAACGAGCGGATAATACTAAACCAAAGACGCACTCAAAAGGAGTGGAAAACAAAAGGAGCACCGACGAAGCGGGTATGACACGAGGCACGCGTGGAAGCGGCAGGCAGGCACTGAAACAAAGGAAAACACAGCTCGCTAAGAGACTGGAGAAAATGTGGACAACAAACAAACGTAATTCTGATCAAGAGAGAGAGACTAAAGACATGTACTTACGAACCATACTACCAACAAAGACGAGGAGCTCAATGGAATAATCCGGCGACGAGGAGCTGGAAGTCCACGTCTTAAATACTCTCCCTGATGAGGGAGAGTGACTGCAGGTGAGTAGCAGTGGGAGGAGCTGGCAGCAGGTGAGGGGCTGCCCAGCCACGGATCCAGGGGTAGACAGACAGACACACACACAGGGATAAGGGAGAGGAGACACACAGGGAGAGACAAGAAGCCAGGATCGTAACAGTAACCCCCCCTCAAAGGTCGCCTCTTGGCGGCCTAGCAGGACGATCTGGGTGTGTCCGATGGAAGTCATCGATGAGGGATTGGTCTAGGATGAAAGACCGGGGTACCCAGGAGCGTTCCTCCGGACCGTAACCCTCCCAGTCGACCAGGTACTGGAAACCCCTGCCACGACGTCTTACGTCCAGCAGGCGGCGGACAGAGAAGACAGGATCCCCGTCGATGAGTTGGGGGGGAGGAGGGGGCTCGGCTGGAGGGCACAAAGGGCTAGAGGAGACCGGCTTAAGCTGAGAGACATGGAAGGTGGGATGAATCCTCATGGAGTCGGGGAGCTTCAAAGTGACGGCTTGAGGGTTGATAACCTTGGTGATGGGAAACGGACCGATGAACCTGGGGGACATTTTCCGTGATTCAGTCTTTAGTGGGATGTTTCTTGTGGATAGCCAAACAGACTGACCTGGCTTATAAGCAGGAGCAGGGGTCCTGTGGCGGTCTGCGGCACGTTGTTTGACTTCCTGGTTGCGCTCAAGAGCTCTGGTGGCAGCCTGCCAAATCTCCTTAACCCTCCTGAGGTGCTCAGCGACGGAGGGAACAGCAATCTCAGACTCCTGTGTGGAAAACAGAGGTGGCTGATAGCCCAGGGAGACCTCAAAAGGAGAAAACCCGCTGGCCGAGGAGGTGAGCGAGTTGCGGGCGTACTCCACCCAGGGGAGAAGAGAGCTCCAGTCCGTAGGATTCTCGGCACAGATGCATCTCAGAGCTGTTTCCAGGTCCTGGTTGGCTCTCTCGGTCTGGCCGTTGGATTCCGGGTGGAAACCGGAAGTCGGGCTGACCGTGGCCCCCAGAGCCTTGGCGAACGCCTTCCACACCTGAGAGGAAAACTGGGGGCCCCGGTCAGAAACGATGTCCAAGGGGATGCCGTGAAGGCGAAAAACATTGCTGACCAGCAGGTTGGCAGTCTCTAGGGCGGAAGGAAGCTTAGGGAGAGCGACGAAGTGAGTAGCCTTGGAGAAGCGGTCAACAATAGTGAGAATGGTGGTGTTTCCTCGGGAGGGAGGCAGCCCGGTGACGAAGTCCACGGCAATGTGAGACCATGGTCTGCCAGGAACGGGAAGAGGACGGAGAAGGCCAGCCGGTGCCTTGTGAGACGCCTTGCCGCGGGCACAGGTGGAACAGGCTGCAACAAACTCCCGAGCGTCAGCCTCCAAAGATGGCCACCAAAAATGCCGACGCAGCAGGGAGATAGTGCGGTTGGCACCAGGATGGCAGGAGAGGCGATGAGCATGAGTCCACTGAAGCACCTGGGAGCGGACAGAGTCAGGGACAAACAGTTTATTGGGAGGGCCATTACCTGGGTCGGGATTCTGGCGCTGTGCATCCCTGACCACCCCTTCGATTTCCCAGGAGAGGGCAGCAATGATGCGTTCCTGGGGAAGAATGCTTACAGGCTCCCTGGAGTCCTCGGGGGGCGAAAACTGTCTGGAAAGAGCGTCTGGTTTAGTGTTGCGGGAGCCGGGTCTGTAAGTGAGAGTGAAGTTAAACCGGCTAAAGAACAGTGCCCAACGGGCCTGACGGGAGTTAAGACGCTTAGCAGACTTGATATATGCGAGGTTTTTGTGGTCAGTCCAGACCACGAATGGTTGTTCTGCCCCCTCTAACCAGTGTCTCCACTCCTCCAGGGCTAGCTTGACCGCTAGAAGCTCCCGGTTGCCGACATCATAATTGCGTTCTGCAGGAGATAGGCGACATGAGAAGAACGCACATGGGTGCAGACGATCGTCAGACTGGGCATACTGAGAAAGTACAGCCCCCACCCCAGTGTCGGAAGCATCAACCTCGACCACGAATGGTCTGGAGGGGTCAGGTTGGATCAAAACTGGGGTGGAAGTAAAGAGTGTCTTAAGTCTCCGGAATGCCTTGTCAGCCTCCACTGACCAGTAAAACTTCACTTTGGAAGAAGTTAACTTAGTCAAGGGTACGGCTATTTTACTATAGTCCCGGACAAACCTACGGTAAAAGTTAGCGAAGCCAAGGAAGCGCTCTAACTCCTTCCGGGTCTCCGGGACTGGCCATTCGGCGACGGCCCTGATCTTTTCGGGATCCGCCTTCAGGTTGCCCTCCTGGATAACGAAGCCGAGGAAAGAAACAGTGTTAGTACTGAACTCACACTTCTCCGCCTTAACGAACAAGCGGTTCTCCAATAGCCGGGATAGGACCTGCTGGACGTGTGACTCGTGTTCCTCTGGAGACTGGGAAAAAATCAGAATGTCGTCAAGGTAGACGAAAACGAACCGATTAAGGAAGTCGCGGAGCACATCATTAATAAGAGCCTGGAATACGGCAGGGGCGTTAGTGAGACCGAATGGCATGACCAGATACTCAAAATGTCCCAGAGGTGTGTTGAACGCGGTCTTCCATTCGTCCCCCTCCCTAATCCGTACCAGATGATAAGCGCTGCGCAGGTCCAGCTTGGTAAAGACCGAGGCCTGTTGGAGAGAGTCAAATGCGGAGTTAATGAGAGGTAAGGGATACTTGTTGCGAACAGTGATCTCGTTCAATCCCCTATAGTCAATGCAGGGACGGAGGGACTTGTCTTTCTTGGAGACAAAAAAAAATCCTGCCCCAAGTGGGGAAGTGGAAGGTCTAATTATCCCGGCTGCTAGTGACTCCTGAATGTATTTCTCCATGGCCTCCCTCTCATGGCGTGAAACATTGAAAAGTCTGCTGGAGGGGAGAGGGGCGCCAGGAAGGAGGTCAATGGCACAGTCGTAGGGACGGTGAGGCGGGAGAGATAGCGCCTTCTCCTTACTGAATACCACTCCGAGGTGGTGGTAGACCGCCGGAACCAGAGAGAGATCCAGAGGCTCAGGAGGTATGGTAGGGGCTTCTTTGTCTCCCCCTGTGGGAGGAATGGCTGAACGGAGACAATTAGCATGGCAAAAAACACTCCAGCCCAAAATTTTTCCCTGGCTCCAATCGATCTGCGGGTTGTGTTTCTGAAGCCAGGGGTGCCCAAGAACGAGAGGTGAGTGTGGAGAACGGACAACAAAGAGTGAAATTTCCTCCTGGTGATTACCGGAAATGGTGAGTCGGATGGGTGCAGTACGGTGGGTTACCTGGGCCATGATCCTTCCATTGAGGGCGTAGGCCTTGATGGGCTCCTCCAGCTCCTCCAGGACGTAGCCCAGGTCAGCTGCCAAGTGTTCGTCCAAAAGGTTCTCCTCAGCACCAGAGTCTATAAGTGCCAGACAAGAGAAAGTCTCCTCCCCCACCCCCAGAGAGGCTTGGGCTTGGAGTTTGCGAGCCTTGGGGAGTTCAGAGTTCTTGGTGATTGGGCTCGTCAGTACCCCCAAATCTACTGACGAGCCCTGTCTTTTGGCCGACTGGGACAAGCAGTGAGGAAATGACCAGTTCGTAACACACCAAGGCCGACACAGAATGACAGGTGTGATAGGTAGGACCTGAACCAAGCCAGCGCCTGACCCCTGATGCCCACCCACTGCTCCAGGCGAGCAATTAGGATATCATGGTCCACTGTGTCGAAAGCAGCAGTTAAATCTAAAAGGACAAGAATTACCGAGTGACCAGAATCAGTAGATAAAAAGATGTCATTAAAAACCTTTAAGAGTGCTGATTCTGTGCTGTGCAATGTTTTAAAACCAGATTGGAAAATTTCAAGAATGTTGTGGTCATTAAAAAAGTCAAAAAGCTGAGAATAGACAATCTTCTGCAAGATCTTTGATACGAAAGGCAGTTTGGAAATGGGCCTAAAGTTAGCCATAACAGTGGGATCCAGTCCAGGTTTTTTAATCAGTGGCTGCACAACTGCATGTTTAAACTGAACAGGAACCACCCCTGATGACAGACTGCTGTTAATAATACTGAGTAAGTAAGGCCCGAGAGTGGGGAAAACCTCTTTAAAAAGTTGAGGAGGAACAGGATCATTGGGCGAACCAGATGGTTTTAAACCCCCCACAATCTCTTGCACAAACGCCAGGGTCACAGGCTCAAATGAGTCAAAGACAGCAGAACAGGGGAGAAACACTGAGGGGTCAGAGGCTGAAGGTGAAATAAGTGCTCTGGTAGAAGAAACTTTATCAATAAAAAATCGCAGAAAGTTTTCACACACAGGGGGAAAACACACAGACACATACACAGACACACCCACAGACACAGACACACACACACACACACACACACACACACACACACACACACACACACACACACACACACACACAAATACTCACAGAAATATTTAACCCTAACTTTTAAGATTTATGTAAAATAATTAGATGACAAAGTTCCATTATTTTTTTTTTAACATAAACCTATCTAATAAACTTTACATGATGCATATGCACCAGTGTAATAAAGCCTATTCATTTGAAATGCAAATTCACCAGGTTTATGTATTCAGTATTAATATAATTTATTGAATTCAAATGCATATTAATGAGATTATGTATTCAGAATATATTAAGTCTATTTGTTTGAATTGCATAATAATTAAGCTACCTATTCAAGATGAATAATGTGTATTTGTTTGAAATACATAATAATTAAGCTTAAATTGAATCAAAATGCATTAAATTTCAATATTTTTATGATTAATATTCTTTTTTTTCTATTTTCCATTCAACAACATCTCAATGATGCATACAATCAAAAAACCTTCATGATTCAACAAATTTATTGACATGATAGATGATGATATGTTTTCTAACTTAAATAGAACAGAGGCAGGTTAGGAAGGTTAAACAAAGTCTTAACTCATCACCTGACAGGAAAGGGTTTTCCTTGAAGTATACACCATCTCTTATGGAGCGATACTGCTGGTTTTCAAGCGGGTCAGTGTTACTGCCCTGTGTTCTGTGGCTGTCAATAACTCTACTCAACACTTCTGTAGAATCAAGTATCTGCTGCAACGATCGCAGTAATGGGATAAACTGAAAGGAACTGCTCTTTTTTTTACCAAGAAGGAACTCTACTGGCTCAACAACATTTAACACTTTTTTTAAAGTATCCTTTGTGACATGAGAACACAGAAAGCTAGAAACGGCATGTGTTCAGTCAACTGTGTGTTCAATATGTGTGAATCTTCCAGGTCATGAACGTACAAGAACACTATATACACATGGTTATCGGCATGTATGGCCAGTCTCTTCCTCAACTTCCTCCTTCCATCCCCACACCACCCCAAAAAAGAGTCAAATGAGATATTTGAGTGCTCAAATTCTTGTTTGTTTCAGTGCTCGTACTTTGTTGGAAAGTTTGGTCGATTCCAGGTCCATCAGGATCTTCTGGTATGCTTCGAATGTATTCTTCAAGATTTTAGGATAGCTTAAATTAAGTGCATAGATCAACCCATAAAGCATCATGCATGCATGGACACTCTGGAGGTTGTGAAGAACTTCGACGCCTTCCAGGGCCACACCAACATCTGCAAAGCGTCCACCAGGATCATCACCATCACCTCGAACAGTGTAGATTGCCATGGTCGCCCCTGTGACGTCTGCCTTGGCCTCATTGCATTCAATGTCCTGGAAGATGGAAAGAACAGAGAACAATGAGCTGTGTCACCCTATCCTTGACCTTTGACCACCAAAATCCAAGCAGCTCATCATTGAGGTAAAGAGTATGTTCATTTGAAGAAATTCCCTCAAGGCGCTGTAGACATAGCCTTCATGAGAATGAAATGGACACACAGACCTCTTTGACCCCCTAAAAGCCTGAAAAACAAAAGTCAAAAAGTTACATTATGTATAAATGGAGTCAGTACATTCAATAATCATCAACAATTTAAATACGATAAAAAGTAGTGTTTGAGCACAACGTTGTTCCAGAGGTAAATTCCACTTTAAAGATCTGACAATTAAAGCTACGCTGTGTTAGTAGAACCAGACCAACTGCTAATTGAGCAAGGAGGAGCTCCGGAGCCCCAAGAGACACATTTTGACATAGGACACAGCATGCAAGCATGACTCGCTGGACCCCAGATGTGTTATCAAACTACTTTCTGAGGGAGCTGAAATTAAGCAGAATGCATTAAGTGTGAGAGCGAATTTGCCCACATCATGACAGCATTTTATCATGTTGTTAGTCATAATGAGGGTTGCGTTAAAGAATCTCGATACCATTCTTTACCGTGTTTGTGGGTCCTTGTAACGTCGTCAAACACAGTAAAAAAAACGGCATGTCGTGTCTCATTGCTTAAAAGTAATACTCTTAATCCTCTGATTTTGTGAATTTTTAATGGTGCCCATGAAACATAATATAGTAACTTACATGTTCATAGGTTAGTCGTCCTCTGAGGGTAAGGTTCCGTGCTTCTAGAAGACGCAATGATTTCCAGAGAGACAGCAGAGACTGAACTTTATCCAATGAAACCTTTGACCTGCCACAATAAAAATGGAGTCAACAGAACATCCCAACTTAAATGTAAAAAAAGAAAAAATACAACACCAGGAACCCATTTTATTCAGAGATCCGTGAAGTAAATGAAAACCTTCTCAAAAATAGCCAATATCTGAAAGAGCCAAATAACAAACTGTTGATACAAGGTAGAGGAGAAAGGACAGTAGGAAAGAGGCAAACCTCTTTTGTCCACCACCCGCTCCCTCACTCCTACCCTCCGCCATCTCTCCTCACCTCCTCTCTCCTAATCTCCTTTCATTTGGTAAGTTTTACTTGTCCCTCCTATCCAACCCTCTATCGCACTGTACTCCCTCTCTCCTTACCTCCTTCTGTTTCCTGCTAGGAATTAGAACAAACTAACTTTCCCTATCCTGACCTTCTCTCCCCTAACCCCTCAACCCTTGGAATATTCCTCTTCTACTAAATAGAATCAGTCCCAACAGCCAAAACAAAAGAAAGTGTCCTTACAACTACACTGTTTTATGACTTACCTCTTGCCATTGCCATTACCTCTTGCTTTGGCTTTACCGAATACCTCAAATCCTCAGCTGCCTTTTGTCAGAGAAAAACAATAATTATCCCATTATTTCTCTCCATGGATATCAGCCCTTAATACACTACAAGGTATGGTAAAGGAGGAAGACAGGAATGGCATTATCTTTGTAAACTACATTGTAGAAAAAAAAGAGAATTAACACATTTAGCATTTAGAGAGGGAGAAGGCGGGGGCGGGGGGGGGGGGGCGGGGGGTCTAGGGAAAGAGAGAAAAACCAGGACTGAGAGACAGAGAGTGAACGTAGGTGGAGATAGACAGAGAAAGATGGATGGAGAGAGAGAGGAGATGGCCAGACACAAAAAGAGGGAGGGAGACAAAGTGTGATAGGGATAGAGAGAGAGCAGTTGATCAGTCTTGCGTTGGTTAGATATCCAGTCATGTCCACTCACTTCCAATAACTTCAAGGAAGACAAGAAGGCTTCTTTCTGTCTGATGTTCTCAAGGCCTTGGAGTTCATAAGCAGACAGTCCACAACATCCACAACATCCATTGGTCAGTGTCAGAGGCACACTAACACGCATGTGCTGAGGCCAGCCAAGCCACTGACATTTCCCTCCTTGACCATCCTGAACTCACCTGGTTTCACCCCACTCAGTTAAAGCTCACACAGGTCTGAGCCTGTTCACCACACAGTATTTTTGAAGTGCCTATCCTTTTCCGAACCATTAACAAAGGAGCTCTCCCATATGGCTGAGTCAAACAAACCATATGCATATTCGGTTAGACCAAAAAATACTTACATTATCCATCTCTGCCATCACATCTCTGATCTTTTTTCCTGCGGCCATACCCTTGGGTATGGAAAACCCTGATCAGGTCGTCAGTCAGGTGATCCAGTTCTCCAAGGAATTTGGAGGTCAGAGGTACAGTCGTCAGTCGCATAAACTCCAAGTTTACAGGGGTAAACAGGGGTGGCTGTAGCTCAGTTGGTAGGGGGTCATTAATAGGCCGAAGGTCAGTGGTTTGATTCCGGGCTCTGACTGTCCACATGTCAAGGTGTCATTGAGCAAGGCTAGCACATAGCACGGCAGCTGGCTGCTGCCATTAAATTGTGAATGTGTGACCTGGGTGAATGAGAGGAAGCCATTGTAGTGCTTAGGGTTGGGTCCAGAAAAACGCTATTTAAGTGCACATTGAATACATGAGTTACTACACTTCAGATTCACACTTACCTCACTGACATCAAAGAGTGCTGGCCATTTGTTTAGGAACTCTGGAATCTTTGGCTCCTGGAGAATCTCCTGTCTCCTGAGCGAGAAGGTACGGTGCATCTTCTCCTTGATCATGACCTCATTCCCTTTCTTCTTTTTTTACCTGAAATCGAATGAAACTTCATTGTTAAATTTGGTAAGAAACTCTCTGCACTGTTTCTCAGTACAATTGAGAAACAGATAAAAGAAAGGGAAACACTAAGCTAGATGCTAGACAATATGATTAGGGAGTAAAAAATATTTATATTAACTGAGTGCAATAGATAAAGAAAAATTAACTGTGCAAAGTAACCA